>NW_027328741.1:92131246-92449237 GCF_048564905.1 Vicugna pacos | reverse complement strand
AATGTAGGGTCTTGTTATATTATCCCATTTGACAATATATATCTTTTGATTGAAGAACTAAGTCCATTATCATTTGTGATAATTATTGATAGATGGGTGTTTATTTCCATATTGAACTTCATTCTCCAGTGGATTTGGAATTTTCTTTTTGTACATTTCTTTTTGTTTTTGTGGCTTGATAAGTTTTCTTTTATTATCTTGTTTTCTTTTTGGCTTTGTGACTTCATTGTAAGCTTTTGACTTAGGGTAACCTTGTTTTGTATGTATCTTCACCTGTACTATATTTGTTTATTTTAACTGATAATAATACAAACTCAAACCCATCCTTCAGAGAACAGAAACAAGAAGAAAACACTCTGTATTTTCCTGTTTCACTCTCTGACCCTTAAAAATTTTGATGTCCTCTTTTACAACTTCATATTTATTTTGTGTAAATCATTGTAGATGTTGCCTTTCTAATTATGCCTTTCTCTTTTGTATATCATCCTGCTTCTTTTTTATTTAGAGTAGATCTTTCATTATTTCCTTTTCTCTTGCTAAATTCTTTAAGTGTTTGCTAGTATGGAAGTTATTTATCTATCCTTCTATTCTAAAAGATAGCCTTGTTTGATAAAATATCTTAGATTACAGCTTTCTTCCATTCCGGACTTTGAATATGTCTTGCCACTGACTTCTGCCTGCTGTATTTGTGTAGAAAATGAGTTTAAAATTATTATTTATATAATTGTATATATATGTAAAGAACACCTATAAATGAAGTTAACAAATATGGTGAAAACCTAAATGTTAAAACACAGAAAATATTGATAAAGGAAATTAAAACTGATCCAAAGAAATGAAATGATCTCTTATGTTAATGATGTGAAAAATGTGGTTGAAACAACCATACTACCCAAAGGAATCTACATTTAGTGTGATTGATTTGAAAATACCCATGAGATTTTTCCAATAAATAAAACAAATAATTTTAAAATTTGTATGTAAACACAACAATCATGAGTTGTCAAAATAATCATGAAAAAGAGTATTAAATCTAATGATGTAATATTCTCTGATGTTAAACAGTCCTACCAAGATTTAATAATTAAAATAACATGATACTGGCTTAAAAACAGACACCAATCAATAGAAGAGAATAGAGCAACCTGATATAATCCCTCAAACCTATTATCAATTAACCCATGAAAAAGGAAGCAAGAGTATAAAATTAAGAAAAGACAATCTCCACAATAATTACTGCTGGGGAGTTTTAACATGTAAAAGATACATTAGAATATTTCCTCACATTGTATACAATCCATGAGCACAGAATATTTTTTGATTTATATTGTTTACTTATATTTCTTGCACCTATAATTTATAGATGTATGTTCATAAGTTTTGTTTCACTTATCAAATTTATTCCTATTTTATTCTTTTTGGTATAAATTTACACCAAATAGTTTTACTAATTTCTCTTTCTGATAATATGTTGTTACTATACAAAAATGCAGTGGATATGTGTACATTGATTTTGTATTCTGCAAGTTTACTAAATTTGTTCATTATTTGTAATACCCACTGAAGGAGTCTATGGAGTTTTCCATCTATGCATAAATATGTCATCTGTAAAAACTTCAGTGCTTTATTACAAGTTGGATGAATTTTATATTTTTTCTTGACTAGTTGTTATGGCTAGGACATCTAGTAGTGTTATTTAGGACTTGTGAAAATGAGCTACTTTTTCTTATTAATGGACCAGAGGAAAACCTTCCTGTATGTTAACATTGCACTTGATGTTAGCCATGGGTTTTTCATATATGGCTTTTATTATGCTTAGTTACATTCTATCTAGAGCGAATTTAAGAATATTTTTATAAAAAGTTAAGATCAGATCTGTCAATAATTTTCCTACATATTTTGAGATTGTTATTTTTGAATTCTTTGTTTTTTAAAGGGATTGTACCACATATTTTATTTTGTGTATGTTAAATATTATTTATGAAACAGGACTAAATCCTACTTAACTATAGTTTATAATACTTATAATATGCCATGTATTCAGAATGCTAATATTTATTTAGAATGGAATATACACATAGTGAAGGAAAAATTTACATTGCAGATTGAGGGTACATTTATTTATTTAAAATTTTATCTCTCATTTTGAATTTAGCTTATGTTTAATGGAATTCATTTCTAAATAAATAATATAAGTTTTGGTAGAACTGGATTTACTACAGTTTACTGATACAGAACATAGCTATTATTTACAATTAGTGCGCAAAACACTTGCCTTAAAATGCCGTATTATACTAACAATGCCAACAGTTTCAGGACTGAGAAACATATTGTTTCCTAAAATACATTACCTGATATTTTCCACCCCAACCGACATATACTGTTATATCTTTGTTTTTTGATTTTTTGTTTGTTTGCCCCTTAATTGAGGCACTGCTTATTGAACCCAGGATCTTGTGCATAAGTCTATTTATCAACATCATTTTGGAACACTTAACAGAAGCCCTAACGATATGGATTATAAAGATGACAAGAAAATTTATTACTTCTAGGGACTGATAAACCTCTAAGTGAAAGAATGGCAAAAATAAATATTTGTAATATACAATAAGATTGTCTCTTTTGCAATTTTAATATAGAATATTAAATTATATTTGCTTCAATTATAGCACTAAATTACAATTTAAAACAAAAATCCCCCCTTTGGGATTTCTTAAATTTGATTGATTATCTTTATTTAAAATTATTTCATAAATACTAACCATTTATATATTAACATAAGAAATAAAGTGATGTTTATTCTTCTCATGTTTTGAATATAGAGCTACTTATTGTACAATACACAGATAAATACCTACTTCCATTTCCAAATCAAATTATGTTTCACTTTAATTACAAATGATGATGAAAGTTTTATACCTTTTCTGTACAGGTTTTAAAAAAATTTCTCTTTAATTTCCAAAACTTTAAAATTATTTTATATATTTTGTGCATTACTTATACTCTGTTCACCAATCTGTTATAAAATTGTGTACAAAATGATGGAGATTGGTTTTATTTAATAGACCCCAAAATTAAATTGTTTAAAAAGATTTTGTGGGGAAAATAATTGCAGATCACACCATAAAAATAAGCATCCTATATGTTTAATTTTAACTGGATGAATGAGAATAAACACTGGCTGAAAGTTAAAATTGAGTTGCTAAGAGACCAGTCGTTTTGTGATGTCACAGTTACTCAGGTTGAGAACCATAGTGATGGCCTAGCAGTTTATCTGTGCAGGCCTGCCAAAGCAGCATTTGAAGCTGCAGTGTTCAAAATCATGCAGATTAGAAAAATAGCTGTGGAAAAAGTTATATTAAATGGCACATGTTTCCTCAGAAATTCAAGATGTGTCTCATAAATTGGGAGCAACTGGTTCAGGAAATTCTGGTATATCTCTATTGTGTGATCAAACATTCTCTGAGGACTTGGACTTGAGGTCTATGATTGAAGAAAATGCTTTTCAGAATTTGTCTGAAGAATCCTTGATAAAAACGCCATGTTACACACATTGTTTCTCTGAACCAGATGACGATAATTATTTTCGTTCTCTGACATTTCCAGGAAAATTCTGGAAAATGGCTGGGAGTTACCAGTTTAAATCCATCTGGTGGGATAATAATGGAACTTCCATAGTGATTGATGAAGATGTCTTTAAGAAGGAAGTTTTGGAAAGAAAGACCCCTTTCAGAATATTTGAAACTGGAAGTATGAAAAGTTCAGTTAGACAGCTTAAACTTTACGGGTTTAGTAAAGTGTGGCAGAATTTTCAAAGATCTGCGTGTCTAGCAGACTTTCTGGCAGAAGGAAAAAAATTCTGTGTTTTAAGCTAGGTATTCAGAAACTTTAGTTACCACTTGGTAACTTATATATAAAAGTTTATTTTGTACATCAATCTATGGTAATATAAATGTAAAGTTAATTTTGAAAACTGTATAAAACTACTAAGGCTAAAATCCTTTATTTTTCTAAAGAATGAGGACAGTGCATTAAGTGTTCCGATTATAAGAAACTTTGCTTGCAACTATGAATCTTTCCAGAAATCTATATAAAGGTATTAAAGCTGCTTTTGAAAAGAGGCATTCACCGTTACGGCAAATATTAACTTTTTAAATTTAATGACTATAATATTTAAATGTGTATTTTCCAAATAAGGAACTTCAAAATATCGTCAGCATTGTTCATATTTGATGATATTATCTTTGCAGTGTAAACGTGAAATCTGAGGTTATATAGTTCAGGCTTTTTTAGTGTTGTATTTTGGTTCAAATTATTACTAAAATGTTTCTCCTTTGGTTGTAACTGCAGTTCTACCATAATCCAAATTTTAAACGAGGCTGTCCCCAGATTTTAGTGAGATTAAAAAGAAGGGTTGGGATTAAACATACACCTCTGGTATCTCAATAGGCTGAAGATTTCAACAAGAAGCAATATAAAGCAGTGGGTAATGTGGTATTCATAATTCTGGTTTTGTGGCTGACACTAGTGGAGAAAGTGCATTTTTACCTCTGCAAATTTAAACATGACTCTAATAAGAAAGCCCTCTACTAGCCACATAATTGGTGATACAAATACCACATTTAGATGTGATTTTTCTCCTCCATCATCAATTTCATTTAGACCACCAGGAGAAATTGCAGTGGATCAACGTGGTATTTTAAATCAGTTGACCACTCCCCACGGGCACTCTCAAAGAAGTTACACTGAAGCAAATGGCCGTGTTGTGAACTTCATTTCAACTAGAACTTCTACCTCTCAGTATAGCATCTTGTCTCCCAAAAAGGAATTAATTTGGACAGATGGTGGAGCCTTCTATTTTTCCAAATGGATATCACAAGCTATCTGCCATTGAAGGTCACTTTTCTAAACTTCAAGCAGGGATCAACCCACATTTTCCAGTGCAAGTGATAGCTGATACATCAGCTACTTCTCTTTCAAGGCAAACTCATCAGACATCTTCAGTTTATGAATGTCATCTTAATTACAACTGATCTACCAGAGGACTACCAGATTATGCAGGATAACAAAGATTACAATTGATGTTGGCAAATGTCGACAAATATCTGCTATTTTCTTATTTGAACAGTAAACATAGTGTTGTACCTGTATTTACCTTATTTTTTTAAACAGAGTTAAGAATTAAATGGGAGACAAAGTTACCATTATTAGAAAAAAGGAGATATTTGATTAATATGATCATTTGATGGAACAATATGGGAGTTAATTTAAATAATTTCTTGTAAGGAAGAAGAGAAAATGGAAGAATTTGGAGAATGACAAAAACATGGAGAGATGGAATAGTTTTAAGTGGTTTCTGGTTCATCCTGGAAAGTATTAAAAGTGTTAAGTTAAGATTGGTTGGAACAGAAGATAAATGCAGGAACCGGCCGAGGGATCATGGTCTCTATTATGTCATCCCTGGAATCATAAATGTCACATTGTGTAGTCTCAGATGGCACAATCAGCATGTGGTAGAATTTAAGAAGTAATTTTATCTATGGTCTTATTTGTGCTGTTGTCAAAGCATTCCAATTGGTGCTTTCATTTCCTGCCCTAAGAGTCTACCCTATATTTTCTAGTCAATACTTTATGTTGCTTTTATGTTCCAGACAAAGACAAGCTTAAGTCCTCAGGGTGGCACTTAATGCCTTTCCAAATCTAAGCCCACAAACTCAACTTAGTTTAGTCATTTCTTTATAAATCTGGCATTTGACTACCTTGGAATATCTTCATGTTTCACTGTATCTGAAGATACATCCAGGCAAATGCTTGTCAACAATGTTAGCTCCAAATTCAACACTTTTACCCCAGCTCACACTTGGACTTTGGTTGTCCTCCTTTTACCTATTTAGGCTATCCCGACCTCAGCACAGAAACCACCTCCTCCAGATATTTTCTGTCTATCCCCCTTCACTTGTCTAACTTGGATACCAGCATAGTATGCACAGCACATGACACAGGAAGCATTTTACTATTTAGTGAATGAAAAATACATGTTGACTTTAAGCAAAATCTACTTTCCTGAAACAACAAAACTCTCATCGCTTTCAAACTATCTCGTTATGGTCTATACTCTTCACCACAAACTAGCTCTTTTAATAGCCCATGGACTAGTCACACAAGACAGTGGAGGTAGGTACAGGAGACAAAGTATAATTTTCTTCTTAATTCATGCCTCCAGATGCCTAAAGCATTCCATACTCAATTGCTGGATAATTTCCTTTTTCTTCATCACCCACACTCCCCAAAATAGCTGATTCTTTTCCCCATAATAATAATTTTACTGTCTTCTAATTAATTAACTTCTTAGAATCAGAGCTTTGTCCAGAATAGAAAGTGCTATTGCAAACATTTAATGTAGGTTTATGCACCCCTCATAACTTGTGCTCCTTGTAACCTTCACACAGGAAGTATCTAAGAGGTACTAGACCCTTGGTTGGGGTGGTTGTATTCAGTTACCAAATTGCAATCAAATTTGTGTGGACTAGAAAGAGGTGAGGGTGGCGGAATTAAAATTTGTCCAACTGCATGAGTACCAAATTACTGCAGATATTAGGAAATATAAAATATTCATGGAATTCTTTGACTATTTCTCATTAATTTAAAATAAAATGAAAAGAATTTACAGAATGTGAAATGCCCTGAAATGCTGGAAAAATTGTAGGCAAGTTCAGGAAGCTTAAGGCTTCTGCTCATAATCATGCAGCCAGTGTCACCTGATAAGACTGGAATGGCAACATTGAGTCCGGAAAATATATTACCAGTTGTGAAGAAAGAATTTGATAATCTGGAGAAAGGGCAAATGGGACAGGATAAACTCTTGCAACATCCCATCAATATGTGCTTTACCAAGAGAAGAATCGAGAACAGTTGCAGACGGAGATCTGTGTCTGGACATTAGTGGTTGTTCCTACAACAGAAATATCAAGGTTTTAAATTTGTCAGCTCAACTCTGATGGTGGCTATGTTGCTGCTTACATTAGCACTCTGGGGTTCAGTTGGGCTGGTGCTTTGAAAACTATTCTCTGAGCTCAGCAGCTATTTTCCAGCTCTCTTATCAGACAAAGGGTCTTACCGTGATCATCTTAACAAGGTTCTATTCTGATAAATCAAAATCTACAGTTTACTTTTAAAATTAGATATCCTAAAGAAGAATATTGTTTGTTTGTCCATCTGTAGTTTTCTACCTGGGAAAACCTAGACTATTTGAAAAAGTACAAAAGTTGGCTGGTGCTTTGAAAACTATTCTCTGAACTTTGTCCACAGAACTCTTCCCACTAAATACTACAAATTTGTCTTCCTCTGTGTGTGGGTGTGAAGATGGATTGTTAAGCAGTAACTAATTTTTTTTGTTGAGTCATCAGTGAATTATTTTTCTGCATCTGGCAGAATCTCTGTGAATTAAGAATTTCATTGAGCAACCAGATTTTATTCCAATCAGGGAGAGGTAAATTATATTTCTCCCAGTTTACTAATTGTTACCTGTTCATTCAATTCCGAGCTGATGTTAGGGCAAAGCCACTGAACCCTTGAATTGGACTGAGGCATATATACTCTACAGTCCCCAGAGCCCAGCACAGCACTGTGTCTCCTTTTTAATTTAAGCTTATGTCTAATATATTTTTCTTCTATTTCTCATTGTTGACACAACTTATTTTGGTTTTTATCACCCCTTGACTAATTTATAGAGACGGAACCACTGACTTATTCCCGTTCACTTAGAAATTGCAATAAACTTCCTTCCATTGAACTACCTGGAGAACAGTGAGCACAGTCATCATTTTGAAAGCAGTCCTCAGTCCTAATGATGCAGAACTTTTACACTTCTTTGCCCAGTACTTGAGCAAGATTGTTTGTTGTGGATCTCAGTGATTATCCTCACATCCCCTAATGCAACCATGAGAAAACACCACATTGTTATCCAAAATCAAGTCTTTGTCAGTATTGCAATCCCATTGCAAAACAGTTAAGAATTGTAGGAGTTATGAGATTTTACCATGCTGAGATTTTTAGCAACCTAGCATGTTCATTTCTTACAGATGCTGTTGGGGAGATGAGAACATCGGTCAGAGACAGTGAACTTTATCACTCACAGCAAGAGCAGCCAGTTTTAAATTTGTATCCATTCCCTAATCTCAGATGAATACACAGAGTAAAATTTTGATGCCTACAGAATCAGTGGGCTGTTAACATGAAGAAAGTTTAAGGCATGGTAAAACACTAATTTTATTAGTATCTTTATGTATAATTTATTAGAATCACTTATTTATTAGTATGTTTACCTAGGATAAGTATATCATGACTCAAGTTTACTTGCTGCAGAAACAATCATGAGAAATGACATGGGAATAAGTGAATATTGAATTTCCATTTTTCCTTCCGCTTCTATTGAGATATAATTTGTGTAGAATATTGTGTAATTTTAGGTGCATAGGATAGTGATTTGATTTACAGCTATCATGAAATAAATATCATAGCAACTTTAGGGAAAATTCATTATCTAATTTAGATACAATATTAAAGAGATACAATTTGCCTTTTGGTTGTGATGAGAAAACTTATGGTATACTCCCTTAACAACATTCATATATAACATAAAGTAGTATTAACTGTAATTTTCATGTTACTATGGGGCATCCCAAGGATACATTCATTTTAAGGCTGGTGGTTTGTAGCTTTTGACTGCATTAATCAAATTCTCCTTTTCCAAACCCTGCCTCTGTTAACTACAAATCTAATTTTTTTCTATAATTATTTTTCTTTTTGAACTGTACTTTAATGTATAAACTGCGTTAGTTCCTCTTACACAATGTACTGTTTGCTATTTTTAGTACATTTCAAACTGATCACCAGAATATATCTAGTTATGATATGTTGCTCTTTAAAGATATTTCATAGTTATTTACTATTCCCCATAAAGCACATTTCTTGCCCCTGATTCATTTAATTTGCAGCTGGAAAATTTTCTGTCTTAATTTTCGTCAAATATTTCTTTTTCCTCACACCGTTTCCCTCCTTATTGGGAACAACTTTTTCTTTGTATATCTGTATCTCCTTTTCTCTTGTGTTATGTTCATTTCTTTTAAATTCCAAATATGAGTAAAATCATGCAGCATTTGTCATTCTCTTTCTGACTCTTTTCACTAAGCATATTACCCTCTTGATCTACGCTTTTGTTGCAAATGGAGAACTTATTCTTCTTATAGCTGAGTAATAACCCATTGTATTTTTATCTGTGTGTGTGCATATATATATAAATATATAAATTCAGATAAATCAATGAAATATAAAAATAGAAAATATAGATTTGTAGATATATATACTATAAACACACATTTTATTTTTCATCATCTATTGATGAACAATTAATTTGCTTCTATATCCTCTCTATTGTAAACAATGCTGCAGTGAATATAGGTTTGAACTTATCTTTTCTAGTTTGTCTTTTAATTTTCTTGGAATAAGTATACTGATATGGAAATGTTGGATTATATTTCATTTTTAATTTTTAGATAAAACTGCATACTGATTTCCACAGTGGCAGCACAAATTTACATTCACTCCAGCAGTGCATCAGGGTTGTTTTTCTTACATCCTCACCAACACTTTTATTTGTTATGTTTTTGATAATATTCATTCTGACAGTACTGACATAAAATCTTATTGTGTTTTGGACTTGCATTTTTCTGATGGTTAGTGATGTTGACTGGTTTCATATGCCTGTTTATTACCTTTCCCCCACTGTATGTTCATATTTGTAATGTACAAAATGATCATAACTGTCTGATTTCATTTTCAGTCATTCTTTGTGTTCCACTATTTTCTTTGTTCTGTCTGAATACCATATTCTTTTTATCACTGTAGCTTTGTATTATAGTTTTAAATCAGGGGAATTGATACATCCTGTTTGTTCTTTGTCAAAGTTGTTTGTGTTTATGTTTCTTTTATTTCTGTGCTTTTTTTTTAGTGATTTCAACTCTTTTGTGTTTACACGTAAATTTTACAATTATTTACTGTAAATTCTGAAAATACACTTGGTATTTTGATAGGCACTGATTTTAACTTGTGTATTTTCTTGGCTAGTACTGTCATTTAAACAATATTACTTTCCTCATCTACGAACACAGTATATCCTTTTATCTGTTTGCATTATCTTCAATTTCTGTTATAAATATTTTATAGTTTTCTGTGTACAGGTCTTTTACCTCCTTGGTTTGATATAATTTTTGATTTATTTTTTGTAATGCAACTGTAAATGAGAGAGTTCCCTCACTTTCTCTGTTAGCTTGTTTTTAGTGTGAAGAAATGCAAGATTTCTGTATGTTAATTTTACATGCTGAAATTTTACCAATTGCATTGATAAGCCCTAGTAGTTTTGAGGTGCCATCTATAGAATTTCTGTTTAAAGTATGTCATCTGCAAACATATACTTTTACTCCTATTCTTAATTAGCTATAATATATTTCCATTTATTTTGGATAGCTATGGTTAGGATTTCCTATACTATACTGAATAAAAGTGGTAAGAGTGAGCATTCTTGTCTTCTTCCTGCTCTTACAGGAGATGCTTTCAGCTTTTAATCAGTGAGTGTCATGTTAGCTGAGTTCTTGTCTTATATGACCTTAACTGTGTTGAGGTATGTTTCCTCATGCACAATTTGAGGAGAAATTTAATCTTAAATTGTTAATGAATTGTCAAAACATTTTATGACTCTTTTGATGTGACTATATATTTTTTATTCTTTAATTTGTTACTGTGGTGTATCATACTGAATAATTTGTAGGTAATGAATCACTTTTGCATCCCTGGATTAAAATGGACTTAATCATAATATATAAACTTGTTCATGTATTTTTTTTGCTAACATTTCAGTGATGATTTTTGCATCTATGATTATCAGTAGTATTTAACCTGAAATTTTTTGAGGTTTTTGTTCCAGTTTTAGTAGTAGTGCGATAGAGAAATGTGGGATAGGAAGCCTTCCATCCTCAGAAAATTTTTGGAATTCTCTGGGAAGTATAGGTGATAGCTCTTCTCTAAATGTTTGGCAGAATTCACCTGTGAAGCTGTCTAGGCTTGGAATGTTGTTTCTTGGGAGAATTTGTTTTATTACTTATTCAATTTCATTAGTGCTAATCTGTTCCTATTTTCTATTTTTCATTCCATCGTAGAGATTATGTCTTTCTCAGAAATTGTATATTTCTTCTAGGGTTTCCATTTTATTTACATATAATTTGTTGTATCTTCATATGATGCTTTGGATTTCTTTGATATAAGAGGTAACTTTTCATTTACTTCTGAGCTTATTAATCTGTACTCTTTTATTCTCATGAGTCTGTTTAAAGTTTATCAATTTTATTTATCTTTCAAAAGCCATTATTTATTTTGATTGAATGTTTCTATTTTTAATCATTATTTTATCTATTTATGTTCTGACATTTCAGCTGTCTTATTTATAAAGTGAAAATAAAGAATTTACCTGACAAACAAATCCTCAATGTGATAAAAAAAAAGAAACACCTAATAAGAGGTGTAGAAAAGAAATTTTCTTAGAAATATTAAATGACAAATATATGCAAAACATTGAAAAAAATGCTAAGGAGATACCACGAGAAAGTTGCAACTGTTTCTTTGTGTATGTTTTTAAATGCTTCTATACTATATGAGTTAAAGAGTGAAAAATAGGAAATCAGGGGCAATAAATATAGCTACTTCAAACCGATGACCTGTTTACAACAGTAAAAGAAATAATTTGAGTCAGTAATCATAAAAGGTAAAGAGTAAAAATAAAACAATTTTAAAGGAAGCTGCTATCAGTGGAAAAAGGACTAAATTATAGATGAGATTTTTTTAATGAAGTACAGTAGATGTACTATATTGTGTAGTTTCAGATGTACAGCATAGTTATTCTAACAACTTTGTAGATTATATTGCATTATGAATTATTGCAATGATTGTAACATACACTTATTTTAAGCTATTGTGTATAATTCCATGATCTATACAGATTATCATTGTTGCTTCTCTCCTTTATGTATACTAGTTTGTATCTGTCAATGTTCTACTATTCAATTCTCTTTCCCTTCCCTTTGGTAAACATAAATTTTTTTCCCATTTCTTTTTGTCGGCTTAAGTCTTGTCTATCTAATCTCTTTACCTCTCCATCATGTCTATATCTATTTTTCTATCTATCTATCTATCTATCTATCTATCTATCTATCTATCTATCTATTTATCTATCATGTATTATCCTTCTATCTATTTATCTGTCATCTATCAATAGACAGCTATATATAGATGTACACAGATATTTGTTATACTTTAGAATCCACATATAAATTATATTATATAATTTTGTCTTTGTCTATGTTACTTCATTAAGCACAATAATTACTAGGTCCATCCATGATGCTGAAATAGCAATGTGTTATACTTTTTCATGGCTGAGTAATATTCCATTGTATATTTATGGAAACATCATAACTTTTTAAGTCCATAGTCTACTGTGGAGCCTTGGATTTCTTCCCTGTCTTGCATATTATAAACAGTGCTGGTGTGAATATTCATTCTTCTCAATTTAGGTTACTATCCCCAGATTTTTTCTAGGAGAGGTATTACTGGATCATATGGTAGTTAACTTTTTAGTTTTTAAACAAATCTGAATACTGCTTTCAATACAATTTCTTACAATTTACATCCCTACCAAGAGTATACAAGAGATTTGTTACCTCCACATCGTCTCCAATACTTTCTATTTGTAGACTTTTTGATAATATCCATTTGACCACTTTTAAGTCATAACTCATTGTGGTTTTGATTTGCAATTATCTAATAATTAGTAATGTTGAGCAATTTTATCACTTGCCTGTTACTCATATGTATGTTTTCTTTGGAAAATTATTAACTCAGGTACTCTGCTCTTGTTTTTGTTTTTTACCTTGCATTGTGTAACCTAAATCCATGTTACATCTATTAACCTACATCTATTAACCCCTGGTCACTTGCATTGTTTGCAAATATGTTCTCCAATTACATGGGCAGTCTTTCCATTTCACTTATAGTGTCCTTAGCTGTGCAGAAATTTTCAAGTTTCTTTAGGTCCCATTTGCTTATTTATGCTTTTGTTTCGTTTGCCTTAGGAGACTGAAATAAGAAAATATTCCTATGATATATATCCAATAGCGTATCACCTATAATCCCTTCTAGCAGTTTTATAGTATCAGGTCTTAAATTTAGGTCCTTAATACGCTTGGAGTTTATTTCAGTATATGATGTCAGGGAATGCTCTCATTTCACTGTATTACATGTAGATGTCCAGCTTTCAAAACACCATCCATTGACGAGACAGTCTTTTCTCCATTGTGTACTCATGCCTCTTTTATCATAGATTCATTGCTCATAGTTGTGTGGAATTACTACTAGGCTCTCTATCTGTTTTTATTGATTATATTTCTGTGCCAATACCATGCTGTTTTTATTACTGTAGCTTTGTAGTATAGTAAAGTATCTGGGAGGGTTATACCTCCAGCACTGTTGTTTTTTCTCAAGATCATTTAGGCAGTTTTTAATAGTTTCATGTAAAAGTTAGAATTATTTATTTTCTTGTTGTGTGGAAAATACTACAACTTCATAACAGGAATTGCACTAAATCTGTAGGATTCTTTGTGTAGTATGGCCATGTTAACAACATAAACTCTTTCAATCCAAGAGCACAAGACATCTTTCCATTTCTTTGAATCATTTTTAATTTCTTTGTCAATGTTTTATTATTTTCAGTGTTTAGGTCTTTTACATATGTGGTTACATTTATTCCAAGATATACGGGGGCATGGGGTATTAATTATTATTGCTTTCAAAGTCCATTGTATAGTATCTCATGATTAATATGTAGAAATGCAAGAGACTTCTTTACATTTATCTTGTACCCTGCTTCTTTGATGAAATTATTTATTGTTCATAATAGTCAATGTGGAGCCCTTAGGACTCTCTATGTAGATTGTTATGCCATCTGTAATGGTGACAATTTTGACTCTTTTTTCCATTTTGCATTTCTTTTATTTCTTTTTCTTTTCCTTTCTTCTATTACTATTGAACACAAGTGCTGAGAGTAGCAATCCTTGTATTTTTCCCGAATTTACCCAGAAGGCTTTCAGCATTTCCCCTATTATAAATAGTTATAAATGGCCTTTAGTATGTTGAGAGATGTTCCCATTGTACTCACTTTCATGAGAGTTCTGATGATGAAAGCATGTTGAATGTTTCAAATGATTTTTCTTTGTGTATTGACATTGTCTTGTGAATTTTGTCCTTCCTTTATTAGATATGTGTCATGTTGATTGACTTGTGTATGTTGAACCATCCTTGTGACTCTGGAAGGAATCCAACTGATCATCGTGTATAATCCTTTATATGTATTGCTGGATTCATTTGTTGGACTATTTCGAGGATTTTTAAATGTATATTCATCAAGAATATTGGATTTTCATTTTCATTTTCTTTTTTTTTTAGTGTCTTTGACTGGTTTTGTTATCACGGTAATGGTGGCCTCATAGAATAAATTTGGGAATTTTCCTTCCCCCTTCATTTTTTGAAATAGTTGGGGGAAAGTGGTTTTAATGAAGGCATCTAGGCATTTTATTATAGGGTTGTTTTTAAATTATAGATTTTATTTAACTTATACTGTTAGCTCTTTAAAAGTTTTCAGATTTCTTTTAATTCAGTGTGTTGGCAACTGTACATTTCAAGAAATTTGTCCATTTCTTTTAGGTCGTCCAGTTGGTTGCATATAACAGCTCATAGTGCTTTCATAATCATTTTTTGTGTTTCTGTAATATCAGATGTTATTTCTACTGTTTCATTTCTTATATTGTTAGGGTCCAATCTCTGTATTTCTTAATAACCCTGGCTAAATGCTTACCTGTTTGTTAATATTTTTAAGAAAAATTAAAGCTGTTGATTTTATGATTTGTAATTTATTTTTCAACTTTTATTTTATTTATTTTCAACATAATCATTAAAGATTTCTCATTCTACTGCCTTTTGGTTTTGTTTGTTCTTATTTCTTGTTATTTTGTGTGGTATGCTTGGTCCTTTCTATGAGGTTTTTTTCTTCCTTGTAGGAGTCCTGATTTGTTCTCATCTTCCCTCTTAGATTTGTATTTGCTTCATCCCATACATTTTATGAAGCTGTGTTTTCATTGTAATTTGTCTCCAGGTATGATTTTATTACCTCTTTGATTTCATCACCACTTTTATTTCATCATTGACAATTTTCAAATTTATTTATTTAAAGGATGTTCTTGGACTTCATGTTTGTTCTTTTCCTATTCTTCTTTCTAGAGTTGATGCACAGTATCATACTTTAGTGTAAGAAAAACTACTTGCTGTAACCTATATTTGCTTAAAGTCCCTGAGGCTCATTTCATGACATAATATGTGGTTAATTCCTTAGATAACATCCTGGGCACACTTGAAATGTTTAAGTGTTCTGCTTTTGTGATGCAGTGTCCAATAGCTCACTTAGGTTCAAATGATCTAATATGGTATTAAAACCTCTGTCTCCTTACAGATATTCTTTCTGGATGATCTGGCCATCAGAATATAGAGGTGTTAAACTCATCTACTCTTATTATTTTATAATGAATTGATTCTTTCATGTCTACTAAAATTTCTTTTCATATTTAGGATCTATGGTGTTGGGTCCATATATAATATAATGAAGGTAATACCGTATTTTTATATTGATCTCTTTTTCTTTATATAATCTCATAATTTTTCTCATTTTGGCTCTTATTTTAAAACATATTTTGTATGAGTTGAGCATTGCAGTCTGCACTTTCTTGTAAATTCCATGGAATATCTTTTCCATTTTTTCAGACTATGTTTATCTTCCACCATAAAGTGAGACTTTCTTTAGGAGAGGAAAAGATGGTGGAGGAGAAAGAAGCTTGTAGCTCGCCCTTTCAAACAAATGCACCAAGACACACATCCATAGACCCACTCAGCTAACCAGAGAACCTGAAGAACTCTGACAGAACATTGTGTTCTTCAATAGATAAAGAAGCAAAAAATCTGGTATGAGAAAAGGAAGAAAAAAGAAGAAAAGGCAAAACAGAGTGGGACAGATCCCACGGGGAGGGAGCAGCTAAGAAGGATTTGTGCTCATTCACTGTGTCTCCCCTCTCCAACTGAGATTTCAACAGGATGGAGTGGGAGCCTCCAAGGCTTGGACTTTTACAGAGTATAAGTTGACTGACAGAACTAAGTTAAACAGGCACACAGAATCCCTGTGACACCCAGCTGAAGATGCAGCCCGGAAGCTGGGGGCAGGACCGTGCTGCTCGAGCTGGGTTGTAGATGGGAATTGCAGCACTGTGGCGGCCCTGGGAAATGGAGTGGGCTTTGTGCCATGGCTGTGGGTGCACAGGGCAGAACAACCTTTGCCCTCCATAAAACAACCAGGCAGATGTACCCTGTGGGGGGAAGGGTGCAATCCCCATATATGAAAATCCACAAAAGTCTGTAGGTGAAGAGAGCTGGGGCTCAGACACAGCCACCATAACCACTGGTGCTTTGCCCCCAGGCAGCAGTAGGGGCAAACCCTGCATCTACACCTAAGGACATAGCAGCATCATGGGCCAGACTGAGACTGTCGACTGCATGAGGCAAATATGATCCTACTGTCCTGGTTCTTCAGAGAACTTGTCTGCCAAGACAAACAAGGAGCTGGATTTTGACCCAGACCAGGGACAGGGCTGTTCCTCAGTCTTCCATGAGCCCCGTTCCTGTGTGCAAAACTGAGGCAGAGAGTACATTGGCACAGAGCAGCAGAGTGATCGGCAACCTGAGGGGGCGGGTGGCCCCTCAAATTTTGAGCTGGAATGCAGCCCCTGACCATGGTGCTGGGAGAGGGCGTGATGCCCAATCCTGCCTGGTCAGTCTGTAACATCTGACTGCAGCATCAGGCAGGGCAGTGACAAGCCAGCCCAGAGTAAATAAAGCTGCACCTGAACCAGTGTTGGGTGTAGGAGTGATCTGATTGATGACAAGCCCAGGGAGCAACAGAGATGAGGGCTCCAATGGAAGGCCTCAAGGAACAGCAAGCTGAGCTCCCAAAACAGAATGAATAAAGAAAGACTTCACATTATAAGTACACAGTCTCCAGGAGGACAAAGACCACCCCCTTGTTTTAATCTGTTTTTACCAGTTCCATTTTCTCTTACCCTCTTAATTTTTACTTCTTATTCAATTATATATACCCCCATTTTAATCCCTTGGTAATTTTTTAAAATATATTTATTATCATTATTTTTCAAAATGCTGCTTCCACTTGCTTAAATATTATTCATTATACAACGTCTTCAAACCTTTATTCTCCCTTCTTTAAAATTCTTTATCTCTCTCTGTCTTTTTTCTATTTTCTAAGTTGTAATATTGCATTGGCATTGGGTAGATATACACCTTTAGGACCACAGTCGATATCTGATACTCCATAAACCACCATGCCAGAGAGGTAGTAGAAAGATGAAGAAGCAGAGAAACCATTCCCAATTTAAAGAACAAGAGAAATCCTCTGAAAGAACGATCAGTGAAATAGAAATTGATATCCTACTAGATGAAGATTTCAAAACGGAGTGATCTAAGTATTGAAGGAAATAAAAGAGATAAAGTTTAGAGATATAAAATATGTCAAAAATGAAATGGAAGGTATAAAGAAGAGCCGAGTAGAATAGGTAAACCCGTTGACTTAAATGAGGAATGATTTAAAGGTGTAGCAAAGCTGACTATATAACGCAGAGGAACAAATTAGTGACTTAGAAGACAGGACAATAGAAAGCACCCAATCAGTAGAGCTACAAGAGAAACAATGAGAAACAAATGAAAAAAGCATAAGGGACCTATGGGATAATAGAATTCATGCCAAACTTGGCATGATAAAATTCCCAGAAGGGGAAGAAAGATCAAAGGTGATTGCAAAGATTTGTGTAGAAATCATGACTGAGAACTTCCCAAACTTAGAAAAGGGATCAGATATCCAATATAGGAAGCTCAGAGTGTCCCAAAAAGCAAGAACCCAAATATAACCATACCAAGACATATAATTATGATGGCCAGAGTCAAGGATAAATAAATTATCCTAAAAACAACAAGAGACTAGCAAAGAGTGAGTTACAAGGGAATCCTCATAAGGTTCCCAGCTGATTTCACTACACAAATACTACAGGCCAGAAGGGAGTGGCAAGATATATTCAAAGTCCTGAATGAAAAAAATATTATAACCTAGGATGCTTTAACCAGCAAAGCTATCGTTTTTGGTAGAAGGATTCATAAAGAATTTCACAGACAAGAAAAATTTCAAAAGTTCAGCAAAACTAGACCTATGCTAAAAGAATAATTGATATGCCTTCTCTGAAAAGAAAAGCAGCAGGATGCTACAGAAATGTGAAACTCACAGCTGGAAAGGTGATAACTCATGAGTTACAAATAAAATATACACAAAATTTTAAAACAAGACATACAAATCTTTGAGAGTGGGAGAGGGAGGCAGGAAAATAGAGAATTTTTTTTTGGTCTTTCCTTTTAAAATTTTTTGTTCTCAGTAGGATGGGTTTGAGATCATGTTACTATCCATTTAATAAAAGCAGTTATAGTAATGATCTAATGGACTTATAAAAACGGATAACCAGAAGACAAAAACTTATCAGGGTGTCACTAAATCTAAATAAAATTCATGATAATACAAAGGAAAATGACCAAACCATAAAAGGAAGATGAAAGGAACAAAGAGGAAATACCAAATCAACTGCAAATATAAGGTCAATTTGGCAGTAAACACTAGCTTATCATCAATTATTGTAAATGTTAATGGACTAAATGCTCTAGTTGAAAATCATAGAGTGGCTGACTGGATAATAAAGCAAGAACCATCAATATGCTGCATACAAGAGACCCATTTCAGAGAGTAGGACACATATAGATTGAGAGTGAAAGGATGGAAAAGGGTATTCCATATAATTTGAGAAGCCAAAAAGCAGGTGTTGCAGAACTGATTTCAGACAAAATAGTCTTTAAAGCAAAGGCCATATTGATAAAGGAGGACATTTTATAATGATTGAAGGAGTGATACAATATAGGGATAGCACACTCGTTAATACACATGCAACAAATAGAGGAGCACCTAAGTATATAAAATAATTACTAACAGATATAAAGGGGGATTCATATTTGGAGATTTCAACACTGCATTAACATCACTGGACATATCATTGAGACAGAAAATAAGTTAGGCAACAGAGAAGTTAAATAATACAGTAGAAATATTGCACTTGGTGGATAAATTCACAGCATTGCACATCCTACAATATAGGATATATAGTCTTTTCAAGTGCACGTGGAATATTTTCCAGGATTCATGATGAACTTGGGCACAAAAGAAACCTCAGCAAATTTAAAAGTTAGAAATTACCCCAAGCATCTTTACTAACCATAATGCCATGAAGCTAGAAATCAACAACAGAGAAACAGAGGAGAACAAAAGGAAAACATGGGGATTAAACAATATGTTTTCAAAAAAACTAATGGGTCAATGAAGAAATCAAAGCTGAAATGAAAAACTACCTTGAGACAAAAGAAAATGAAAGCAAAACCCCACAAAATTTATGGGACACTGCGAAAGCATTGCTGAGAGGGGAGCTTATAGTGATACACTCCAGCCTCAAAAAAGAAATACAACCACAAATAAACAATTTATCTCACCAGAAGAATGAATTAGAATAAGAAGAACAAAAAAAACCAAAAGGCAGCAGAAGGAAGGAAATCATAAATATTGGGGAGGAAATAAATAAAATAGAGATTTAAATGACCATAGGAAAAAATCAACAATTTCAAAAGCTGGTTTTTCCAAAAAGTAAGTAAAATCGACATACCTCTGGCCAAACTCAGAAAGAAGAAAAGCGAGAGAGCACAAATTACCAAAATAAGATAGGACAATGTAGAAATTACCACAAAAAATTAGAAATACAAAATATCATATGAGAAATTTATGAAAATTATATTGAACCAAACTGTATTACCTAGAAGAGATGGACAATCTTCTGGAATCATACTCTCCACCAAGACAGAATCAAGACATAACTGACCCCTGGAAAAAGCAGAGCACTTTAAATGAAATCAAAATAGCAAAATAAAACCTCCCTACATATAACAGTCCAGGACCAGACGGATTCACTGTGGAATTCTACCAAACATAAAAGCAGAACTCATAGCAGTACTTCACAAACTCCTCCAGACGATTGAAAAGGAAGGAATACTCCCAAAGTCATTCCATGAAACCACAATCACCCTGATACAACAACCACGCAAAGACACTACCAACAGAGAGAATTATAGGCCAATATCACTGATGAACACAGACGCAAAAATACTCACCAAAATATTACCAAATAGAATCCAACAACACAGAAAAATGATTATAAACCATGACCAAGTGGGGATCATGCCAGGTACACAGGGGTGGTTCAACATATGCAAATCAATCAATGTAATACAGTACATCAACAAGAGAAAGAACCAAAACCACATGATCATCTCAATTGATGTAGGAAAAGCATTTGATAAAATTCAACATACACGTGTGATAAAAACTCCCACCAATTGGGCATAGAGGGAAAATATCTCAACATCATAAAAGCTATAGATAACAAACCTACATCCAGCATAATACTCAATGGTGAGAAAGTCAAATCCTTCCCACTAAAATCAAGGACAATAAAAGGATACACACTATCATGACTCCTACTCAAGATAGTCTTGGAAGTACTATCCACAGCAATCAAACAAGAGACAGAAGAAAAAGGGATGCAAATTAGAAAGGAAGAGGTAAAAGTCTCACTATATGCACAGAATATGTTACTATAAACAGAAAACCCTACAAGATCCAGACAAAATTTACTACAGCTGATCAAAGAATTCAGCAAGGTAGCAGGTTACAAGATTATGCATCAAATATCAGTGGCATTTATTTATGCTAATGATTCAGATAATAAAATAGAGCTATAGTCAACAAGACAGCACTGTAATGGAAGAAAAACATACATATAGGTCAATGGAACAGAATAGTGAGCCCAGAAATGAACCCAAAAACGTTTGGCAAATTAATCTTAGACAAAGGAGGCAAGAAATTACAATGGAAGAGAGATAGAATATTCAGCAACTGGTGTTGGGAAAACTGGACAGCACGATGTAATTCAATGAAGCTAGAACACTCCCAATGAAGCTAGAACACCATACAAAAAAAAAAAAAAACTCAAAATAGATAAAATTCTTAAACATAAGACAAGATACAATAAAGCTCTAAGAGGAAAATATAGGCAAAACGTTATCTGACATACGTCTCGAAAATTTTCTCATAGAAGAAATAAAAGTAAGAATAAACAAATTAGACCTAATGAAACTTACAAGCTTCTGCACAGTAAAGGAACCGGAAATAAAACAAAAGGACAACCTACGGAATGGGAAAAATATTTGCATATGAAACCGAAAAAGGCATGACCTCCAGAGTATATAAGAAGTTCATCCATCTGAATAAGAAAAAATAAACTACCTAGTCCAAAATTGGGCAGAAGACCTAATTAAGCAATTCTCCACCGAAGACATACAAATGATCAAAAATCACATCAGAAAACGCTCAATATCACCGATTATCAGAGAATTGGAAATCAAAACTACAGTGAGGTATCACCTCACACCAGTCAGAATGGCCATCATTCAAATATCCACAAATGACAAATGCTGGAGATGCTGTGGAATAAAGGGAACCATCCTTCACTGCTGGTGGCAATACAGTTTGGTGCAGCCATTGTGGAATACAGGATGGAGATTCCTCAAAAGCCTTGGAATAGACTTACCATATAACCCAAGAATCCCACTCCTCGGCATAAATTCAGAAGGAACCCTACTTCAGGTTGACACCTGCACCCCAGTGTTCATATCCAGCACTATTTACAATAGCCAAGACATGGAAACTTCCTAAATGTCCATTGACAGTTGACTGGATAAGAAGAGGTGTTATATTTATACAATGGAATAGTAGTCATTCTTATAAACCGACAACATAATGCCATTTTCAGCAACATGGATGGTCCAGGAGAATATCAGTCTAAGTGAAGTAAGCCAGAAAGAGAAAGAAAAATACCATATAAGATGGCTCATGTGTGGAATCTAAAAACAAAACCAAACCAACCAAAAATGCATAAATACAAAACAGAAATAAACTCGCAGGCCGAGAATAAAAAGTTTAGGTTGCCAAGGGGTGGGGTGTGGGAAGAAATAGGCTGGGAGGTCAAAATTGAAGAATAGATAATCAGGATTGTACTGTATAGTACAAGGAAATATATAAAAGATCTTATGGGAGCTCACAGGGGAAAAAATGTGACATGTATATATGTTCATTGAACCTAAAAAATTGTGCTCTACAATGGAATTTGAGACAGCTTTTAAAATTATTAAAAATCAATTAAAAAAGTTAAAAAAGAAAAAAACATGATTCTAAATACTACAGGTGTAAATATAAATTAGAAAGAAAAAACAACTATGCAAAAGAGTAGTAAAACAAAAGATTTTGTTTTTTGTTTTCTTTTTAAGATAAGTAAAATCAAAAAACTTCTAGCCAAGTGCATCATGAAGAAAACAGTGATGCTTCAAAGAAATAAATTCAGAAATAAAAGTGGAGAAATAACAATTGTTCCCTCATATATACAAAAAAGGGAACATTTTGTCAAAACTTACTTGCCAATAAACTGGACAACTTAGAAGAAATATACAAATGTCTGGAAATAGACAGGGATAAGGAGAAATAAATAATTTGAACAAACTGATTACTAGAAGAAAGATAGAATCTGCATTTAAAAAAATCATTAAATATTAGAACAGATTTAAACAGCTCCCGTGGAAAACTGTACAAAAATAAAAAGAAGAAATTTTACTCTTCAAACTATTCAAAAATAGTGAAGATGTGGAAAACTGCCATATTAATTTTATGAAGCTTTCATTACCCAGATAGCAAAGCCAACAAACAAAGTACAAGCAAAGAGAATTTCAAACATATATTTTTGATTGATATACATACAAAAATTCAAAAAAATAGTATTAGAAAACTAAGTCCAGCAATACAAAAAATGAATCATACAACATGAACAACTTTAATTCATTGCAGGGTCATAAGAGAAGTTGAAATTACATGAAATCAATCAGTTTGATACACCACATTAACAAAAGAAAAAGGGAAAATGATGTGGTCATCCCAATAAATCGATAAAAATAATTTCACAAACTTCAAATTTTATTCATTAATACAGAAGCAACAACAACAACAACAAGAACAGCAGAGTCAATAAAAACAAAAAACCCTTACCAAAGTAGGATTCAGGAAATATATCTCAACAATACTAAAGTCATTAATTACAGACCCACAGACAACATAATATGCAAAAGTGAATAAATGAAAGCCAAATTAAGGAATAAAACAAGGATGCCCACTCTCACCATTTCTATTAAACTCATTAAGGGAAGTCCTAGCAACAGCAATCGCACAAGAAAAAATATTATTCAACTTGGATTGAATGAAGTAAAACTGTTATTATTTTAGATGACATGATAATCTATATAGAAAACCCTAAAGATTCTTCACACCAAAACAACTAAAACTAATAAAGACATTTAGCAAAGTAGGATTTTTCATGATTAATATACAAAAACTGTCACATTCCTTTACACTAACAATGAAATATTCCAGTATTCTAAAAAATCCATATGACATCAGATAAAAAATGAAAAACCTATGAAAAATCCAAGATAATAAAATTAATAGGGCACTGATAAAGAAATTTGAACATGATGCAAAAAAATGGAAAGAAATCTCAAGGTCTTACTTTAGAGGAATTAATATTGCAAAAATATACATACTACAAATGATGTCTACAGATATAAAGTGATTCAGATCGAACTAAATGATATTTTCCACAGAACTTAAAACAGTCCTCAGATTTGTATGGAACTGCAAAAGAACCAGAACTGCAAAAGAAACAATGAGGAAAAAGAACAATTTTGGAGGCATAAACCATATCCCTCTCAGAACTCAGAATATATTACAAAAACAGAAATCAAAACAGCACAATGCTGGAAAACAAAAAACATCTATATCCCTGGAACAGAGCACAGAGGCAGTAATAAAATATCACACCTATGGTCAATTAAACTATGACAAACATAACAAAAATATACAATACATAAAAGACAGTCTTCAGCAAGTGATGTTGAGGAAGGTAGACAGCAATATATAAATCAATGAAATTAGAATACTCCCTCACACTGTACAAACATAAGCCCAAAATGCTTTAAATATCTGAATCTAATATATGACACAATAAAACACCTGGAAACTAACATAGGCAAAACAAGACATAAATTGTAGCGAAATTTTCTTATGTCACTCTTCCAAGCTGCAAACATTAAGAGCAAAATAATCAAATAGATCCAAATTAAACTTAAAAGCTTCTAAATAGCAAAATAAACATAATGAAAAGATGAACTTCCAAATGGGAGAAAACATTTGGAAATAATGCAATCAACAAGTGGCTAATTTCTAAAATATAAAAATCGTTCATACAACTCCATTGCAAAAACTGCAAACAACTCAGACAGAAAATGAGTAGAAGGCAATTCTCTAAACAAGACAAACAGATGACAAACAGGACTATAAAAACGTGCTCACATTGCTAATCATTATACAAATGCAAGACAAAAATAAAATTATGTTTTACCTCACAATACTGAGAAGTGCTGTCATCCAAATGTCTACAAAAAATAAATTCTTGGGAGGTTGTGGAGAAAATGGAACTCTCCAACGCTGTTGGTGGGAATGAAAAATTGGTGCAACCACTTTGGAAATTCTATGGAAGTTCCTTAAAATAATAGAAATAAACTTATCATATGAACCAGCATTCCCACTCCTGGACATATAAAACATAAAACCTGAAAACAAAGAATCCTAGTGTAAAATATAAGAAGTACACTCTGACATTGGACTTAATTTGATTCTACATATGTCTTCTCTGGCAAGGGAAGCAGAAGCAAAACTAACAAAATATGATTGTATCACTCTAAACAGATTTACACTAAAGAAAAAATGATCAATAAAATGAAAAGTCAACCAACACAATGGGAGAATATATTTGCAAGTGATATTTTCCAATCAAGTGTTAATATGCAACTATAAGGCTAAGTCATACACCAAACAACAACAAAAAAGACCAAACAATCTAATTAAAAAAAGTGTCTGTAGGAACTGAATAGATAGATCTGAATCAATTTTCTGTAGAAAACATACAGTTGGCTAAATGACACATGAAATTATGTTCAGAGTTATAAATTATTAGGGACTTCATAAACCAAAAATGAGAAAAGATCTCACAATTGTCAGAAGGCTCTCATCAAAAAGAAAAGAAATAGATGTTGGTGAGATTGTGGAGAAAAATGAACACCGTGGACACTGTTGATAGGAAAGCAAAGCATTGATTCCATTGCATATATACACCAAATTTTCTTCATCCACTTTTCTGTCTAGGGTTTTTGTGTTTGTAAGCCCCTGTCTGAAGGCTCTTGAGAACAAGCCCATGGGCTGAACTGATAAACAAGCTGTGAGGAATGTCACATATCCAGGCTGGATAAGAAATGGCCTACTCAATATATCCAGTATGGATGGCAGGCTAGCCTATGCTGGGTAATATCCTCAGAGGAGGACAACCTAAGACAGGCACAGTCGGCTGGATAAGAGATGACCTACATAATGAAGTTCCGTGATGAACTTTAAAACAATCCTTGATCATTTAACATCCTGTGCTTACTGCAGGAGCATGGGTACATAAATAGTTTAAGATTATTAACATTGTTATAACTTAGATGATATGTGAGTCATACTGCATGTCCATATACACTCTTTTTCTAAGAATCAATACAAAGTGAACTGCTTCCCTTCTGTCCACAAAGTGTTTGTGTGTATATGATATCATGCCACTGACAGGGTTAATTTAATTTGTTGGGAGTATCTTAAAAGGATGTTGTATTATATATAATGCTCTTTCTGCACCTATTGAGATGATTATGTGAGTTTTATTTCTCATCCTATTAGTGTGGCATGTCACCTTTATTGATTTGAATATTTTGAAGTCTCCTTAAACCCAGGGATAAATCCCTGTACTCATGTATGTGTATTATATGTTAAACGTGTTGTTGAATTCATTTTGCTTGTCTTTTGTTGAGAATTTTGGCACACATGTTCATCAGGGTTAATGTTCTATATTTTGCATCTAATGTCCTTTCTTGCTTTGTTATGCAAATAAAGCTGGCATCATAAAACAACTTTGGAATCTTTCACCCCGTTCAAATTCTTGAAAGGTTTGGGGAAGAATTGGTGAAAAATTGTGTTAAAATATATGACATAATTCACCCGTAAAGTCATCTTGTAAATTTTTTCTGGTTTGGGAGGTTTGGATTACTGATTTACTCATACACACCTTTGCTGTATTTAATTTTCTAATTACTTCTTGATTCAATAATGGGAGACATATGTTTCTGGGAATGTGTCTGTTGTTCTAGGTCATTCAATTCATTGGCTAGTGGTAATTTCATATGATGGTATGCATCTCTGCAACATCAGTGTTATTATCTACTCTTTCCATGTCACAGGATTCATTTTAGTATTAAGTGAATGAAAAATACATGTTGACTTTAAGCAAAATCCACTTTCCTGAAACAACAAAACTCTCATGGTTTTCAAACTATTTCGTTATAGTCTTTTCTCTTCACCACAAACTCGATCTTTCATTGCTCAAAGAGTAGTCACTCAGGACAGTAAGTGGAGTTAGGTAAAGGAGACAAAGTAGTATTTTCTTCTTAATTCATTCCTCCAGAGGCCTAAAGCTTTCCATTCTCATTTGCTGGATTTTTTCCTGTCCCTTCATCACCCACCCACCCCAAAATAGCTGATTCTCTTCCCCATACCAAGAACTATAATGCCTTATGATTAATTTACTTCTTAGAATCAGAGCTTTGTCCATAGAGACAGTGCCATTGCAAATATTTAATGTAGGTTTATACACCCCACATAACTTGTGCCCCTTCTAACCTTCACATAGTAAGTATCTAAGTGGTACGTTCCCCTTCGATGGGGTGGTGGTATTCAGTAACCAAATTGTAATCTAAAACTTGTGGACAAGAAGAAGGTGAGGGTGGTAGAATTAAAAATTTGTCCAACTGCAAGAATACCAAAATTCTGCAGATATTAGGAAATATAAAATATTCATGGAAGTGTTTGAAAATTTCCCATTAATTTAAAATAAAAGGTGAAGCATTTACAGAATGTGAAATGCCCTGAAATGCTGGAAAAATTGTAGGCAAGGTCAGGGAGCCTAAGGCTTCTGCTCGCAATGATGCAGCTAGTGTCAGCTGGAAAGATTGGAATGGCAACATTGAGTTCTGAAAATGTGTCACCAGTTGTGATAAGCCTTTGATATTCTGGAGAATGGGCAAATCTGCCAGGGTAAGCTGTAACAACATCCCACCAATATGATCTTTACCAAGAGAAGAAAAGAGCCCACTTGGAGCATGAGAACTGTGTCTGGACAGCAGTGGTTATTCCTACAACAGAAACATCAAGCTTTTAAGTTTTTTCGCTGAACTCTGATGGCGGCTATGTTGTTGCTTACATTAGCAGTTTGGGGTTCATATGGACTGTTTCAGTAGATAGTTTCCAGCTTTGTTATCAGACAGTGGGTCTTACAGTGATCATCTTAATAAGGTTCTATACTGATAAGTCAAAAGCTACAGTTTACTTTCAAAATTAGAAATTCTAAGAAAGAATATTATTTGATTGTCCATCTGTAGTTTTCTACCTGGGAAAAGCTAGACTATTGGCAAAAGTACAAAAGTTGGCTGGTGCTTTGTAAACTATTCTCTGAGCTCTGCCCCCTGAATTCTTCCCACTAAATACTACAAATCTGTCTACCACTGTGTGTGTGTGTGAAGATGGATTGTTAAGCAGTAACTAAGTTTGTCTTAGTTGAGTCATCAGTGAATTGTTCCTCTGCATCTGTCAGAATATCTGCGAATTAAGAGTTTCATTGGGCCACCAGATTTTCTTCAGATTAGGGAGAGGTAGATTATATTTCTCCCTGTATACTAATTGTTACCTGTTCACTGAATCCAGAGCTGATGATAGGGCCAAGCCACTGAATCCTTGAATTGGACTGAAGCATATATATTTTCCAGTCCCCAGAGCCCAGCATAGGACTGTGTCTCTTAATCTAAGCTTATTTCTAAGGTTTTTTTTCTTTTAATTCTCATTGTTGACGCAACTTACTGTGGCTTTGAACACCCGTTGACTAATTTATTGAGCCTGAACCACTGACTTATTCCCATTCACCTTGAAATTGCAATAGACTTTCTTCCTTGTACTTCCTGGAATAGAGTGTGCATAGTCATCATTTTGAAAGCAGTCCTCATTCCTAATAATTCAGAACATTTTCACTTCTTTGCCCAGAACTTGAGCAAGAATGTTTGTTGTGGATCTCAGGGATTACCATCAAATTCCCTAATGCAACCATGAGAACACACCACAATGTTATCTATAATCAAGTCTTTGTCAGTATTGCATTCCCATTGCAAAACAGTTAAGTATTTTAGGAGATCTGAGATTTCACCATGGTGAGATTTTTAGCAACCTAGCATGTGCATTTCTTACAGATAATGTCGGGGACATGAGACCATTGATCAGAGACAGTGAATTTTACCACTTACAGCAACAGCAGCCAGTGTTAAATCTGTATCCATTAACTAATCTCAGATGAATACACAGAGTGAAATTTTGATGCCTACAGAATCAGTGGGCTGTTAACATTAAGAAAGTTTAAGCATGGTAAAATACTAATTTTATTAGTATCTTTATGTATAATTTATTAGAATCCCTTATTTATTAGTATCTTTACCTAGGATAATTATATCATGACCCAAGTTTACCTGTTGCAAAAACAGTCATGATAAATGACATGGGAAAACATTACCATTTATTTGCCATTGTTACTTCCACTTTTATTTACATATAATTGGCATAAAACATTGCATAATTTTAGGTGCACAGGATAGTGATTTGAGTTATAATTATCAAGAAATAAATATCACAGCAACTTTAGGGAGAATTCATTATCTCATTTAGATACAATTTTAAAGAAATACAATTAGTCTTTTTGTTCTGATGAGAAAACTTATTGTCTACTCTCTTAACAACATTCATATAGAACATAAAGCAGTGTTAATTGCAATTTTCATGTTACTACAGGGCATCCCTAGAACACGTTTATTTTACATTTGGAGGTTTGTAGCTTTTGAGTGCATTAATCAAATTATCCTTTCCCAACCCCTGCCTCTGTTAACTACAAATCTAATTATTTTCTATATGTGTGTTTGTTTTTGAAGTGTATATTAATCTATGACTCTGTGTTAGTTTCTCTTACATAACATAATGTTTGCTATTTCAATAGATTTCAAACTGATCACAAAAATAAATCTAGTTATGATATGTTGCTATTTAAAAATATTTCATAGTTATTGACTATTCCCCACACATTACATTTCTTATCCCTGATTCATTTAATTTGCAACTGTAAAATTTTCTCTCTTAATTTTCCTCAACTATTTGTTTTTCTTCTCCACATTTCCCTCATTCTTGTGAGCAACCTGTTTCTTTCTATATCTATAACCCTTTTCTGTTTTGTTCTGTTCATTTGTTTAAATTCCAAATATGAATAAAACCATTCTGCATTTGTCAATCTCTGTCTCACTTATTTCAGTTAGCATATTACCCTCTTGGTCTACCCATTTTTTGCAAATGTCAAGAACTTATTTTTTTATAGCTGAGTAATAACCCATTGTAATTTTATGTGTGTGTGTGCATATATATAAATATACATATATATATATATAATGTTTAGTGTGTGTATATATATATAAATATAGATATTTCTGTATTTAATAGATGGGTAGATATATACACTAGAAATGTACATCTTCTTTATCCATCATCTATTGATGAGCAATTAATTTGCTTCTATAGCCTGGCTTTTGTATATAATGCCACAGTGAATATAGGGTTGAATTTATCTTTTCTGATTTGTGTTTTTATTTTCTTGGTATAAGAATGTAGATATGGAAGTGTTGGATCATATTTTATTTTTAATTTATAGATAAATCTCCGTACTGTTTTCCACAGTGGCAGCACAAATTTATATTCACTTAAGCAGTGCAGCAGTGTGCTTTTTCTTACATCCTCACCAATATTTATATTTGATACATTTTTGATCATAGTCATTCTGACAGGAATGACATAATATCTCATTGTGTTTTGGATTTGCTTTTTTCTGATGGTTAGTGATGTCGACTATTTTCATGTGCATATTGATTACCTTTCCCCCACTGTATATTCATTTTTTTGTAATGGGCTAAATGACCATAACTGTCTGATTTCATTTTTAGGCATTCTGTTGTATTCCATTATTCTCTTTGTTCTGTGCCACTACCATAATCATTGCTGTAGCATTGTATTATAGTTTAAAATCAGGAACAGTGATACATCCTCTTTGTTCTTTGTCAAACTTGTTTGTGTTTGTAGTTTGTTCATTTTCTTTTCTTTTCTTTGTTTTTAGTGATTTCAAATCATTTGTGTTTACATATAAATTTAATAATTATTTTTTGTAAGTGTCTGAAAATGCCATTTGTATTTTGATAGGCACTGAATTTAATTTGTGCATTTTCTTGGCTATTACTGTCATTTAAACAATATTTTCTTACTCATCTATGAACACAGTATATACTTTCACCTGGTTGCATTATCTTCAATTTCTGTTATACATCTTTTATAGTTTTCTGAGAACAGGTCTTTTACCTCCTTGGTTGGATAAATTTCTTGATTTTTTTTTTTGTAATGCAAGTGTGAATGAAACAGTTCCCTCACTTACTCTATCTGTTAGCTTGTTGTTAGTTTGTAGAAATGCAAGATTTCTATATGTTTTTTTCACATACTGAAATTTTACCAAATGCATTGAAAAGCCATCGTAGCATTGTGGCGTCTCCTTTAGGATTTCTGTTTAAAGTATTTCATCTGCAAACACATTCTTTTACTCCTTTTCTGAAATAGCTATATTTTATTTACTTTTATTTTGGATAGCTATGGCTAGAATTTCCAATACGATACTGAATATCAGTGGTAAGTGTGAACATTCTTGACTTCTTCCTGCTCTTACAGCAGATGCTTTCAGCTTTTAATCAGTGAGTGTCATGTTAGCTGAGTTCTTGTCATATGCGACCTTAAATGTGTAGAGGTATGTTTCTCATACCCATTTTGAGGAGAAATATAATCATAAATAGATACTGTAATTGTCAATAAATTTTATGAGTCTTTTGAGGTGGCCATATAAATTTTATTTTACAATTTGTTAGTTTGGTGTATCATAATGATTAATTTCTGGGTAATGAATAACTTTTGCATCCTGGGATAAAAGGGACTTAATCATACTGTATAATCCTTTTAATGTATTGTTTGCTTTGCTAACATTTATTGATTTTATTTTCATGATGCTTATCAGTAGTATTTCAACTTTAATCTTATGAGGTATTTGTTCCTGTTTTAGTAGTAGTGTAATACAGAAAGGGGGGTTGGAACCTTCTTTCCTCTGCAAATTTTTGTAATTCTCTGAGAAGTATAGGTGATAGCTCTTCTCTAAATGTTTGGCAGAAGTCACCCGTGAAGCTGTCTAGGCCTGGAATTTTGTTTCTTGGGAGATTTTGTTAAATTACTTATTTAATTTCATTATGATAATCTGTTAATATTTTTTATTTCTCATTCTATTCTGGAGATTGGGTCCTTCTAAGAAATTGTCCATTTCTTCTAGGGATTCCATTTTAATTGGCATATAATTTGTAGTATTATCTTATGATGCTTTGTGTTACTTTGATATAAGCTGTAACTTCTCATTTATTTTGGAGCTTTTAATCTGTACTCTCTTTCTGCTCATGAGTCTCGTTAAAGTTTATCAGTTTTATTTATCTTTCAAAGGCCTTTATGTAGTTTGTTTTGATGTTTCTATTTTTAATCTTTATTTTATGTATTTATGTTCTGATCTTTCAGCTGTCTTTCTTTCTACTAGCAAGTTTGTTTATTATTTTGCTACATCTTTTGTTTGTAAGATTATGTTATAAGAGAGAGATGTTTCTTATTTGTTTAAGTGGGATTATTTTGCTATAAGCATCCTTATTAATACTGCTTTTGCTATATCACATGGACTTTGTTTTTGTTGTTATATTTCTTTATGTATTTTTCCTTTGATTTATGCAGCAATCCATTGGTTGTTTAATATTGTGTGATTTATCCTCCAAACTTTATAATTTTTCTCGTTTACTTCTTTTAGTAAATTTCTATTCTCACAGAATCCATATGTTTCTTCACAAAACAAGGAGAAAAATAATAAAATTTATACTAAATTCTGAAAGACCCAAATTTTTTAAATTATCTTTGAAAAATGAACAAAGCTGTAGGTATTATCCTCCCTGACTTTAAAACATACTACAAAGCTACAATAATCAAAACATCAAAATATGTCACTAAAAGATTCACATAGATAAATGGAACAAAATAAAGAGTCCTAAAATAAAAACACACACATATGGTCAATTCGTCTACAATGAAGGAGGCAAGAGTATACAATGGAAAAAAGGCAGTCTTTTCAAAAAGCAGTTCTGGAAAAACTGGTAATTACATGTAAAATTAGATGTAAGAGCATTCCTTCCATAGTATACAAAATAAAATAGAAATCGATAAATTTCCTTAATGTAAAACCTGAAACTATACAATTTCTGAACAAGAAAAGGACCAGAACTGCTTTTGTGATAAATCATCGCAATATTTATTTTTGATCTATCTCCTAATTAAAAAAAAAGAAAACTAACAACAACAGTTTTTACTTATACTGAGGGAAAATAGATGTTCTATGTGATACAGTGATTCCACTTCATCTATAAGTGTGAAATGGAAAACCTTTTGCAGAGCAAATGAAACCTTCAGCAAAATTTATTACAACACACAGAATAGAAGGAAGAGTTTCAGACTATGAATCCAACAAGGTGTTAATATCCATAATGTATATATAGCATATTAGACTCATTATTTAAAATACAAAGAACCCTTCTTAAAATCAGTTGAAGGATCTTCATGGAAACTTTTCAAAAACAGACATTTGGATATTTTCATGCACATACAAAAAACATAACATTGCTATTCATTAGGAAAACTTAAATCAAAACCAGAATGAAATATAATCCCACAGCAACCAAAATGTTTATTAAAAATGTCTTCAAATGACAAACATTAATATGAATGTCGATAAAATGGAACCCAAGTTCACTGTTGGTGGAAATATAAATTGAGGCATCGACAATTATAAAAGTGTGGACAGTGCTAAGAAAACTAGAATTAGAAACATTATATGTTGCAGCAATTCCAGTTTTTGTTATAAATCTGAAAATAATGAAAACATTTACTTCAAAGGATATATTACCCCCAATGTTCTTATCATCATCATTTATAATAGCCAAGTATGGAAGCACAAATCAACTGCCCATCAACAGATGATTGGCTGAAGTAGATATGAGGTATAGATAACATAATAAGTACTTAGTCATTGTCAAAACAAAAAATAAAATTCTGCCATTTGGAAAAATGTGACTGGACCCAGGTAGTGTTGCACATATCACATTAAGTTATACAGAGAAAAACACTCTATGTTACCACTTCCATGAGGAAACAAAATATATAAAAGAAATAATCATAAAAAAAGGAACAAAATCACATATATGTGTAGTGCACCGAGTAGTGGTTTCCACTGGTGACAGGGAAGAAGGATGGGGAAAACAGGAATATTCAAGCTACTAGTTATAAATTAGAGAACCAAAAGGGCTATATTTACAGCACAGAAAAGTATTTTAATGATTTAAATGATTTTAAAGAGATTATAGGCTATATTATACTTAAATGTGCATGTAGGTGGGAAAAACATTGAAGAAAAGAACCCAGGAAAATCAAAATATTTTGTAGGACTCTGATATTAATGAAGGTGATTTGTTCACTTTCTTTACTGTTCTTATAATGTCCTTATTAGAATTCAAGCTTTCAAATGAAAAAGTTTAGGCTTTGAAAAAAGTGACTTAAGTTTAAACTATTTCTGTCTCTCCCCTTAAATCTACAGTCAGTGAAATGATCACATCTCAACAAAAATAACTACAACACAAAATACTCCAGAACACAAGTGTACACCTGACCTTTGGTGGGCTAAAACACATAAAGATGGCTGAATTGAGGGAAGAGAAGAGTTGGTGTCTGTGACCATGGCCCACTGACAAGGTTAACTGAGACCACATTTTCAGAATACTCAGTAGAAACAGGGTCTCAGTGGTTCACACTGCTTCAGCCTCCAACTGCACCAGTACTCATGGTCACAGATAACTACGAGGGAGCCACAAGACATACAGAATTTCCATTCTTTTGACACTCAGACATTCATGACATTGCCCTACTCCCCATTCACAGTGATGGAGACAAGGTACCTTGCAACATTGGACATGGGAAAGGCACTTGCCTAATTCCGACTACCCACATGTCTTCACAACTTTCCTCAATGTGTGCACTGATTCTTAAGGGATATCAGATAAAAGGAAGGGTTCACAGGCCCAGTGACAACAGTGGCATTAACTACCAATTTGTCTAAGAAGTGACAATGTAAGCAATCTTTTATCCAGACAGTAGCGACTGGAAAGTGCCATTTTGAAATATTATCAGATGTAGCTCAGATAAGTAAAACCAAAAATTGTGCAATATTGCAAACTACCAGAAAACAAAAGCAAGGACTCCAAATCCCAATCTGTTTTTTAGTGTCATCACAGCAATAATTTACCAGGATCATTACCAGTCACAGTAAATTTATAGGCCAAGCACACACACAGATAAACACACACAGACTCCGACACAGACACAGACACACATGCACAGGCAAACACACACACACACGCACACACACACACACACACAATATCAACCCTGCAGCAAACAAGCTTAAAGTCATGGAATATTGCTGTATAACTAATAGAGAATCGAAAAAGATGTCATACAGAAACTCAATACAAAAAAAAAAAACTCAGAAAGCAGTTTAGTGAACTCAGGAATAAAATAAATGATGATAAGGTATACATAACCTAAGAGTCTGAAACTATGAAACAATCAAACATTATTGGAGGACCAGTTGAACTTAATAAATGATATGAAGAATGCAACAGAAAGCATTGGAAGAAGACTGTCTTGTGGAAGAGAGATTAGCAAACTCACCAATAAACAACAAGAAATGATAGGAGAGGGGAGAGATTCAAGATATTAAAAAGTGAGGAAATTCTAAAATAGCCATCAGACTTCTTAAGGAAGTGTACATTAGGGTGAAATCCTGGAGGGAGAAGAATGTTACAAGGCAGCTGATGGTTTATTTAAAGTTGTAATAGTTGATAACTTCCTGACCTGGGTAAGGAACTGACATACAATTCCGTGAGACAACAAAACACCAATAACTTTAAGACAATGAGACCTTCTTCAAGATACGTCATATGCAAATTGGCAAGTCAATACCAGAGTAAAGTTTTAAAGGCAGTCAATAAAAGTTATGTTAATCTACATAGGAACCACCATTAGTCTATCAGCAGACTACTGAGCCAAAAACATATGCCAAGGGTAATTAAAATGACATTTTCAAACTACTGAAATAAGAAATCTCTCACCCAAGAATACTACACCTTGCACAGTTATCACTTAGGTGTAAAGTGAAAATAAAGAATTTACCAGACAAACAAACCTGAGTGAGTTGTAAAAAACAAAACCGAGACACTTTACAAGAGGTTCAGAAAAGAGCTATTCTAAGAAAAATAAAACGGCAAATATACGCAAAACTTTGAACAAAATTCTAAGCAGAGACCACGAGAAAGTTGCAACTGTTTCTTTGGGTATGTTGTTAAATGCTACTATTCTATATGAATTAAAGAGAGAAAAATAGTAATTCAGTTGCAATAAATATAGGTACATCAATCTGGTAACATGTTCACAAAAAAATAGAAAAAATTTGAGTCAGCAATCATAAAAGGTAAAGAGTAAAAATAAAACAATATTAAAGGAAGATGCTATCAGTGGAAAAAGGACTAAATTATACATGAGATGTTTTATTTTTAATTGAAGTACAGTAGATGTGCAATATTGTGCAGTTTCAGATGTACAGCATAGTGACCCCAACCACTTTTTAGATTATGTTGCATTATAAATTATTTCAATAATTGTTAACATACAATTATTATAAGTTATTTTGTGTAATTCCCTGGTATATACAGATTAACCTTGTTGCTTATCTCCATTAGGTAAACTACTTTTAATCTGTCAGTGTCCTACCTTTAAATTGTCTTTCCGTTCCACTTTGGTAAACATAAATTTTTTCCCTTATCTTTCAGCCTGTTTCAGTCTTGTCTATCTAATGTCTCTATCTCTCTACCATGTCTCAATCAATCAATCAATCTATTTATCTATCTATCTATCTATCTATCTATCTATCTATCTATCTATCTATCGTATGTCTATGTATCTATCCTTCTATGTATCTACTTATCTCTCATCTATCAATAGATAACTGTAGATAGTTGTACACAGATATTTGTTATTCTTTAGATTCCACATAAAAATTATATTATATACTTTTGTCTTTGTCTAAGTTACTTCACTAAGCACAATATTTACTAGGTCCATTCATGATGCTGAAATAGCCATGTGTTATGCTTTTTCATTGCTGAGTAATATTCCATTACATACTTATAGAAACATCATATTTTATTTTTTTCTCTGTGTGTTTTGATATGTTTAGTTTTTTTAATATTTCAATGAAAGCTTTTATTGCAATATTTTAAAAAAACAAAAGTTAATGCAAAAGAATCCATGATGAACAAAGTATTAAATTTTTAAATAAAGACAGGATTTTCTCCACAAGATGTAACCACTATCTTAACTGTTATAATCATCACTTCTCTGCAATTCTTTATAATTTTATCACCTGTGAATATATACTAACAAAGTACAAATTGATTTTACTGTTCTTGAAGTTCATATAAAAAGAATTAGATCCCATGCTGTGATTTGTGTCTTGTATTCTTTCAGTCAAATTCATGTTGAAAAAATTCATCAATGGATTGTGCTGCTGAAGGTCACTCATTTCTTTTTTTTAACATTTTTTATTCATTTATAATCATTTTACAATATTGTGTCAAATTCCAGTATTCAGTACAATTTTTCAGTCATTCATGGACATATACACACTCATTGTCGCATTTTTTTCTCTGTGATTTATCATAACATTTTATGTATATTTCCCTGTGCTATACAGTGTAATCTTGTTTATCTATTTTACAGTTTTGAAATCCCAGTCTATCCCTTCCCACCCTCTACCCCACTGGTAACCACAAGTCTGTATTCTCTGTCCATGAGTCTTTAGATTCCACATATGAGCGATCTCATATGTTATTTTTCTTTCTATTTCTGGCTTACTTCACTTAGACTGACATTCTCTCGGAGCATCCATGTTGCTGCAAATGGCATTATTTTGTCGGGTTTTATGGCTGAGTAGTATTCCATTGCATAAATATGCCACATCTTCTTTATCCAGTCACCCGTTGATGGACATTTAGGCTGTTTCCATGTTTTGGCTATTGTAAATAGTGCTGCTATGAACATTGGAGGGCAGGTGTCATCTTGAAGTAGATTTCCTTCTGGATATAAGCCCAGGAGTGGGATTCCTGGGTCATATGGTAAGTCTATTCCTAGTCTTTTGAGGAATCTCCACACTGTTTTCCATAGTGGCTGCAGCAAACTGCATTCCCACCAGCATGTAAGAGGGTTCCCCTTTCTCCACAGCCTCTCCAGCATATGTCATTTGTGGATTTTTGAATGACGGCCATTCTGACTGGTGTGAGGTGATACCTCATTGTAGTTTTGATTTGCATTTCTCTGATAATTGGTGATATTCAACATTTTTTCATGTGCTTTTTGATTATTTGTATGTCTTCCTTGGAGAATTGCTTGTTTATGTCTTCTGCCCATTTTTGAATTGGGTTGTTTATTTTTTTCATATTGAGTCATATGAGCTGCTTATATATTTTGGAGATCAATCCTTTGTCGGTTTCACTTTCAAAAATTTTCTCCCATTCAGTAGGTTTTCTTCTTGTTTTATTTCTGGATTCCTTTGCTCTGCAGGAGCTTGTAAGTTTCATTAGTTCTCATTTGTTTATTCTTGCTTTTATTTCTTCTAGGAGAAAATTTTTGAAATGTATGTCAGATAATGTTTTCCCTATGTTATCTTCTAGGAGGTTTATTGTATCTTGTCTTATGTTTAAGACTTTAATCCATTTTGAGTTGATTTTTGTATATGGTGTAAGGGTGTGTTCTAGCTTCATTGTTTTACATGCTGCTGTCCAGTTTTCCCAACACCATTTGCTGAAGAGACTGTCTTTATTCCATTGTATATTCTTGCCTCCTTTGTCGATGATTAGTTGACAAAAGGTTTGTGGGTTCATTTCTGGGCTCTCTATTCTGTTCCATAGGTCCATATGTCTGTTTTAGTATCAATACCGTGCTGTCTTGATGACTGTAGCTCTATAGTATTGTCTGAAGTCTGGGAGAGTTATTCCTCCAGCCTCTTTCTTTCTCTTCAGTAATGCTTTAGCAATTCTAGGTCTTTGATGGTTCCATATAAATTTTATTATGATTTGTTCTAGTTCTGTGAAATATGTCCTGGTTAATTGGATAGGGATTGCATTAAATCTGTAGATTGCCTTGGGCAATATGACCATTTTATAAATATTGATTCTTCCAATCCAAGAGCATGGACTATCTTTCCATTTTTTAAAGTCTTCTTTAATTTCCTTCATCAATGGTTTATAGTTTTCTGTGTATAATTCTTTCACTTCCTTGGTTAGATTTATTCCCAGAGGGAATTGTTTCCTTACTTTCTATTTCTGTTGATTTATCGTTAGTGTAAAGAAATGCAACTGATTTTTGAACATTAATTTTGTAACCTGCTACCTTGCTGAATTCTTCAATCAGCTCCAGTAGCTTTTGTGTGGACTTTTTAGGGTTTTCTATATATAGTAACATGTCGTCAGCATGTAATGACACTTTTACCTCTTCTTTTCCAATTTGGATCCCTTTTCTTTCTTTCTCTTGCCTGATTACTGTGACTAGGACTTCCAGGGCTATGTTGAATAGGAGTGGTGATAGTGGGTATCATTGTCTTGTCCCAGATTTTAGTGGGAAGCTTTTGAGTTTTTCACCGTTGAGAGCTATGCTGGCTGTAGGTTTGTCATATATAACTTTTATTATGTTTAAATATGTTCCCTCTATATCCACTTTGGCGAGAGTTTTTATCATAAGTGGGTGTTGAATTTTATCAAATGCTTTTTCTGCATCGATTGGGATGATCATGTGGTTTTTGTCCTTTCTCTTGTTGATGTGACGTATTACATGGATTGATTTGCGTATGTTGAACCAGCCTTGTGTCCCTGGGATGAGCCCCACTTGGTCATGATGTATAATCTTTTTTATGTGTTGTTGGATTCTATTTGCTAAAAATTTTGTGAAGAATTTGGCGTCTATAATCATCAGTGATATTGGCCTATAATTCTCTTTTTTTTTGTAGTGTCTTTGCCTGGTTTTGGTATCAGGGTGATGGTGGCTTCATAGAATGAGTTTGGGACTTTTCTCTCCTTTTCAATCATCTGGAAGAGTTTGAGAAGGACTGGTATGAGTTCTTCTTTGTATGTTTGGTAGAAATCCCCGGTGAAGCCGTCCGGTCCTGGACTTTTATTTGTAGGGAGGTTTTTAATAGCTGTTTCTATTCCTTTCTAGTGATTGGATTGTTCAAGAGTTCGGTTTTTTCTTGATTCAGTTTTGGTGGACAGTATGTTTCCAGAAACTTGTCCATCTCCTCTAGGTTATCCAGTTTGGTTCCATATAGTTTTTCATAATATTCTCGTATGATATTCTGTATTTCTATTTTGTTTGTTGTAATTTCTCCATTTTCCTTTCTTATTTTGCTAATTTGTGCTCTCTCTTTTTTCTTCTTTGTGAGTTTTGCTAGAGGTTTGTCGATTTTATTTACTTTTTCAAAAAATCAGCTTTTGGTTTGGTTGATTTTTTCTATGGTCTTGTTAATCTCTATTGTATTTAATTCCTCTCTGATCTTTATTATTTCCTTCCTTCTGCTGCTTTTTGGAGCTTTTTGTTCTTCTTTTTCTAATTAATTCAGGTGGTGGGTTAACTTGTTTATTTGAGATTGTTCTTCTTTTTTGATGAAGGCCTGTATCACTATAAACTTCCCTCTTAGCACTACCTTTGCTGTGTCCCATAGTTTTTGCATGGTTGGGCTTTCATTATCTTTTGTCCCAAAGTATTTTTTAATTTCAGGTTTGATTTCCTCATTGATCCATTGTTTTTTCAATAACATTTTGTTTAACCTCCATGCATTTCTTTTTTTCTCCTTTGTTTCTCTGTTGTTGATTTCCAGTTTCATGGCATTGTGGTCAGTAAAGATGCTTGAGATAATTTCTATCTTCTTAATTTTGTTGAGGTTTCTTTTGTGTCCAAGTACATGATCGATCCTGGAAAATGTTCCATGTGCACTTGAAAAGAATATATATTCTATTTTTTGGGGGTGTAATGCTCTGAAAATATCCACCAAATCTAGTTTTTCTATTGTAGTATTTAATTTCTCTTTTGCCTTGTTTATTTTCTGTCTGGAAGATCTGTCTAGTGATGTTAATGCAGTATTAAAATCTCCAACTATGATTGTTTTCCCATCAATATCGCCCTTTTCTCTGTTAGTAATTCTTGTATGTACTTAGGTGCTCCTATATTGGGTGCATATATATTAACGTGTGTAATGTCTTCATCTTGTATCACTCCTTTAATCATTATAAAATGTCCTTATTTATCTTTCTTTATGGCCTTTGTTTTAAAGTCTATTTTGTTTGAAATCAGTACTGCAACACCTGCTTTTTTGGCTTTTCCATTTGCATGGAATATCCTTTTCCATCCTTTCACTCTAAATCTATATGTGTCTTTCTCCCTAAAGTGGGTCACTTGTATGCAGCATATTGAAGGTTCTTGCTTTATTATCCAGTCTGCCACTCTATGTCTTTTGACTGGAGCATTTAGTTCATTAACATTTACAGTAATTAATGATAGATGTGTGTTTATTGCCATTTTGAACTTATCTTTGCAGTTGAATTGGTATATCCTCTTTGTTCCTTTCTTCTTCCTTTTGTGGTTTGGTAAATTTCCTTTGTATTATCATGGATTTTATTTAATTTTTGTGACTCCCTTGTAAGTTTTTGACTTGTGGTTACCCTTTTTTGTAAATCTATTGACATATACCTGTTTTTATTATACTGATAATAACATGATCTCAAACCCATCCTACTGGTAAGATAATTTAAAAAAGAAAGAAAAAAATTCTATATTTCCCTGCCACCCTCTCCCACTCTCAGTGATTTGTATGTCTTCTTCTATAATTTCGTGTTTCTTTATTCATAATTCATGAGTCATCACCTTTCCAGTTGTGAGTTTCTCATTTCTGTAGCATCCTGCTGCTTTTCTATTTAGAATAGCCCTTTCAATATTTCTTTTAGCTTTGATTTAGTGTTGCTAAACTCCTGCAGCTTTTTTTGGCCGGGAAACTATTTATTTTTCCCTCTATCCTAAAGGATAGCCTTGCTGGATAAAGTACCCTAGGCAGCACCTTTTTTTCATTCAGGGCTTTGAATATATATTGCCACTCCCTTCTGGCCTTTAGTGTTTGTGTAGAAATATCAGCTGAGAGCCTTATGGGGGTTCCATTGTAATTCACTCTTTGCTTTCCTTTTGCTGCCTTTAGAATCATTTCTTTATCCTTGACTCTGGCCATCTTGATTATGATATGTCTTGGTGTGGGTCTATTTGGATTCTTCCTGTTTGGGACCCTCTGAGCTTCCTGTACTTGGATATCTGATTCCTTCTTTAAATTTGGGAAGTTTTCAGTCATGATTACTTCAAAAACCTTTTCACTCCCCTTTGATCTTTCTTCCCCTTCTGGGACCCCTATTATGTGAAGATTGGGACGCTTTATATTATCCCATAGGTCCCTTATGCTATTATCATTAATTTTTATTTGCTTATCTTGTATTTCTTTTGAATGGGTGCTTTCTATTGCCCTGTCTTAAAGATCACTAATTCGTTCCTCTGCATTAACTAGTCGGCTTTGCACAGCTATTAGATCATTCCTCATCTCTGTCAATGAGTTTAACCATTCTGCTTGGCTCTTCTTTATTGCTTCAATTTCATTTTTGACATATTTTATATCTCTAAGCACTATCTCTTTTAATTCCTTCAGCAATTTGATCACTCCTTTTTTGAAATCTTGATCTAGTAGGCTATCACTGTCTAATTCATTCATCTTTTTTCAGGGGATTCCTCTTGTTCTTTTAATTGGGAAAGGCTTCTCTGCTTCTTCATCTTACTCATACCTCTCTGGCACTGTGGTTTATGGAGTATCAGTTGTCTAATTTGGATCTTAAGGATTTTATCTATCTGATGCCTATTTAGGAATAGAACTTAGGAAAAAAAAGCAGGAGAAAAAAAGAAAAAAAATGAGAGAGAGAAAGATTTTTAAAAGAAGGGAGAAAGAGGTTTTGAAAACAGTGTATAATGAATAATAGAAAAGCGAGTTGTAGCAGAGTATTAATCGGGTTGAGACGTCCTTTTAAAACCTTTAAAAAAAAGAAGAAAAAAAGAAAAAAAAAGGGGTGGGGAGATGAATAGATGTATTTGAAGCCTGTGTATATTCAATAGCAGGACATCAAAACCCAAGAGAAATAGAAATGAATTAAGAAGTAAAAATTAAGGGAGTAATTGAAAATAGAACAGGTAAAAACAGATTTAAAAACAAAACAGACAAAAAACAAAAAAAACAAAAACAAATAACAAAACAAAATAAAAAAAGTGTTGTCGGTGTTCTACTGGAGTCTGTGTGCTTTTAATGTGAAGTCCTTCTGTCTTCGTCCTGTTTTGGAAGATCAGCTTGTTTTCATAGGCCGTCCGTTGACGCCCTCTTCTGTGTTGCTCCCAGCACCTGTTGGCAAGCTGATCACGCCTCCTCCTAACACGGGGTCAGATGCAGCTCTCCTCTGCTGTGGGCGGGCTGGTCACTGCCCCTCCGGATGCCGCAGTCAGATGTTGCAGTCTGGCCAGGCAGAAGGGCGGGACGTGCCCCCTCCCAGCACCTCGGTCAGAGGCTGTGGTCCTGCCCAACAGGTGGGGGGCCGCTCTCCCTCTGCCTGCGCCACCGGTAGCTCTGCTGCTCTGTGCGGCTGCCCGCTCCGCCCTGGCCGGCGCTCCGCCCTGGTCGCGCTCCACGGGTGGGCTCGGGGAAGACCGAGGGGCAGTTCTTCCCTGCTCTGAGCCAAGACCCAGCTTCTTGTTTGTCTTTATGTAGCAAGTTCTCTGAGGGACCAGGATGGAAGGATCCTATCTGCCCCGGGCTGTAGACCCGTCTCAGACTGGCCCTTGAGGCTGCTAAACCCTTCAGTGCAGATGCAGGTTTCGTCTCTGCCCCTGCCTGGGTGCTAAGCACCGGAGAATATGGCGGCTGTGCCTGGGCCCCGCCTCTCTTCCCCTGAAATTTCTACGGGTTTTCAGAGATGGGGGTATGCACCCTTCCCCCGAGAGCATATCAACCTTGTTGTTTTATGGAGGGCCCAGGTTGCTCTGTCCTGTACACCCACATCCACGGCGCCCAGCCCCTTGCAGTCCCCCAGGGCTGCCTCCATGCAGCCGCCACCGTCCTCCGCCCGCCTTGTGCAGCCTGGCCCTGCCCACCACTGCCGGCCCTCGTCACAGGCTGGGTGTCCGGGGGATGCTCTGTGCCCGTTTAACTTAGTTCTGTCAGACAAGGGCTGCTCTGTACAGATCGGAGCCTCGGAGGCTCCCCCTCCGTCCCACTGGCCCCTCAGTTGGAGAGGGGAGACCCAGCGAGCGAGCGCCAGTCCTCCTTTGCCGCTCCCTCCTCATGGAAACCGTCCCGCGCTGCTTTGCCTTTTGTTATTTCTTTTTTCCTTTTCTCCTACCAGATTTTTGGCGTCTTTATCTTTTGAAGATGGTGATGTTCTGTCGGAGTTCCGCAGGAGCCCTGGTTGGCTGAGTGAGTCTGTAGATGTGGGTCTTGGTGTATTTGTGGGAGAGGGTGACTTACAAGCGCCCTTCTACTCCGCCATCTTGTCTCTTCTCCATATCTTCCTAAGTCTACTGTGGACTTTTGGATTGCTTCCCTGTATTGCATGTTATAAACAGTGCTGTTGTGAACATTGGTTTTTCTCAATTTAGGGTTTCTTCCCCAGATTTTTCCTAGGAGAGGTGTTACTGTTTCATATGGTAGTTCTGTTTTAGGATTTAAAAATCTGAATACTGTTTTCCATAGAAATTGTACCAATTTACATTCCTACCAAGATATACAAAGGATTTGTTTCCTCCACAACATCTCCAACAGTTTCTATTTGTAGACTTTTTGATAATAGCCATTTGACCAGTGTGAAGTGATACCTCATTGTGGTTTTGAACTGCTATTAACTAATAATTAGTAATGTTGAGAATTTTTATCACTTGCCTGTTACTCATCTGTATGTTTTCTTTGGAAAAATATTAACTCAGGTACTCTTCTCTTTTTTTGATTGGGTTTTTGTTTTTCAGATTGAGTTCTGTAACCTAGATCCATGTTACATCTATTAACTTACATCTATTATCCCCTGGTCACTTGCATTATTTGTAAATATGTTTTCCAATTACACAGGCAGTGTTTTCATTTCATTCAAAGTGTCCTTAGCTGTGCAGAAGTTTTCAAGTTTATTTAGGTCTCACTTGCTTAATTTGCTTTTATTTCTTTTGCCTTAGGAGACTAATATAAGAAATTATTCCTATGATATATATCCAACAGTGTATCACCTATATACACTTCTAGCAGTTTTATAGAATCAGGTCTTACATTTAGGTCCTTAATAAACTTGGAGTTTATTTTTTTATATGATGTCAGGGAATGCTCTCATTTCACTGTTTTACATTTAGATGTCCAGCTTTACAAACACCATCCATTTACAAGACTGTCTTTTCTCCATTGTGTAGTCTTGCATCTTTTATAATTGATTTATTGCTCATAGGTGTGTGGAATAATTTCTAGGCTATCTGATTTTATTGATTATATCTCTGTGCCAATGCCATGCTGTTTTTATTACTGTAGCTTTGTAGTATAGAAAGGAATCCGGGAGGTTTATACCTCCAGATTTGTTGTTTTACCTCAAGATCATTTTCACAATATATAATGGTTTCATTTAAAACAGAGTTATTTATTTTCTGTTTCTGTGGGAAATACTACAGCTTTGTAACAGGAATTGCATTAAATCTGTAGGTTTCCTTGTGTTGTTCGGCCATGTTAACAATATTAACTCCTTCAATCCAAGAGCACAAGACATCATTCCATTTTTTTGAAACATTTTTAATTTCTTTGTCAATGTTTTTTAATTTTCAGTGTTTAGATCTTTCATATATGTGGTTACATTTATTCCAAGTTATTCGGGGGAATGAGATTTTAAATAGTATTGCTTTCAACGTCCATTTTAGGGTATCTCATGATTAACGTGTAGAAATGCAAGAGACAACTTTACATTAATATTGTACCCTGCTCCCTCATTGAAATTATTTATTGTTGAGATTAGTCTGTGTGGAGCCCTAAGGACTCTATGTAGATTGTTATGTCATCAGTACTGGTGCCAATTTTGCCTCTTTCTTTCCATTTTGCCTCTTTCTTTCCATTTTGCCTTTCTTTTTCTTCTTTTTCTTTCCTTTTCTTTTCTTCTTTTACTATGGAACAGAAGTGCTGAGGGTAGGAATCCTTGTCTTGTTCCCGAATTTACCCAGAAGGCTTTCAGCTTTTCCCCTAAGTATTATAAATTGTTATAAATGACCTATAGTATGCTGAGGGATGTTTCCATTATACTCTCTTTCATGAGAGTTCTGATCACGAATGTATCTTGAATTTTGTCTAATGCTTTTTCTGTGTGTATTGACATGGTCCTGTGAATTTTGTCCTTCCTTTATTAAATATGTGTCATGCTGATTACCTTGCATATGTTGAACCATCCCTGTGACTCTGGAAGGAATCCAACTTATCATCATGTATAATCCTTTCTATGTATTGCTGGATTAATTTGTTGATGTTCTGTTGAGGATTTTTAAATGTATATTCATCAAGGATATTGGCTTTACATTTTAATTTCTTTTTTTTGGTAGTGTCTTTTTCTGTTTTTGTTATCATGGTATTGGTGTACTCATAGAATAAATTGGGGAATTTTTCTTCCTAATACATTTTTTGAAATAGCTGAGAGGAAAGAGGTTTTAGTGAAGGCATCCAGGCATTTTGTTCAAGGGGTGTTTATAAAACTATAGATTTTTTTTAAATTAGACTGATTGCTCTTTTCAAGTTTTCAGTTTTCATTTTATTCAGTGCTGGCACGCTGTACATTTCAAGAAATTTGTCCATTTCTTTAAGGTCGTCCAGTTGGTTGTCATGTAACTGTTCAGAGTGCTTTCATAATCTTTGTATTACTGTACTCTCAGAAATTATTTCTAATATTTCATTTATTACTTTACTGGGTCGAGTCTGTATTTCTTGAGAAGCCTGGCTAAATGCTTATCAATTTGTTAATATTTTTAAGAAAAAATAGCTGTTGATTTTATGAATTTTAATTTATTTTTAATTTTTATTTTATTTATATTCAACCTAATAATTAAAGATTTCTCATTCTACTGCCTTTGTGTTTTGTTTGTTTTAATATCTAGTAATTTTGGGTGGTAAGTTTATCCTTTGGGTGAGGGTTTATTTTTCCTTGTGTAAGGCCTCAATTGTTCTAAACTTCCCTCTTAGATTTGCCTTTGCTGCGTCCCATACATTTGATGAAGCTGTGTTTTCATTGTAATTTGTATCCAGGTATGATTTTGTTACCACTTTGATTTCATCATTGTTCTTGTTTTATTTTATTTTTTTAAAGAATGAGGTTTAAATTCATGTTTGTGATTTTCCTGTTCTTCTTTCTAGAGTTGATGCATAGTTTCATAATTGTGTTTATGGAAAAATACTTGCTGTAATCTATATTTGCTTAAAGTTCCTGAGGCTCATTTCATGAAGTAATATGTGGTTAATTCCTTAGATAAAATCCTGTGTACACTTGAGAAATTTATGTGTTCTCCTTTTCTGATGCAGTGTCCGTTAGATCTGTTAGGTTCAAATGATCTATTATGTCATTAAGACCTCTGTTTCCTTACAGATATTATTTTGGGATGATATGGCCATCAGAATAGTGAGGTGTTCAACCCATCTACTATTATTCTTTTATAATGAATTAATTCCTTCATGTCTACTAATATTTCTTTTTATACTTATATGTATGGTTTTTGGTCCATATATAATTTAATGAGTGTAATACTCTATTTTTATATTGATCTCTTTTTCTTTATGTAATCTCATATTTATCTTTCATTGTGGCCCTTATTTTAAAATGTATTTTGTATGACTTGAGCATTGCAAACTGGACTTTCTTGTAATTTCCATGAAACATCTTTCCTTCTTTTTACTGATTGTGTTAATCTTCCACCATAAAGTGAGACTTTTTGTGAGGGAAGCAAAGATAGTGGAGCAGAAGGATGCTCATAGCTCACCCTTTCCCACAAATGCACCAAGACTCACATCCACAGACCTACTCAGCTAACCAGAGTACCTGCAGAACTCTGATAGAACATTGTCCTCCTCAAAAGATAAAGATGCAGAAAATCTGGTAGAAGAACATGAAGACAGAAAGAAGAAAAGGCAAAACAGTTTGGGACAGGTACCACAGGAAGGGAGCAGCAAAAAGGACTGGTGCCCATTCACTGGGTCTCCCCTTTCCAATTGTGAGTTCAGCAGGATGGAGTGGGAGACTCCAAGAATTGGACCTCTATAGAGTATAAGTTGACTGACAGTACTAAGTTAAACAGGCACAGAGGATCCCTGTGACACCCAGACCAATTGGCTTCCTGGCAGCTGGGAGCAGGGCAATGCTGCCTGAGCTGGGTGGAAGATGAGGACGGCTGCACTGAGGCAGCCTGGGGGAATGGAGGGGGCTTTGTACCATTGCTGTGGGTACACAGGGCAGAACAACCAGGGCCCTTCATTAAACAACAGGGCAGACTAGCTCTGGGAGGGGAAAGGTGCATTCGGAATCTCTGAAAATCCACAGAATTATCTAGGACAAGAGACCTGGGGCTCAGACACAGCCACCATATCCACTGGAACTTTGCACCCTGGCAGCAGTGAGAGCAAAACCTGCATTCACTCCTAAGGACTTAGCAGACTCAATCGCCAGATGGGGACTTGTCTACAGCCTGAGGCAGACAAGATATTTCTGTCCTATTTCCTCAGAGAACTTGCTCTGCCAAGGCAAACTAGGAGCTGGGTTTTGGCCCAGACCAGTGACAGGGCATATAGCAGTAGAGAGAATAGCACACTTACACTGCTGATGGCCCACCAGCTTTTGGGTTGGAACACAGCTCCTGACCATGTGGCTGGGAGAGGGCTTGATGCCCACTCCTGCCTGGTCAATCTGAAACATGTGACTGGGGCTTCAGTCAGGGCAGTGACAAGATAGCCCACAGTAAAGAGAGCTGTTCCAAAACCAGATTTGGGAGTAGGAGTGATCTGCTTGCTGACAGGCACTGGGAGCTGCACAGATGAGGGATCCAATGGAGGGCCTCTGGAAAAAGCAAGCTGAGCTTCCCAAACAGGATTAATACAGAAATATTTCACATTAAAAGTACACAGTCTCCAGGACACACTGACCACCTCCTTGTTTTAATCTGTTTTAACCTGTTCCATTTTCTCATACCCTCTTAATTTTTACTTCTTAGGCAATTATATATACCCCCTTTTAAATCCCATTGAAATTTTTTAAAAATATATTTATTTTTATTATTTTTCAAAACTCTGCTTCAACTTGCTCTTCTATTATGTATTATACAATGTCTTCAAACACTTATTTCCCCTTCTTTAAAATTCTTTGTCTCCCTCTCTCTTTTTTCTCTTTTTTAGCTGTATTACTACAGAGGCATTAGGTAGATAAACTCCTTTAGGACCACAGTAGATAACTGATAATCCATAAACCACAGTGCCAGAGAGGTAGGAGCAAGATGAAGAAGCAGACAAACCATTCCCAATTAAAAGAACAAGAGAAATCCCCTGAAAGTACAATCAGTGAAATAGACATCAATATCCTGCTAGATCAAGATTTCAAAAGAGGAGTGATCAAATTAATGAAGGAAATAAAAGATAGAGTTTAGAGAAATAAAATATGTAAAAAACGAAATGGAAGCTATAAAGAAGAGCCGAGTAGAATAGGTAAACCCATTGACTGAAATGAGGAATGACTTAAAGGGGTCACAAAGCCAACTAGATAATGCAGAGGAATGAATTAGTGACTAAGAAGACAGGAAAATAGAAAACACCCAATCAGAAAAGCTACAAGAGAAACAACGAGAAACAAATGAAAAATCATTGAGGCCTATGGAATAATAGAAAGCATGCCAATCTTGGCATGATTAAATTCCCAGAAGAGGAGGAAAGATCAAAGGGGATTGCAAAGGTGTTTGAAGAAATCATACCTGAGAACTACCCAAACTGAAAAAAGGAATCAGATATCCAAGTAAAGGAAGCTCAGTGTGTCCCAAACAGGAAGAACTCAAATAAACCCACAACAAGACATATAAATAAGATGGCCAGAGCCAAGGATAAAGAAATGATCCCAAAGGCAGCAAGAGAGTAGCAAAGAGTGAGTTACAAGGGAATCCCCATAAGGCTCACAGCTGATTTCACAACACAAATACTACAGAAGAGAAGGGTGTAACAAGATACATTCAAAGTCCTGAATGAAAAAGTGATATACCCTAGGATACTTTAACCAGCAAGGCTATCTACTATGGTAGAAGGAGACATAAATAATTTCACAGACAAGAAAAAGCTACAAGAGTTTAGCAACACTAGACCCATGATTAAAGAAATATTGAAAGGTCCACTCTAAAAACAAAAGCAGCAGGATGCTACAGAAATGTGAAACTCACAGCTGGAAAGATGATAACTCATGAACTACATGTAAAATTAACACAAAGTTTTTTTAAAAAATACATATAAATCATTGAGAGTAGGAAAGGGAGGAAGGAAAATAGAGAATTTTTGGGGGTTCTTTCTTTTTAAAATATTTTGTTCTCAGTAGGATGGTTTTGAGATCATGTTACTATCAGTTTAATAATATCAGTTATACTAATGGTCTAATAGACTTATATAAAAGGGTAAAAACAAGACAAAAACATATTCAGAGAGTAACTAAAACTAAATAAATTTCACGACAATGCAAAGGAAAATGACCAAGCCAAAAATGGAAGATCAAATGAACAAAGAGGAAATACCAAATCAACTGCAAAAATAAGGTCAAAATGGCAATAAACACAAACATATCATGGATTATTGTAAATGTTAATGGACTAAATGCTCCAGTCAATGTCATTGAGTGGCAGACTGGATAATAATCTAGATCCTTCAATATGCTGCATACAAGAGACCCACTTCAGCAAGAAGGAAACATATACATTGAGAGTGAAAGGATGGAATAGGGTATTCCATACAATGGGAAAAGCCAAAAAAGCAGTTGTTGCAGTTATGACTTCAGACAAAATAGTCTTTAAAGCAAAGGCCATAAAGATAAAGAAGGACATTTTATAATGATTGAAGGAGTGATAAAAGTTAAGGATAGTACAATTGTTAATACATATGCACCAAATAGAGGACTACCTAAGTACATGAAATAATTAGTAACAGATATAAAGGGGGATAGTAATGGGAATCTAATCATAGTTGAAGAATTCAAAACTGCATTAACATCACAGGAGAGATCATTGAGATAGAAAATAAATTAGGCAACAGAGAAGTTAAATAATACAAGAAAAATATTACACTTGGTGGACGTTTGCAAAGCATTGTACCCTACAAAATAGTATATACATTCTTTTCAAGTGCACATGGGACATTTTCCAGGATTCATGATATACTTGGGCACAAAAGAAACCTCAGCAATGTTAAGAAGATTGAAATTACCTTAAGCAACTTTACTGACCACAATGCCATGAAGCTAGAAATCAACATCAGAGAAACAAAGGAGAACAAAAGGAAAACATGGGGATTAAACAATATGTTATTTAAAAACCTATGGGTCAAAGAAGAAATCAAAGTTGAAATTAAAAATTACCTTGAGACAAAAGAAAATGAAAGCAAAACCACACAAAATTTATGGGGCACAGCAAGGGCTGTGTTGAGAGGGGAGTTTATAGTGGTACATGCCTTCCTCAAAGAAGAAGAACAATCACAAATAAATAATTTATCCCATCAGGAGAATGAACTAGGTAAAGAAGAACAAAAAACCCCAAAAGGCAGCAGAAGGAAGGGAATCATAAATATTGTGGAGGAAGTAAATAAAATAGAGTTTAAAATACCATAGGAAAATAATCAACCAATCCAAACGCTGGTATTTCCAAAAAGTAAATAAAATCGACACACCTCTGGTCAAACTCAAAAAGAAGAAAAAAGAGAGAGCACAAATAAGCACAGTAAGATAGGAGAATGGAGAAATTACAACTAATAAAATAGAAATACAGAAATATCGTATGAGATTATTATGACAAGTATATTGAACCAAACTAGATAATCTAGAGGAGATGGACAAGTTACTGGAAACATACTGTCCACCAAGACTGAATCAAGAATTAACTGAACCCTTGAACAAACAGAGCACTAGAAATGTTATCAAAATAGAAATATAAAACCTCCCTACAAATAACAGTCCAGGACAGGGCGGCATCACTAAGGAATTCCACCAAACATGCATAGAAGAACTCATACCAGACCTTCTCAAAATCTTCCAAAGACTGAAAAGGAAAGAATACTCTCAAAGTCATTCTATGAAGCCACAATTACCCTGATACCACAAACAGGCAAAGACAATACCAAACAAGAAAATTATAAGCCAATATCACTGATTAACACAGGCGCCAATATTCTCACCAAAATAGTAGTGAATAGAATCCAAAAATACAGAAAAATGATTATACATCATGACCAAGTGGGGATCATGCCAGAGACACAGGGGTGGTTCAACATATGCAAATCAATCAATGTAATACAGCACATCAACAAGACAAAGGACCAAAACCGCATGATCATCTCAATAGATGCAGGAAAAATATTTGATAAAATTCAACACACACTTATGATAAAAACTCTCAACATATTGGGCATAGAACAACATATCTCAGCATCATAAAAGCTATAGATTACAAACCTACAGCCAGCATAGTACTGAATGTTGAGAAAGCCAATGTCTTACCACTAAAATCTTGGACAAGGCAAGGATGCACACTATCACCACACCTACTCAACATAGTCTTGGAAGACCTAGCCACAGAAATCCAAGAAAGGAAAGAAGTAAATGGGATGCAAATTGGAAAGGAAGAGGTAAAAGTCTTTCTATATGCAGATAATATGTTACTATATATAGAAAACCATACAAGATCCAGACAAAAAATACTACAGCTGATCAAAGAATTTAGCAATGTAGCAGGTTATAAGATTAAGGTTTAAAAATCAGTGGCAATTCTTAACGCTAACGATTCAGATAATACTGCAGAGCTACAGTCAACATGACAGCACTGTATTGGTAGGAAAAGATACATATAGGCCAATGGAACAGAATAGAGAGCCCAGAAATAAACTCACAAACTTTAGGTCAATTAATCTTAGAAATAGGAGGAAAGAAATTACAATGGATGACAGACAGTCTCTTCAGCAACTGGTGTTGGGAAAACTGGACAGCAGCAGGTAAATCAATGAAGCTAGAACACTCCCAATGAAGCTAGAACACCATACACAAAAGTAAACTCAGAAAGGACCAAAGACTTATGCATAAGACAAGATGGAGTAAACTTCCTGGTGGAAACTATAGGCAAAACAGTATCTGACATAAGTCTCGTAAATTTTCTCGTAGAAGAAATAAAAGCAAGAATAAACAAATGAGACCTAATGAAACTTACAAGCTTCTGCACAGTAAAGAAATGAAAAGTAAAACAAAAAGACAACTTACGGAATGGGAAAAAATCTTAATATGAAACCGACAAAGGCTTGATCTCCACAGTATATAAGCAGGGCATCCAACTGAATAAGAACAAATAGATCACCCAATGCAAAAATTGGCAGAAGACCTAAACAAGAAATTTTCCAAGGAAGACATACAAATGATCAAAAGGCACATCAGAAAATGCTCAATGTCTGATTATCAGAGAAATGCAAATCAAAACTACTATGAGGTATCAACTCACACCAATCTGAATGGCCATCATTCAAAAATCCACAAATGGCAAATGCTGGAGAGGCCATGGAGAAAAGGGAACCGTCCTTCACTGCTGGTGGCAAAGCAGTTTGGTGCAGCCACTGTGGAAAACAGGATGGAGATTCCTCAAAAGCCTAGGTATAGACTTATCATATGACCCAGGAATCCCGGTCCTGGCCATAAATCATGAAGGAACCCTACTTCTGGATGACACCTGCACCCGAATATTTATAGCCAGCAGTATTTACAATAGCCAAGACATGGAAAAAGCCTAAATGTCCATCGACAGTTTCCTGGATAAAGAAGAGGTGGTATATTTATACAATGGAATGCTGTTCAGCCATATAAAGTGACAACATAACGCCATTTTCAGCAACATGGATGGTCCAGGAGAAAATCAGTCTAAGTTAAGTAAGCCAGAAAGAGAAAGAAAAATACCATATTAGATGGCACATCAGTGAAATCTAAAAACAAAACAATAAAAGCACAAATACAAAACAGAAATAGACTCACAGATATAGAATACAAGGTTTTGTTAGCCAAGGGGGCTGGGGGTGGGAAAAGATAGACTGGGAGGTCTAAATTGTAGAATAGATAAACAGGATTGTACTGTATAGCAAAGGGAAGAATATAAAAGTTCTTACAGAAGCCCACAGTGGAAAAAATGGGACAACAAATGTATATTTTTTCATTGGAACAGTAAAATTTTGCTAACACAGGGATTGGAGACAACTTTGCAAAATGACTGTAAATCAATAAAGAAAACTTAAAAAAAAAACATTAACCTAAATATTACAGGTGTAAATATACATTAGAGAGAAAAAGAAAACTATGCAAAAGAGCAGTAAAACCAAAGATTTTTTTTGTTTTCTTTTTAAGATAAGCAAAATCAAAAAAACTTCTTGCCAGGTGCATCATGAAGAAAAGAGAGATGCTCCAAAGAAATAAAGTAAGAAATAAAAGAAGAGAAATAACTATTGTTACCGCAGATATACAACAAAGGGATCATTTTGTCAACACTTAGATTCAAATAAACTGGGGAACTTAGAAGATATAGACAAATGTCTAGAAAGAGACAGAAATCAGGAGAAAAAAATAATTTGAAAAAAATGTTTACTAGAAGAAAGTAACTGCTTTTAAAATAATCATTAAAAGAAGTGCAGATTTAAACAAATACCATGGAAAACTGTACAAAAATACAAAGCAGAACTTATACTCTGAAACTATTCAAAAATAATGAAGATGAGGGAAACTCCCAAATTAATTCTATGAAGAATTTATCACCTTAATAGCATAGTCAACAAACAAACTACAGGCAAAGGAAACTTCAAGCCAATAAATTTGATAGATTAAGATGCAAAAATTCTACGAAGTATTATTAGCAAACTAAATCCAGCAATACCAAAAATGAATGATAAACCATGATCAACTTGGATTAATTGTAGGGTCACAAGAGGATTTCAACATACACAAATCAATCAATTTGATAAACCACATTAACAAAAGGAAAAGAGAAAACGACGTGGTCATCCCTATAAATTCATAAAAAGTATTTCAAATAATTCAACATTTATTCATTAAAACAGCAACAACAGCAACAACAACAACAACAACAACAACAACAACAACAGCAACAACAACAGAAAACTCTTACCAAAGTAGGATTCAGGAAATATATCTCAACATAACTAAAGTCATTACTTACAAACACACAGACAGTATAATACGCAAAAGTGAATAACTGAAAGCCAAATTAAGGAATAAGACAAGGATGCCCAATTTCACCATTTCTGTTATACACAGTATGGGAAGTCCTAGCAACAGCAATCGGAGAATAAAAAAATTTATTCAATTTGGATTGAATGAAGTAAAACTGTTACTATTTTAGGTGACATGATAATCTATATAGAGATCCCTAAAGATTCTCCACACCAGAACAACTAAAACTAATAAAGACATTTAGCAAAGTAGCATGATTCATGATTAATATACAAAAACAGTTACATTTCTTTACACTAACAATGAAATATTCCATAATTATAAAATATCTATATGAAATCAGATCAAAAAATGAAAAACTTATGGAAAATCCAAGATGATAAAATCTATAGGACACTGATAAAGAAATTTGAAGATGATGCAAAGAAATGGAAAGAAATCTCAAGGTCTTAGTTTAGAGGAATTAATATTGTTAAATTATACATGCTACAAAATATGTCTACAGATATAAAGTGATTCAGATCGAAATACATGATATTTTCCACAGAACTAAATCAGTTCTATGATTTGTATGGAACTGCAAAAGAACTAGTACTGAAAAGGAAGAATGAGGAAAAAGAACAATGTTGGAAGCATAACCCATAACTCTCCCAGATCTCAGAATATATGAAAAAAATACAGTAATCAAAACAGCACAATACTGGAAAACAAACAAACACCTATATCACTGGAACAGAGCACTGAGGCGGAAATAAAACATCACAAATATGGTCAACTAAACCACGACAAAGGAAACAAAAATATACAATGCCTTAAAGACAGATTTCAGCAAGTGATGTTGAGAAAGCTAGACAGGTACATGTAAATCAATGAAATTAGAAAAATCCCTCACATTGTACAAGAATAAATTCAAAATGTTTTAAATATCAGAATCTAATACATGACACAATAAAACTTCTGGAATATAACATAGGCAAAACAAAACAATAATTGTAGCAAAATTTTCTTATGTCACACTCCCGAGCTGAAAACAATAAAGGTAAAATAAACAAATAGGTCCTAATTAAACTTAAAAGCTTCTAAACAGCAAAATAAACAAAATGAAAAGATGAACTTCCAAATGGGAGAAACCATTAAGTAACAATGTAATCAAAAAGTGGCTAATTTCTAAAATACACAAATAGTTCATACAACACCATTTCAAAAATCTATAAACAACTCAGCCAGAAAATGAGCAGAAGACAATTCCCTAAAAAAGACACACAGATGACAAACAAAAACATAAAAATATTTTCACATTGATAATCATTATACAAAGGCAAGACAAAAATAAAATAATGATTTACCTCACAGTAGTGAGAAGGGCTGTCATCCAAATGTCTAAAAATAATAAAAACTGGGAAGATTGTGGAGAAAAAGGGACTCTCCAACACTTTTGTGGCAATCAAATTTGGTGAAACAACTTTGGAAACAGTATGGAAGTTCCTTTAAATAATAAAAATAGACTTATCATATGACACAGCAATCCCACTCCTGGGCATATAAAACATAAAACCGGAAATTAGAGAATCCTAGGGTAAAATATAAGAAGTAAACTCTGATATTGGACTTAATTTGATTCTGCAAATGTTTCCTCTGGCATGGGAAGCAGCAGTAAAACTAAGAAAATATGATTGTGTCACAATAAACAGATTTACTCTGCAGAAGAAATGATCAATAAAATGAACAGTCAACCAACACAATGGTAGAACATATTTCCAAGTGATAATTTCCAATCAAGTGTTAATATCCAAAATATAGGGCAAACTCTTACCCCAAAAAAACAACAAAAAAACAAACAATCCAATTAAAAAAAAGTCCATAGGAGCTGAATAGGTAGATCTGAATTAATTTTCTGTAGAAAACATACAGTTGGCTATATGACACATGAAAATGTGTTCAGAGTTATAAATTATTAGGAAAGTCATAAACCAAAAATGAGACAAGTCCTCACACTTGTCAGAAAGCTCTCATGAAAAAGAAAAGAAATAAATCTTGGTGAACTTGTGGAGAAAATGTAACACCGTGGACACTGTTGATAGGAATGCAAAGTATTGATTCCATTGCATATATACATCAAATTTTTTCATCCATTTTTCTGTCAAGGGATGTTGGGTTTGTAGGCCCCTGTCTGAAAGCTCTAGAGAATAAGCCCATGGGCTGAACTGATAAACAAGCTTTGAGGAATGTCACATATCCAGGCTGGATAAGAAATGGCCTACTCAATGTATCCAGTATAGGTGGCTGGATAGCTTATGCTGGGTAAGATCCTCACAGGAGGACATCCTAAGTCAAGCAGAGCAGTCTGGTTAAGAGATGGCCTAATCAATGAAGTTCCGTGATGAACTTTAAAACAATCCTTGATCATTTAATAACCTGCGCTTACTGCAGGAGCATGGGAACATAAATAGCTAAAGATTATTAACATTGTTATAACTTAGATTATATGTGAGGCATTGTGCATGTCCTATATAAACCCTTTCTCTAAGAATCAATACAAAGAGAACTGCTCCACTGCTCTCCACACAGTGTTTGTGTGTATATGATATCGTGCCACTGACAGGGTTAATTTAATTTGTTGGGAGTATCTTAAAAGGATGTTGCATTATATATAATGCACTTTCTGCACGTGTTGAGATGTTTATGTGAATTCTTTAACTTATTCTATCAGTGTGGCATGTCACCTTTATTGATTTGAATATTTTGAAGTATCCTTAAACCAAGGGATTTATCCCTTTACTCATGTATGTTTATGATACATTAAATGTGTTGTTAAATTAATTTTGCTTGTGTTTTGTTGAGAATTTTGGCACATAACTTCATCAGGGATAATATTCTATATTTTGCATATAATGTCCTTTCTTGCTTGCTAGTCAAATAAAACTCACATCAAAAAACATTTTTGGAATCTTTCACCCCCTTCAAATTCTTGGAAGATTTGGGTAAGAATTGGTGAAAACTTGTCTTCAAATGTATGAGAGAATTCACCAGTAATGTCGTCTTGTAAATTTGTTTCTGGTTTTGGAAGTTTGGATTATTGACTTACCCAAACACACTTTTGCTCTATTATCTTTCTGATTTCTTCTTGATTCAGTATTCAAAGACATATGTTTCTGGGAATTTGTCTTTTGTTCTAGGTCATTCAATTCTTTGGCTAGTGGTAATTTCTTAAGATGCTTTGCATCTCTACAACATCAGTGGTAATATCTTCTCTGTTATTTCTAATTTTATTTGAGTCTTTATTTTCTTTGCCAACCTAAACGTTTGTCCAGTTTATGTTTAAAAGAAACAGACTTAGGTTTTTCTTTTATCTTTTCAATTGTTTCTCTGCTTATTTGCCTTACTCTCATTCATTCAGTTTTCTTCTTTGTTCTTTCTGTTTTCTCCTAGATCCTTGAGGTGTGAAGTTAAGTAGTGTGAATATTTGTATTTCATTTATTATTAAATATTTTTATTTAGTTATTATTTTATTTATTTATTTATTTGCATATTTATTCATTTATTTATCATTGAAGTACTGCCGTTTACAATGTGTCAATCTGTGGTGTATTACACATTGTCCCCGTGCATGCATATATTTGTGTGCCTATTAAACATTACTTCACAATATTTAACTTACTGCCCTCTGTCATAAAGGAGAAATTTAGAAAAAATTTGTTTTTATGTATAGTGAAAAAAATTTATGAATATACAGATCCCAAATATATCCTCTCATAGCCCCTTTCTGCAATAATCATAAAATTGTTTAGTAGATCTGTGAGTGTGTTTCAGTTTTGTAGAGGAAATCATAGTGTTCACATCCAAATTTTTTTTTGAAGTTTCTCATCTGTCATGTCATATATTATTTTTCTTTCTATTTCTGGCTTTCTTCAATTAGAATGATACTTTTTGGGGACAACAATTTTGCTGAAAATGTCATTGTTTTATCATTTTTTATTGCAGAATATTATTCCATTGTGTAAATATGGCATAACTTCTGAATACTCTCATCTGTTGTTGGACAATTAGGGTGCTTCCATGTCGTGGCTGTTGTATATAGCACTGCTAATACCATTGGGGTACAGGTGACATTTTGAATGAAGGTTCCCTTTGATATATACCCAGAAGTGTGATTACTGGATCGTATGTTAAGTTTATTTTTTTTCTTTTGAGAAATCCCCATCCTGGTTTCCACAATGACTGCACCAAACTACTTTCCTTCCAACAGTGAAGGAGAGTCCGCTTTCTCCACAGCTACCCCAGCACTTAATGTTTGTGGAATTTTGAATGATTGCCATTGTGACTATTGTGAGGTGATACTTCATTATAGTTTTGTATAGCCCTTCTCAGATAATGATAGTGAGCACATTTTTTTTTCATATATTTATGTGGTATTTGTATTTCTTTATTGGAGAATTGCTTGTTTAGGGCTTCTGCCCATTTTCAGATTGGGTTTCTTGGGTTTTTTTTTATTATTATTACATTGTATGAAGTCTTTATATTTTAGAAATTAAGACTTTGTCAGTTGCATCACTTCTAAATATTTTCTTTAATCCTATAAGTTGTCATTTTGCTTTGTTTATGGTTCCCTTTGCTGTGCAAAAGCTTATAAGTTTAATTAGGTCCCATTTATTAATTTTGCTCTTACATCCATTACCTAGGTAGGCTGTTCTAGGAGATCATTGCTGAGATTTATATCAGAGTGTTTTGCCTATGTTTACTTCTAGGAGATTTACTTTGTCTTGCCTTACATTTAAGTCTTCAAGTCATTTTGAGTTTATTCTTGTGTATGGAGTGAAGGATTGTTCTAATTCCATTGCCCTGATGCTGCTATCCACTTTTCCCAACACCAGTTGGTAAAGAGATGGACTTTTCTCTGTCATATTCTTGGCTAATCTGTCAAAGATTAATAGGACATAGGCCTGTAGATTTATTCCTAGGCCCTCTATTCTGTTTCATTGGTCCATATGCCTGTTTCTGTACCAATATCATGTCATTTTGATTATTGTAGGTCTTCAATATTTTATGGAGACCTGGTGGTTTATTCCTCCAGCCTCTTTCTTTTTCGTTAATATTGCTTTGGGTATTATGGATCTATTTTGACTCTTTGTAAATCTTAGGATCATTTGCTTCAGTTCCAAAAAGAAAATTTTTGCATAATTTGATAGTAAATCACATTAAGCCTGGGGATTTCCTTGGGCAGTATGACCATTTTAAGCAATTTGTTGCTTCCATTACGAGACCATTGGGTATCTTTTCAATTCTTCAAATCTTTTTTGATTTCCTCAATCAATGTTTTCTAGTTCTCCATATATAATCCATCCACCTCCTTTGTCAGATGTATTATTAAGTATTTTATAGTTTTGGCTGCAGTTATAAAAGTGGTTGACTCTATACTTTGTTTTCCTGTTGATTCAATGTTAATGTAAAGAAATGCATTTTTTTTGTACATTAGTCTCTCTATATTGCACAGTTCCTTTTTCAGCCTGAGTAATTTTTTGTGAAGCTTTTATAGTTTTCTATATATAGTGTCATATCTGCATACCATGACAATTTTATCTCTTCTTTTCCAGTATGAATCCTTTTATTTCTTTTCCTTGCCTGATCGTTGTGGCTAGGATTTCCAATACTATATTGAATTGAAATTGTGAGAATGAGTAACCTTGTTTTGTCTCAGGTTTTTGTGGGAAGCGTTTCAGTTTTTCACCATTGAGCATTTTGCTGGCTATATGTTTGTCATGAATAGCTTTAATTATGTTGAGATATGGTCCCTCTATGCCCACTGTGATAAGAACTTTTATTGCAAATAGGTGTTAATTTTTATCAAATGCTTTCTCTGCATCTACTGAGATGATCATGTGGTTTTTTTGTCCTCTCTGTTATTGGTATGTTGTATCACAATTTATTGTTTGATTTGCATAAGTGAAACCATCCTTGTGTTCCTGGGATGAACCTTACTTGACCATGGTGTATGATCTTTTTTCCATGCTGTTGGATTCTGTTTGTCAATATTTTCTTAAGAACATTTACATCTATGTTTAACAATGATATTGGCTTATAGTTTTCTCTTGAGGTATTGTCTTTGTCTGGTTTTGGTATCAGGTTAATGTTGGCCTTACAGTGTGAGTTTTGGAGTACTCTCTCCATATCAACCTTTTGGAAGAGTTTGAGGAGGACTGGTATGGATTTTTCTTTGTATGTTTTGTCATTACCCCATTGAAGCTATTTGAGTCTGAATTTTTGTTTGCAGAGAATTTTTATTTTATTCATAATTCTATTCCACTTCTGGTGATCTGTCTGTTCAAATGGTTAATTCCTTCTTGATGCAATATTGGTGGGCTGAATGTTTCCAAAAACTTCTCCATTACTTCCTGGTTATCCAGTTTGTTTCCATACAGTTCCTCATTGTATTCTCTTATGATATTATGCAAATTTGTGTTACTCTTTTTAGTTTATCCATTTTCATTTTATAGATTATTTGTGTTCTCTCTCTTTTCTTGTTGGTGAGCCTGTCCATAGTTTTGTCAATTATGTTTACTATTTCAAAAAAGAGTTTGATTGATTTTTTTCTCTTTTTTAATGTGTATTTCAATTATTTCTTCCTTGGTCTTTCTTATATCTCACTTTCTGCTGACTTTTGGTTTTGTTTGCTCTTCGTTCATGATTAGTTTACATAGAATGTTAGATTATTTATTTGAAGTTGCTCTTCTACTTTGAGGAGGGCCTTCTCACTATGAACTTCCCTCTTAAGCCTGCTTTAACTGTATTCCATAGACTTTGTGTAGTGTTTTGACATATTCCTCAAGATATTTTTTAATTTCTCCTTTTGCTTCTTCACCTCCCCCACTTTTTATAGTACCATGGTATTTAAATTATATGCTGTAATTTTCTCTCCCTCTTTTTCTGTGAAGAAATTTTGTTTCATGTTATTATACCCAGAAAAGATGCTTGAAATAAGTTTTATCTTCTTAAATTTATTGAAGATTCTTCTGTGAATGAGTACATAATCTTTCCTAGAAAATATTCCATGTGAACTAGAAAAGAATGTATATTCTGTTTTGGGGAAGGGTACTGTTTGAAAATATCAACAAACTCTAATTATTTTATCATATCTTTTTGTATATTTCTTCCCTTATTAATTTTCAATCTGAAAGGCCCGTCTAGTGATGGTAATGGGGAGTTATAGTCTCCTACTTTTATTGTGTTCCCATCCGTTTCTCCCTTTTTATCTATTAGTATTTGCTTGATGTATTTAGGTGCTCCTATATTGAGTGCATATATCTTAATGAGTTTAATACCCTCATTTTTTATTGCTCCTTTAATCATTATATCATGTCCTTGTTTATCTTTCTCTATGGCCTTTGTTGTAAAGTCTATTTTGTGTGAAGTCAGTACTGCTAGTCCTGCTTTCTTATCATGTCCATTAGAATGGAATATATTTTTCCACCTTCTGACTTTCAATTAATATGTGTTCCTCTTACTAAAGTGGGACTCTTGTATGCTTCATAATGAAGGGTCTTGTTATATTGTCCCATCTGACAATATATATCTTTTAATTGAAGCACTGAGTCCATTAATATTTGTGATAATTATTTATTGACTGTTGTTTATTTCCATTTTGAACTTCATTTTCCAGTTAATTTGGTCTTTCCTTTTTGTTCATTTCATTTTCTTTTTGTGGCGTGATATGTTTTCTTTTATTATCTTGGTTTCTTTTTGTCTTTGTGACTTCATTGAAAGCTTTTGACTTATGGTTTCCCTGTTTTCTATGTATATTGACACATTACTATATATATTTTTTTTAACTGATAGGAAAACAAATTCTAACCCCTCCTTTGGAGAACAGAAACAAGAAGAAAATACTCTGTATTGCCGTGTTTCACTCTCTGATCCTTAAAACTTTTGATGTCCTGTTTTACAACATCATGTTTATTCTTTTGTAAGACATTGTAACTATTGCCTTTCTAATTATGCCTTTCTCCTTTCTATAGCATCCTGCTTCTTTATTATTCAGAGTAGATCATTCATTATTTCTTTTCTTTTGCTAAATTGTTTTAGTATTTGCTTTTGTGGAAGTTACTTATCTCTCCTTCTATTCTAAAGAATAGCCTTGCTTGATAAATTATCTTAGATTACAGCTTTCTTTCATTCAGGACTTTGAATATGACTTGCCACTGCCTTCTGCCTGTTGTATTTGTGAAGGAAACATGTTTATAAATATAATATATATAATTATATATGTATATGAATAGAATATATAGAAATGAAGTTAACAAATAAGGAGAAAACATATACGTTAAAAAATTGAAAACATTGATGAAGGAAATTAAAACTGATACAAAGAAATGAGAAGATCTCTTATGTTAATGATGTGAAACAATGTGGTTGAAACAACCATACTGCCCAAAGCAATCTACATTTAGTGTGATTCATGTCAAAGTACGCATGAGATTTTCCAATTTAATAGAACAGATAATTTCAAAATTTATATGTAACCACAAAGATCATGAGTTGCCAAATAACCTTGAAAAAGTCTATTAAATCTAATAGTGTAAAGTTCTCTGATGTTAAACAGTCCAACAAAGTTTAGTAATTTAAACAACATGATACTGGCTCAAAAACAGACACCAATTAATATAAGAGAATTGAGCAACCAGATATAATCCCTCACAACTATGATCAATTAACCCATGAAAATGAAAGCAAGAGTATAAAATGAAGAATAGACTTTCTCCTCAATAAGTAGTGCAGGGGAGATTGAACATGTAAAAGATAGATTAGAATAGTTACTCACATTGTATGCAATACATAAGAAGGGAATATCTTTCTATTTATTTTGTTTACTTATATTTCTTGCACATATAATTTATAGATCTATGTTTAGATCTTTTATTTCACTTAACAAATATATTACTAGTTATTCTTTTTGGTATAAATATACACACAATTGTTTTCCTAATTTCCATTTCTGATGGTTTGTTGTTTTTATATGAAAATGCAAAGGATATTTGTATATTGATTTTGTATTCTGCAAGTTTACTAAGTATGTTCATTATGTGCAATAGTCACTGGAGGATTCTATGGAGTTTTCTATCTATGCATAATAATGTCATCTGTAAAAATTTTACTGCTTTTTTACAAATTGGATGCCTTTTATATTTTTTTTTACTAGTTGTTCTGGCTAGGTCTTCAAGTAGTGTAACTTAGTACTTGTGAGAATAAGCTACATTTCCTTATTACTGGACCAGACGAAAACGTCCCTGTATGTTAACATTGAACTTGATGTTAGTCATGGGTTTTTCATATATGGCTTTTATTATGCTTAGTTACATTCTATTTAAATTTAATTTGTTAAGAATATTTTTATAAAAAAGTAAAGATCAGATCTGTGAATAATTTTCCTACACATTTTGAGATTGTTATTTTGAACACTCTGCTATTTAAAGGATTGTATCACATATATTGATTTGCATATGATAAGTAATATTTATGAATCAGGACTAAATCCCTCTTAATTATAGTTTATAATACTTGTAATATGCAATGAATTCAGGTTGCTAATATTTATTTAGAATGCAATGTGCACATACTGAAAAAAATTCATTTTAGCTTGAGTGTACATGTATTTATTTATAAATTTTTCCCCTCATTTTGAATTTGTCTTATGATTAATGGAATTTATTTCTAAATAAAGAATATAATTTTTGGTAGAACTGGATTTACTACAGTTTACTGATACAGCACATAGCTATTATTTACATTTAGTGGACGAAACACATGCCTTAAAATGCTGTATTTTACTAACAATGTCAACTTTTTCAGGCCTGAGATACATATTGCTTCCTAAAATGCATTACAAGTTCTTTTCAACCCCAACACAAATATACTGTTATTTTTTTGTTTTTTGATTTTTTGTTTGCCCCTTAATGAAGGCACTGCTTATTGAACCCAGGGTCATGTGAATAAGTGTACTTATCAACATCATTTTGGAACTCTTAAAAGAAGCCACAAGGGTATGGATTATAAAGATGACAAGAAAATTTATTCCTTCTAGGGACTGAAAAACCTCTGAGTGAAAGAATGGCAAAAATAAACATTTGTAAATATAAAATGAGATTTTCTCTTTTGTAATTTTTGAGTAGAATATTAAATTACATTTTTTTACTTATAGCACTGAATTACAATTTAAAACAAAAATTTTGCCCTTTGGGATTTCTTAAATTTGATTCATTATATTTATCTAATTTTATTTCATAATTATTTACCATTTATTTATATACAATACATATAAAATGATATTTATTCTGCTCAGGTTTTGAATATAGAGCTACTTATTATAGAGCACACAGATAAATACCTACTTCCATTTCCAAATCAAATTAAGTTTCACTTTAATTGCAAATGTTATTGAAATAGATATACATTTTCTGTACAGATTTTACAAAAATTTCATTTTAAATACCAAAACCTTATAATTATTTTATATATTTTGTTCATTATTTATACTCTGTTCACAAATCTGTTATAAATATCTGTACAAAAGAATGGAGATTGGTTTTATTTCATAGACCCCACAATTATATTGTTTAAAAAGATTTTATGAGGATAATATCTGCAGATCACACTATAAAAAAAGCATCATATAAGTTTCATTTTAACTGGATGAATGAGAAGTAAACACTGGCTGAATGTTAAAATTGACTTGCTGGGAGACCAGTCATTTTGTGATGTCACAGCTACTCAAGTTGAGAACCATTGTGAAGGCCTAGCAGTTTATATGTTCAGGCCTGCCAAAGTAGCATTTGAAGTCACAGTGCTAAAAATCATGCAGATTAGAAAAGTGGCTGTAGAAAAATTTATTTGTGAGGGCACATGTTTCTTCAGAAATTGAAAATGTGTCTCGTAAAGATGGACCAACTGGTTCAGAAAACTCTGGTAGATATCTATTGTGTGATCAAACATTCTCTGGGGACTTGGACTTGAGGTCTATGATGAAGAAAATGCTTTTCAGACTTTGAAGAATCCTTGATAAAAAGACCATGATATACACATTGTGTCTCTGAACCAGATGAAGATAATGATTTTCATTCTCGAACATTTCCAAGGAAACTCTGGAAAAATGGCTTGGTGTCACCAGTTTAAATCCATCTGGTGGGGTGATAATGGATCTTCCATAGTGATTGATGAAAATGTTTTTAAAAAGGAAGTTTTGGAAAGAAAGGACCCTTTCAGAATATCTGAAACTGGAAGTAAGAAAAGTTTAGTTAGATAGCTTAACCTTTATGAGTTTAGGAAACTGCGGCAGAATTTTCAAATGTCTGCTTGTCTACCTTACTTTCTGGCAGAAGTAAAAGAAGCCTCTGTTTTAAGAAAGGTATTCAAAAATTTTAGTTACCACAAGGAAACTTACATATAAAATTTTATTTTGTATGTCAATCAATTGTTATATAATTGTAAAGCTAGATTTTGAAAATTGTATAAAACTACTAAGGCTAAAATCCTTTATTTTTTCTAAAAAATGAGGAGAGTGCCTTAAGTAGTCAAGATTATGAGAAACTTTGTTTGCAACTATGAATCTTTCCAGAAATCTAAAAAAAAGGTGTTAAAGCTGCTTTTAAAAAGCGGCATTCACCGTTACTGCAAATGCTAACTTTTTAAATTTGATGAATATACTATTTAAATGTATATTTTCCAAATTAGGAACTTCAAAATATTGTTAGCAATGTTTATATTTTGATGTTATTATCTTTGCATAGTAAACGTGGAAACTGAGGTTTTATAGGTTAGGCTTATTGTAGCCTTGTATTTTGGTTTAAAATATTAATAAAATTTTCTTCTTTGGTTGTAGCTGTAGTTCTATCATAATCCAAATGTTAAACGAGGCTGTCCCCAGCTTTAAGTGAGAATAAAAAGAAGAGTTGGGATTGGAAATTCTTCTCTGGTGTCTTCATTTTCTGAAGATTTCAACCAAAAGCACTTTAAAGCATCGGGTAATGTGGATAATAATAATTCTCGTTTTCTGGCTGACTCTTGCGGAGAAAGTGCATTTTTACCTTCTGCAAATTTAAACATGCCTCTTATAAGAAAGCCCTCTACTTGCCACATAATTGGTGATACAACTAACCCGATCAGAGGTGTTTTTTCTCCTCCATCATCAATGTCATTTAGACCACCAGAACAAATTTCAGTGGATCAACGAGCTATTTTAAATCAGTTGACCACTGTCCCCGGGCACTCTCAAAGCAGCTACAATAAAACAAATGATGGTGTTGTGAACTCCAATCCAACTACACATTCTATTTCTCAGTACAGCATCTTCTCTCCCATACGAAGCAATTATTTTGGACTGATGGTGGAGACTTCTACTTTTCCAAATATTTATCACAACATATCCGCCAGTGAAGGTCGTTTTCCTAAACTTCAAGCAGGGAGCAACCCACGCTTTCCAGTGCCAGTGATCGCTGATACATCAGCTACATCTATTTCAAGGCCAACTCATCAGCCATCTTCAGTTTATGAACGTCATCTTAATTACAACTGAACTTCCACAGGACTACCAGATTATGCAGGATAACAAAGATTACAATTGATGTTGGCAAATGTCGACAAATATCTGCAATTTTCTTATTTGAACAATAAAAATAGATGTGTATCTGTATTTTCTTTATTTTTTTAAATTAGAGTTTAGGGTTAAACGGGAGACTAAGTTGCCATTTAAAGAAAAAAGAGATATTTGATTGATATGATCTTTTGATGGAAAAATATGGGAGTAAATTAAAATAATTTCTTGTAAGGAAGAAGAATAAATGGAAGAATTTGGAAAAAGTCTAAAACATGGAGAGAGGAAAAAGTACTAAGTGGTTTCTGGTTCATCCTGGAAAGTAGGGAAAGTGTTAAGTTAGGATAGTTTGGAAGAGGAGATAAATGCAGGAACCGGCCCAGGGATCATGGTCTCTATTATGGCATCCCTGGTGTCAAACAGTCACATGATGTTGTCTTAGATGGCACATTCATCATGTAGTAGAATTTGAGAAGTAATATTATCTATTGTCTTCTTGTGCTGTTCTCAAAGCATTCCAATTGTTGCTTTCATTACCTGCCCTCAAGAGTCTACACTATATTTTCTAGTATATACTTTATGTTGCTTTTCTGTTCCAGCCAAAGACAAATTTACGTCTTCAGGGTGGCACTTAATGCCTTTCCAACTCTAAGCACACGAACTCAAATTAGTTTAGTCATTTCTTTATAAATCTGGCATCTGACTACCTTGGCATTTCTTTATGTTTCACTGTTTCTGGAGGTTCATCCAGGCAAATGCTTGTCAACTATGTTAGCTGCAACCTCACCATTTTTACTCCAGCTCATCCTTGGCTTTCGGTGTCTTCCATTTACCTACCTAGACTATCCCCATCTAAGCACAGAAACCACCTCCTCCAGATGTTTTCTGTCTATCCCCCTTTCCATGTCTAACTTGGATACCAGCACAGTAATCACAGCACATGCCACAGGATGCATTTTACTATTTAGTGAATGAAAAATAAATGTTGACTTTAAGCAAAATCTACTTTCCTGAAACAACAAAACTCTCATGGTTTTCAAACTATTTCGTTATGATCTATAATCCTCATCACAAACTAGCTCTTTCAATAGCCCAGGGACTAGTCACTCAAGACAGTAATTGGAGGTAGTTACAGGAGACAAAATATTATTTTCTTCTTAATTCATGCCTCCAGAGGCATAAAGCATTCCATTCCCATTTGCTGGATATTTTCCTGTCTCTTCATCACCCACCAATACTAAAATAGCTGATTCTCTTCCCCATACCAAGAACTATACTGCCTTCTAATTAATTTACTTCTTAGAAACAGAGCTTTGTCCAGAAGAGACAGTGCCATTGCAAACATTTAATGTCGGTTTATAAACCCCACATAATTTGAGCCCCTTCTAACTTTCACACAGGAAGTATCTATGAGGTGCTTGCCCTTTGGGTGGGGTGGTGGCATTAAGTAACCAAATTGCAATCTAAAATGTGTGGACTAGTTGGAGGTGGGGGTGGTAGAATTAAAAATTAGTCCAACTGCAAGAATACCAAATTTATACAGATATTAGGAAATATAAAATATTCTTGGAAGTCTTTGACAATTTCCCATTAATTTAAAATAAAAGGTGAAGCATTTTCATAATGTGAAATTATCTGAAATGCTGAAATAATTATATGCAATTTCAGGGAGCCTAAGTCTTCTGCTCACAATGATGCCGCCAGTGTCAGCTGATAAGACTGGAATGGCAGAATTGAGTACTGAAAATGTGTCACCTGTTGTGAAGAAAGTCTTTGATAATCTGGAGAATGGGCAAATGGGCCAGGGTGAACTCTAGCAGCATCCTACCAATGTGACCTTTACCAAGAGAAGAACAGAGACCACTTGCAGCATGAGAACTGTGTCTGGACAGCAGTGGTTTATCCTACAACAGAAACATCAAGCTTTTATGTTTGTCAGCTGAATCTGATGATGGCTATGTTGTTGCTTACATTAGCAGTCTGGGGTTCAGATGGGCTGTTCCAGCAGCTAGTTTCCAGCTCTCTTATCAGACAGTGGGTCTTACCGTGATCATTTTAACAAGGTTCTATACTGATAAATCAAAAGCTACAGTTTACTTTCAAAATTAGAAATCCTAAAGAAGGATATTGTTTGTTTGTCCATCTGTAGTTTTCTACCTGGGAAAATCTAGACTATTGGCAAAAGCACAAAAGTTGGCTGGTGCTTTGAAAACTATTCTCTGAGCTCTACCCACTGAATTCTTCCCACTAAATACTACAAATCTGTCTACCAGTGTGTGTGTGTGTATGAAAATGGATTGTTAAGCTGTAACTAAGTTTGTCTTAGTTGAATCATCAGTGAATTATTCCTCTGCATCTGTCAGAATCTCTGTGAATTAAGAGTTTCATTGGGTCACCAGATTATCTTCCGATCAGGGAGAGATTGATTATATTTCTCCCTGTATACTAATTGTTACCTGCTCAATGAATCCCGAGCTGATGCTAGGGTGAAGCCTCTGAACCCTTGAATGTGACTGAGACATATACATTCTTCAGTCCCCAGACCACAGCACAGGACTGTATCACATTTTTTATTTAAGCTTATGTCTAATTATTTTTCTTTTAGTTCTCATTGTTGACACAACTTATTTTGGCTTTGAACACCCTTTGACTAATTTATAGTGTCTGAACCACTGACTTATTCTCGTTCACATAGAAATTGCAATAACCTTTCTTCCCTTGGACTACCTGGAATAGAGTGAGCATAGTCTTCATTTTAAAAGCAGTCCTCAGATCTAATAATTCAGAAGCTTTACACTTCTTTGCCCAGCGCTTGAGCGTGAATTTTTTTTTGTGGATCTCAGGGATTATCCTCACATCCTATAATGCAACCATGAGAAAACACCACATTGTTCTCCAAAATCAGGTCTTTGTCACTATTGCATTCCCATTGCAAAACAGTTAAGGATTGTAGAATTTCTGAGATTTTACAATGTTGAGATATTTAGCAACCTAGCATGTTCTTTTCTTACAGATGCTGTCTGGGAGTTGAGATTATCGTTCAGAGACAGTGAACTTTATCACTCGCAGCAAGAGCAGCCAGTTTGAAATTTGTATCCATTCTCTAATCTCAAATGAATACACAGAGTGAAATTTTGATGTCTACAGAAACAGTGGACTATTAACATGAAGAATGTTTAAGCATGGTAAAACATTAATTTTATTAGTATCTTTATGTATAATTTATTAGAATCACTTATTTATTAGTAACTTTGCCAAGGATAAGTATATCATGACTCAAGTTTACTTGCTGCAAAAACAATCATGAGAAATGACATGGGAAAAAATGACCATTGACTTTACATTTTTCCTTCCTCTTTTTTTGAGATATAATTGGCATAAAACTTTGTGAAAGTTTAGGTGCATAGGATAGTGATTTGATTTACAACTATCATGAAATAAATATCATAGCAACTTTAGGGAGATTTCATTATCTCACTTAGATACAATTTTAAAGAAATACAATTTGTCTTTTGGTTGTGATGATAAACCTTAAGGTCTACTCTCTTAACATCATTAATATAGAACATAAAGTGGTATTAACTATAATTTTCATGTTTTTACTGGGCATCCCTTGAACACTTTTATTTTACAGCTGGCGATTTGTAGCTTTTGAGTGCATTAATCAAATTCTCCTTTTCCAACCCCTGCCTCTGTTAATTAGAAACCTAGTTTCTTTTAATATAATATGATTGTTTGTTTTTGAAGTGAACTTTAATCTATAACACTGTGTTAGTTTCTCCTACACAACATTATGTTCACAATTTTTAATTCATTTCATACTGTTCACCAGAATATATCTAGTTATGATATGTCACTTTGTAAAGATATTTCATAGTTATTGACTATTCCCCATACAGTACATTTCTTGTCCCTGATTCATTTACTTTGCAACTGGAAAATTTTCTCTCTTAATTTTCCTCAACTTTTTCTTTTACTATCCCCATTTCCCTCCTTCTTGTGAACAATGTGTTTCCTTCTATATGTACATCTCCTTTTCTGTGTTGTTATGTTCATTTGTTTAAAATTCCAAATGTGAGTAAAATCATTCAGCAATTGTCATTCTCTTCCTGATTTATTTCACTTAGCATATTACACTCTTGTTCTACCCATTTGTTGCAAATAAGAAAAACATTCTATTTAGAGCTGAATAATAACCCATTGTATTTTTATGTGTGTGTGTGTATATATATATATATATATAAAAATAAATATAGATAAATATGTAGTTAAGGTGGGTAGATATATATATTATAAACACACATCTTGTTTATCCATCATTTATTGATGAGCATTTAATTTGCTTGTATATCCTGCCTATTGTGAATAATACTGCAGTGAATATAGGGTTGAATTTATCTTTTCTACTTAGTGTATTTATTTTCATGGAATTAGTATCCAGATATGGAAATGCTGGATTATATTTCATTTTTAATTTTTAGTTAAATCTTCATACTCTTTTCCACAGTGGCAGCACATATTTCCATTCACTCCAGCAGTGCATCAGGGTTGTTTTTCTTACATCCTCATCAACATTTATGTTTGTTATCTTTTTGATAATAGTCATTCTGACAGGAGTGACATAAAATCTCATTGTGTTTTGGTCTTGCAATTTTCTGATGGTTACTCATGTTGATCGGTTTCATTTGCCTGTTGATTACCTTTCCCCCACTGTATATTCATTTTTTGTAATGGGCTAAATGACCATAACTGCCTGATTTCATTTTCAGGCATTCTTTGTGTTCCATTATTCTGTTTCCTCTGGGCCAATACCATATTCTTTTTATTACTGTAGCTTTGTTTTATAGTTTAAATTGTGGGACAGTGATACATCCTCTATGTACTTTGTCAAAGTTGTTTGTGTTTTTAGTTAGTTTGTATTCTTTTCTTTTTTTTCTTTTTAGTGGTTTCAATTCTTTTGTGTTTACATGTAAATTTTAGAATTATTTACTGTAAGTGTCTGAAAATGCCCTTGGTATTTTGATAGGCACTGAATTTAATTTGTGTAATTTCTTGGCTTATGCTGTCATTTAAACAATATATTTTTCCTCATCTATGAACACAGAATATCCTTTCATCTGTTTGCATTATCTTCAATTTCTGTTGTAAATATTTTATAGTTTTCTGAGTACAGGTCTTTTACCTCCTTGTTTGGATATATTTATTGATTTTTTTTGTAATGCGACTGTAAATGAGACAGTTCCCTCACTTTCTGCATCAGTTAGCTTCTTGTTAGTGTGTAGAAATGCAACACTTCTGTATGTTAATTTTACATTCGTAAATTTTACCAAATGCATTGATAAGCCCTATTACTTTTGTGGCACCATTTTTAGGATTTCGGTTTAAATTATATCATCTGCAAACAGATACTTTTACTCCTTTTCTTAATTAGCTATATTTTACTTACTTTAATTTTGGATAGCTATGGCTAAAATTTCCATACTATACTGAATAAAAGTGGTCAGAGTGAGCACTCTTGTCTTATTCCTGCTCTTATTGGAGATGAATTCAGCTTTTAAACAGTGAGTGTCATGTTAGCTGAGTTCTTGTCATATAAGACCTTAACTGTGTGGAGGTATATTTCCTCTTGCCCACTTTGAGGAGAAATCTATTCATAAATAGATACTGAAATTGTCAAAATATTTTATGACTCTATTGAGGTGACCATATATATTTTATTCTTCAGGTTGTTAGTGTGGTGTATCATAATGATTAATTTGTGGGTATTGAATCACTTTTGCATCCCTGGAATAAAATGGACTTAATCATAATGTATTATCCTCTTAATGTATTGTTTGATTTGTTAACAATTTAGTGATGATTTTTTCATCTATGCTTATCAGAAGTATGTAACCTGTAATTTTTGAGGTATTTGTTCCAGTTTTAGCAGTAGTGTGATACAGAAATTTGGGGTAGGAAGCCTCCCTTCCTCTCGAAATTTTTGGAATATGCTGAGAAGTATAGGTGATAGCTCTTCCCTGTTTGGCAGAAATCACCGGTGAAGCTCTCTAGGCCTGGAATTCTGTTTATTAATCTGTACTCTTTTTTCTCATGAGTCTGTTTAAAGTTTATCAATTTTCTTTATATTTCAAAAGCCATTATTTAGTTTGATTGAATGGTTCTATTTTTAATCATTATTTTATTTATTTATGTTATGTCTATTCACCTCTTTCCTTATACTAACTATTATTTTCTTATTTTACTACATCTTTTGTTTGCAAGATTATGTTATGAGAGTGATGTTTCTTATTTGTATAAGTGGGATTATTTTGCTATAAGCATCCCTATTAATACTGCTTTTGTTATACCCTATGGATTTTGTTTTTGTTTTCATTTTTCTTTATATATTTTTTCTTTGACTTATACAGCAATCCAGTAGTTGTTAATATTGCATGATTTATATTCCACACTTTAGAATTTTTCTCAGGTTTTTCCTTTTAGTAAATTTCTATTCTCACAGAATAAATTTCTTCACAATACCAGGAGAAAAATGATAAAATTTATACAAAAATCTGAAAGACCCAAATTTTCTGAAATTCTTTTTAAAAATGGGCAAAGCTGTGGGAATTATCCTCCCTGACTTTATAACATACAACAAAGCTACAGTAATAAATTCTTCAAAATATAATACTTAATGAAACACATAGATCAATGGAACAATATAAAGAGTCCTAAAATAAACCCACACACATACGGTCAATTAGTCTACAAGGAAGGAAGCAAGAGTATACAATTGAAAAAAGGCAATCTCTTCCACAAGTAGTTGTGTAAAAACTGGACAGTACAAGTAAAAAGAAGATGTAAGAGCACTTCCTTCCATAGTGTACAACATAAGATAAAAATGGATGGATTTCCTAAATGTAAAGCCTGAAACTATGCAATTTCTGACAAAGAACAGGAGCAGAACTGACTTTGAGATAAATCATAGCAATGTTTATTTTTGATCTGTCTCAAAATTAAAAAAAAGAAAAGTAACAATTACAGTTTTTAGTTTACTGAAGAAAAAATAGATGTACTATGCAATACAGGGATTTTACTTCTTTTATAAGTGTGAAGTGCAAAACCTTTTGCTGAGCAATGGAAACCTTCAAGAAGAGATATGATAACAGAAAGAATAGAAGGGAAAATTTCAGACAATGAAACCAACAAGATTTTAAAATCCATAATATATATATATATCATTTTAGACTCAATATTTAAAAAAACAAAACCCCAACTTTAAAACAGTTGAAACATCTTCATGGAAACTTTTCAAATTCAGACATATGGATGATTTTCATGCACATACAAAGGAACATAACGTTGCTATTCATTAGAAAAATGTAAATCAAAACCAGAATTAAATATAACCTCACAGCAATCAAAATGGCTATTAACAAAGGTCTACAAATGGCAAACATTAATAAGAATTTTGAGAAGAGGGACCCCAGGTACACTGCTGGTGGAAATATAAATTGATGCATCCACTATTAGAAAAGAGTGGACAGTGCCCAGAAAACTAGAAATAGAAGCATTGTACATTGCAGCAATTCCAGTTTTTGGTATAAATCTGAAAAAAATGAAAACATTAATTTAAAGAATATATTACCCCAAATTTCCTTAACATCATCATTTATAGTAGCCAAGGTTTGAAGCACAACTCAAATGCCCATCAACAGATGATTGGCTGAAGTAGATGTGAGATATAGATAACATAATAAATATTTAGTCTCTCTCATATTGAAAAATAAAATTCTGCCATTTGGAATAATGTGACTGGACCCAGAGAGTGTTGCACATAGGAAAATAAGTCATACAGAGAAATACACTCTATGTTGTCACTTAAATGAGGAAAATAAAGATATAAGAGAAATAATCATAAAAAAACAGGAACAGAATGACATATATATGTGTAGTGAACCAGGAAGTGGTTTCCTGTATGGACAGGGAAGAAGGATGGAGAAGACAGAAATGTGCAAGCTACTAGTAATAAATTAGTGAACCAACAGGGCTATATTGGCAGCACAGAGATATATTTTAATAATTTAATTGATTTTAAAGACATTATAGGGATATAATTATAGTAAAATGTGCATGTAAGTGAGAATAACGTTAAAAAAAAAACCCAGAAAAATCAAAATATTTTGTAGTACTCTGATATTAAGAGAGGTGATTTATTCAATTTCTTTACTATCTTAATAATGTCATTAGTAGAATTTAAGCTTTTAATTGAAAAAGTATATACTTTTAAAAGTGACATAAGTTTAAACAATTTTTGTCTCTCCCCTTACATCTATAGACAATAAAATGTTCACATCTCAACAAAAATAACTACAACACAAAATAATACTCTGGAATGCATGAGAACAGGTAAAGTTTGGTGGACTAAAATACACAAAAGTGACTGAACTATGGGAAGAGCAAATTTGGTGTCTGCAACCAAGGCCACCTGACTAGGATATATGAATACTCAAGTTCAGAGTACCCAGTAGAATCAGGTTCTCAGTGGTTCACACAGCTTCGGCCTCCAACTGCACCAGTACTCATGGTCACATTAACTAGGGGGGAGCTAAAATGGAGACAGAATTTCCATCCTTCAGACACTCAGACATTCATGACACTCTCCCTACTCCCCATTCACAGTGGTGGAGACAAGATACCACGCAACACTGGACATGGCTAAGACACTTGCCTGATTCCAAATACCCACCAGTCTTTGCACCTTTCCTCAATGTGTACACTGAGTCTCAAGGGATATCAGATAAAAGGAAGGGTTCACCATACCAGTGACAAAAGTGGCATTAACTACCAGAGAAGTGTAAGAAGTGACAATGAAAGCACATCTTTTATCCAGACAGTAGTGACTGGAAAGTGCCATTTTGAAATATTATCAGAGGTAGCTGAGGTAAGTAAAACCAAAAATTGTGCAATATTGCAAACTACCAGCATACAAAGCAAGGACTCCAACTCCCAATCTGTTATTTAGTGTCATCAGAGCAATAATTTATCAAGATCATGACCAATCACAGTAACATTACAGGGCAAGCACACACACATACAGACACCAACACAGACACAGACACACATGCACACGCACCTGCACACACACACACACACGTACAATGACAACCATGCACCAAACAAACTTAAAGTCATGGTATATTGCCATATAACTAATGGAGAATCCAAATAGATATCATACAGAAACTCAATACAAAATACAAAACTACAAAAGCAGTTTAGTGAGCTCAGGAATAAATGAAATGTTTATAAGGAATACATTACCAAAGAGACTGAAACTATAAAATAAACAAAAGTTATTGGAGGACCAGGAGAATTTAATAAATGAGATGAAAAATGCAACAGAAAACATTTGAAGTAGAGTGTCTTTGTGGAAGAGAAATTAGCAAACTCACCAATACAAAACTTGAAATGATAGGAGAGGGCAGAGAGTCAAGATTTTAAAAAGTGAGGAAACTCTACAGTAGCCATCAGACTTCCTCAGAAACTGCACATTAGAATGGAATCCTGGAGGTAGAAGAAAGTTAGAAGGCAGCTGATGGTTTATTCAAAGAAAAAATAGTTAATAACTTCCCGAACCTGTGTAATGAACTGATATACAAGTCGGTGAGCCAACAAAACACCAATAACTTTAAGACAAAGTGACCTCCTTCAAGATACGTCATATGCAAATTGGCAAGTCAATGACAGAGTAATATTTTAAAGGCAGCCAAAAATAGTTATGATAATCTACAAAGGAACCCTCATTAGGCTATCAGCAGATTTCTGAGCGGAAAACATAGGTCAAGGGTAAATAAAATAACATTTCAAACTACTGAAATAAGAAATCACTCACCCAGTAATACACATTTATCACTTAGATATAAAGTGAAAATAAAGACTATACCAGAAACAAGCCTGAATGTGATGAAAAAACAAAACCGAGACACCTTGTAAGAGGTGCAGAGAAGAAGTCTTCTAAGAAATATAAATTCGCAAAATGTGCAAAACATTGACTTAAGTGCTAAGGAGAGACCACGAGAAATTTACATCTGTTTCTTTGGGTATGTTTTTAAATGCTACTATACCATATGTATTAAAGAGAGAAAAATAGGAATTCAGGAGCATTAAATACAGATAATTCAAACTGGTATCTTGTTCACAACCATAAAAGAAATAATTTGAAACAGTAATAATAAAAGGTAAAGAGTAAAAATAAAACAATATTAAAGGAAGATTCTTTCAGCAGAAAAATGACTAAATTATACATGAGATGTTTTATTTTTAATTGAAGTAGAGTAGATGTACTATATTGTGTACTTTCAGATGTACACATAGTTATTCTAATCACTTTGTAGATTATATTGCATTATGAAATATTACAATAATTTTAACATACAATTATTTTAAGCAATTGTGTATAGTTCCATGATCTATACAGATTATCCTTGCTTCTCTCCTTTATGTATACTACTTTCTATCTGTCAATTTTCTACCACTAAAATCTCTTTCCCTTCTACTTTGGTAAACATAAATTTTTTCCCATATCTTTGAGTCTGCTTAAGTCTTGTCTAACTAATCTATTTACATTTCCAACATATCTATCTATCTATCTATCTATCTATCTATCTATCTATCTATCTATCTATCTATATAACTATCTATCTATCTATCTATCTATCTATCTTTCTATCTCTCTATCATGTATTGTCCTTCTATCTATTTATCATCTATCAATAGCTATAGTGAGATATACAAAGATATTTGTTATTCTTTAGATTCTAAATATAAATTAAACTGTATACGTTTGTCTTTGTCTAATTTTCTTCACTATGCATATTATTTACTAGGTCTATTCAGGATGCTGAACTAGCAATGTGTTATTCATTTTCATGACTGAGTATTATTCCATTGCATATTTATTGAAACATCATACCTTCTTAAGTCCATAGTCTACTGTGGACTCTTGGATTGCTTCCCTTTCTTTCATATTATAAACAGTGCTTTTGTGAACATTGGTTCTTCTCAATTTAGGGTTTTTTTCCACAGATTTTTCCTAGGAGAGGTATTACTGGGTCATATGGTAGTTAATTTTTTAGTTTTTAAACAAATCTGAATACTCTTTTTCTTAGAAGTTGTATCAATTTACGTTCCTACCAAGAGTATACAAGAGATTTCTTACCTCCACATCGTCTCCAACAGTTTCTATTTGTAGACTTTTTCATAATAGCCGTTTGACCAGTGTGAAGTAATACCTCCTTGTGGTTTTGATTTGCAATTACCTAATAATTAGTAATGTTGAGCAATTTTATCACTTGCATGTTACTCATCTGTAGGTTTTTTCGGAAAAATATTAACTCAGGTACTTTGCTCTTGTTTTTGGTTGGGTTTTTGTTTTTCACCTTGAGTTGTTTAACCTAAATCCATGTTACATTTATTAACCTACATCTATTAACCCCTGGTAACTTGCATTGTTTGCAATTATGTTCTCCAATTATACAGGCAGTCTTTTCATTTCATTGATTGTGTCCTAAGCTGTGCAGAAATTTTCAAGTTTATTTAGGTCCCACTTGCTAATTTTTGCTTTTACTTCTTTTTGCCTTAGAAGACTGATATAAGAAAATATTCCTATGATATATATCCAATAGTGTATCACCTATATTTCCTTCTAGCAGTTTTATAGTATCAGGTCTTACATTTATGTCCTTAATAAACTTGGAGTTTATTTTTGTATATGATGTCAGGAAATGCTCTCATTTCACTGTTTTAAATGTAGATGTTCAGCTTTCCCCACACCATCCAATGACGTGACTCTCCTTTTACATTGCGTACTCTTGACTCTTTAATCATAGATTCATTGCTCATAGGTTTGTGGAATTATTTCTAGGCTCTCTATCTGTTTTTATTAATTGTATCTCTGTGCCAATGCCAAATTGTTTTTATCACTGTAGGTTTGTAGTATAGTATGGTATCTGGGAGTGTTATACCTCCAGATTTGTTGTTTTTTCTCAAGATCATTTTGGCAATTTTTAATGGTTTCATGTAAAACTTAGATTTGTTAATTTTCTGGTTCTGTGGAAAATACTACAGCTTCGTAACAGTACTCGCACTAAATAGGTAGGTTTCTTTTTGTAGTACGGCCATGTTAACAATATGAACTCTTTCAATCCAAGAGCACAAGACATCTTTCCGTTTCTTTGAATCATTTTTAATTTCTTTGTCAATGTTTTATAATTTTCAGTGTGTAGATCTTTCACATATGTGGTTACTTTCATTCCAATATATTCAGGGTTATGGGGTAATAAATATTATTGCTTTCAACGTCCATTTTATCATATCTCATGATTAATGCATAGAAATGCAAGAGACTTCTTTACATTAATCTTGTACCCTGCTCCCTTGATGAAATTATTTATTGTTCATAATAGTGTGGAGCTCTTAGGATTCTCTATGTAGATTGTTATGCCATCAGTACTGGTGACAATTTTGCCTTTTTCTGTCCATTTTGCATTTCTTTTTCTTCTTTTTCTTTTCCTTTTCCTTTCTTCTATTACTGTTGAAGTGAAGTGGTGAGAGTAGGAATTCTTGTCTTGTTCATGAATTTACCCAGAAGGCTTTCAGCCTTTCCCCTGAGAATTATAAATTGTTATAAATGGCCTTTAGTATGTTGAGAGATGTTCCCATTGTACTCAATTTCATGAGAATTCGGATGATGAATGCATGTTGAATTTTGTCAAATGCTTATAATTTGTGTATTGACATGTTCTTGTGAAATTTGTCCTTCCTTTGTTAGATATGTGTCATGCTGATTGATTTGTGTATGTTGAACCATCCTTGTGACTCAGGAAGTAATCCAACTGATCATCATGTATAAAAATTTCTAAGTATTGCTGGATTCATTTGTTGATATTTTTCGAGGATTTTTGAATGTATATCATCATTCATCAATGATAGAGAATTTCCATTTCCATTTTTTTTTGGTAGTGCCTTTGACTGATTTTATTATCAGGGTAATGGTGGCTTCATAGAATGACTTTGGGAATTTTCCTTCCTCCTTCATTTTTTAAAATAGTTGGGGTAAAGATATTTTAGTGAAAGCATCCAGATATTTTGTTCAAGGGGTGTTCTTAAAATTATACATTGTATTTAATTTATACGGATTGTTCAATTCATGTTCTCAGATTTCTCTTTATTCAGTGTTGGCAGGCTGTAAGTTTCAAGAAAATTGTCCATTTCTTTTAGGTCATCCAGTTGGTTGTCACGTAACAGCTCATTGTGCTTTCATAATCTTTTTTTGTATTTCTGCAATATCTGATATTATTTTTTCTGTTTAATTTCTTATTTTGTTTGTGTCCAGTCTCTGTATTTCTTAATAAGCCTGGCTAAATGTTTACCTGTTTGTTAATATTTTTTAAAAAATTTAAAGGTGTTGATTTTATGATTTGTAATTTATTTTTCAACTATTATTTTATTTATTTTCAACATAATTATTAAAGATTTTTCATTCTACTGCCTTTGGATTTTGTTTGTTCTTATTTCTTGGTATTTTGTGTGGTATACTTGGTCCTTTCTATGAGGTTTTTCCTGTTCCTTGTAGAAGTCATGATTTATTCTCAACTTCCCTCTTAGATTTGTATTTGCTGTATCCCATATGTTTTATGAAGCTGTGTTTTCATTGTAATTTCTCTCCACGTATGATTTTATTACCTCTTTGATTTCATCATTGAACTTGTTTTATTTTATTTTTTAAAGGATGTGGTTTGACCTCATGTTTGTGCTTTTCCTATTCTTCTTTCTAGAGTTGATGCACAGGTTCTTACTTTGTGTATGGAAAAATACTTGCTGTAATCTATATTTGCTTAAAGTTCCTGAGGCTCATTTCATGACATAATGTGTGGTTAATTCCTTAGATAACATCCTGTGCACACTTGAAAAGTTTATGTGTTTTGCTTTTCTGATGCAGTGTCCAATATCTCACTTAGGTTCAAATGATCTAATATGCTATTAAGATCTCTGTTTTCTTACAGATATTCTTTCTGGATGATCTGGCTATCAGAATAGTGGGGTGTTCATCTCATCTACTATTATTGTTTTATAGTGAATTAATTCCGTCATGTCTACTAAAATTTCTTTTTATACTTAGGATCTATGGTGTTGGGTCCATATATAATTTAATGAGTGTAATGCCCTTTTTTTATTGATCCCTTTTTCTTTATATAATGTCATATTTGTTATATTTTGGCCCCTATTTTAATACGTATTTTGCATGAGTTAAGCATTGCAATCTGCACTTTCTTGTCAATTCCATGGAATATCTTTTCCATTTATTTCCAGACTATGTTTATCTTCCACCATAAAATGAGGCTTTTGGGGGGAGGGAAAGATGGTGGAGTAGGAAGATGCTCGTAGCTCACACTTTGCCGCAAATGCACCAGACCCTCATACAAAGACCCACTCAGCTAACCAGAGAACCTGCAGTTCTATGACAGTAGATTGTACTCTTCAATAGATAAATATGTGAAAAATCCGGTAAGAGGAAAGGAAGAAAGAAAGAAGAAAAGGCAAAACAGAATTGGACAGTTCCAACAGGGAGGGAGCAGCAAAGAAGGACTGGTGCTCATTCACTGTGTCTCCCCTCTCCAGCTGTGTGATTGGCAGGAAGAAGGGGAGCCTCCAAGGCTTTGACATGTACATTGTATAAGTTGACTGACAGAACTAAGTTAAACAGGCACAGAGGATCCCTGTGACACTCAGCTGAAGATGCAGCCCAGAAGCTGGGGGCAGGGTCATGCTGCCCGAGCTGGGTGGTAGATGGGAATGGCTGCACTGTGGCTGCCCAGGGGAATGGATTTGGCATTGTGTCATGGCTGTGGGTGGACAGGGCAGAACAGCCTGGGCCCTCCATAAAACAACAGGGCAGATGTGCCCTGTGGGTGGAAGGGTGCATTACCCATCTCTGAAAATCCACAAGATTTTCTAGGTGAAGGGAGCTGGGGCTCAGACACAGCCACCATACCCTCTGGTGCTTTACACCAATGTGGCAGTGGGGGAAATACCTGCATCTACACCTAAGGACTTAGCAGCCTCAATGGTCAGACCGAGACTTGTCTAAATCCTGAGGCATATAGGATCCTACTGTCTGGTTCCTCAGAGAACTTGTCTGACAAGACAAACAAGGAGCTGGATTTTGGGCCAGACCAGGGACAGGGCTGCTCCTCAGTCTTCCCTGAGCCCACTTCCGGTGTGCAAACCTGAGGCAGAGCGTACAGAGGCACAGAGCAGCAGAGTGATCAGCAATCTGGAAGGACGGTTGGCCCCTCAAATTTTGGGCTAGATTACAGCCCCTTACAGTGGTGCTGGGAGAGGGCGTGATGCCCTATCATGCCTGGTCATTCTGCAACATCTGACTGCAGCATCGGTCAGGGCAATGTCAAGACAGCCCATAGAGAAGAGAGCTTCATCATACCCAGTGTAGGGTTTAGGAGCGATCTGCTTGCCGACATGTCCTGGGAGCAGCACAGATGAGGGCTCCAGTGGAGGACCTCTGGAAACAACAAGCTGAGCTTCAAAATCAGGATGAATAAAGAAAGAATTCACATTAAAAGTACACAGTCTCCAGGAGGACAATGACCACACCCTTGTATTAATGTGTTTCTACCTGTTCCATTTTTATTACCCTCTTAATTTTTACTTCTTATTGAATTATGTATAGCCCCATTTTAATTCCTTTGAAATTTTTAAAAATATTTTTATTATTATTATTTTTCAAAACACTGCTTCAAATTCTTTTTCTATTATTCATTCAACAATGTCTTCAAACCTTTATTTCTCTTATCTTTAAAATTCTTTAACTCTCTCTCACTTTTTTCTCTTTTTGAAGTTGTATAACTACATAGGCTTTAGGTAGATAAACTCTTTAGGTCCAAATTAGATAACTGATACTCCATAAACCACAGTGCCAGAGAGGTAGTAGAAAGTTGAAGAAGCAGAGAAACCATCCCCAATTAAACGAACAAGAGAAATCCCATGAAAGAATGATCAGTGAAATAGACATCGATATCCAACTAGATCAAGATTTCAAAAACGGAGTGATCAAATTACAGAAGGAAATTAAAGAGATAGTGCTTAGAGATACAAAATATGTCAAAAATGAAATTGAAACTATAAGGAAGTGTCGAGTAGAATAGGTAAACACGTTGACTGAGATGAGGAATGATTTAAAGGTGTAGAAAAGCTGACTAGATAACGCAGAGGAATGAATTAGTGACTTAGAAGACAGGAAAATAGAAAGCTCCCAATCATAAGAGCTACAAGAGAAACAATGAGAAACAAATGAAAAAAGCATAAGGGACCTATTAGATAATAGAAAGCATGACAATCTTGGCATGATAGAAGTCCCAGAAGGGGAAGAATGACCAAAGGGGATTGCAAAGGTTTTTGTAGATATCATGACTGAGAACTTCCAAAACTTAAATAAGGAATCAGATATCCAAGTACAGGAAGCTCAGAGTGTCCCAAACAAGAAGAACAGAAATACACCCACACTAAGATATATAATTAAGATGGTCAGAATCAAGGAAAAAGAAATTATCCTAAAGACAACAAGAGAATAGTAAATTGTGAGTTACAAGAGAATCCCCATAAGGATACCAGCGGATTTCTCTACACAAATACTACAGCCCAGAAGGGATTGGCAAGATATATTAATAGTCCTGAATGGAAAAAATTATATACTGTAGGATACATTGACCAACAATGCTATCCTTTTTGGCTGATGTAGAAATAATGGATTTCACTGACAAGAAAAATCTTTAAGAATTAGCAACACTAGACCCATGCTAAAAGAAGAATTGAAAGGTTTTCTCTACAAAAAAAGCAGCAGGATGCTACAGAAATGTGAAACTCACAGCTGGAAAGGTGATAACTCATGAATTACAAATAAAATAAACACAAAATTTTAAAACAAGACATATAAATAATTGAGAGTGGGAGAGGGAGGCAGGAAAATAGAGAATTTTTTTTTTTGGTCTTTCATTTAAAAATATTTTGTTCTCGGTAGGATGGGTGTGAGATCATGTTTCTATCACTTTAAAAAATGCAGTTATATTAATGGTCTGATGGACATAAAAAAGGTTAACAAAAAGACGATAACTTATCAGGGAGTCACTAAAACTAAATAAAATTAATGATAATACAAAGGAAAATGACCAACCATAAAAGGAAGATGAAAGGAAAAAAGAGGAAATTCCAAATCAACTACACATATAAGGTCAATTTGGCAATAAACACAAGCCTATCATCAATTATTGTAAATGTTAATGGACTAAATGCTCCAGTCAAAAGTCGTAGAGTGGCAGGCTGAATAATAAAGCATGAACCTTCAATATTCTGCATACAAAAGACCCACTTCAGAGAGAAGGACACATATAGATTGAGAGTGAAAGGATGGTAAAGAGTATTTCATACAATTGGAAAAGCAAAAACAGGTGTTGCATTACTGATTTCAGACAAAATACTCTTTAAAACAAAGGCCATAAAGAAAGATAAAGAAGGACATTTTATAATGATTGAAGGAGTGATACAATATGAGGATAGCACACTCGTTAATACATATGCACCAAATACAGGAGCACCTAAGTACAAAAAAATAAATACTAACTGATATAAAGGGGGAATCATATTTGTAGATTTCAACAATGTATTAACATAACTGGACAGATCATTGAGACAGAAAAAAAGTAGGCAACAGAAAAATTAAATAATACGATAGAAATACTACACTTGGTGGATATTTTCAGAGCATTGTAACCCCCCAAAATAGGATGTACATTCTTTTCAAGTGCACGTGGGACATTTCCCAGGATTCATGATGTACTTGGGCACAAAAGAAACCTCAGAAATTTTAAGATGATAGAAATTACCTCAAGCATTTTTACTGACCACAATGCCATAAAGCTTAAAATCAACAACAGAGAAACAAAGGAAAACATGGGGATTAAACAATATGTTATTAAAAAACCAATTGGTCAATGAGAAATCAAAGCAGAAATGAAAACGTACCTTGAGAAAAAAGAAAATGAAAGCAAAACACCACAAAATTTATGGGACACAGCAAAAGCAGTGCTGAGAGGGGAGTTTATAGCGATACAGGCGTTCCTCAAAAAAGAAGAACAATGACAAATAAACAATTTAACCGACCAGAAGAATGAACTAGAGAAACAAGACCAAAAAATCCCAAAAGGCAGCGGAAGGAAGGGAATCATAAATATTACGGAGGAAATAAATAAAATTGAGATTAAAAAGAACTTAGGAAAAAAGTTAACCAATCCAAAATCTAGTTTTTCCAAAAAGTAAGTAAAATCGAAAATCCTCTGGCCAAACTAAATAAGAAGAAAAGAGAGAGAGCACAAATTAGCAAAATAAGAAAGGAGAATGGAGAAATTACAACAAAATAATAGAAATACAGAATATCATACGAGAATATTATGAAGAATATTTGGATACAAATTGTATAACCTGGAAGAGATGAACAAGTTTCTGGAAACATACTGTCCACCAAGATTGAATCAAGAAGGAACTGACCACTTGAAGAAACAGAGCACTAGAAATGAAATCAAAATAGCAATATGAAACCTTCCTACAAATAACAGTCCAGGTTTGGATGGATACACAGCAGAATTCTACCAAACAAACACAGAAGAACTCATAACAGGCCTTCTCAAACTCTTCCAGAATATTGAAAAGGAAGGAATACTCCCAAAGACATTCTATGAAGCCACAATCACCCTGATACCACAACCAGGCAAAGACACTGCCAAAAAAAGATTATAGGCCAATATCACTGATGAACACAGACGCCAAAATCCTCACCAAAATAGTAACAAATAGAATCCAACAACACAGAATAAACATTATATATCATGACAAAGTGGGGATCATGCCAGTGACACAGGGGTGGCTCAACTTATGCAAAGTAATCAATGTAATACAGCACATCAACAAGTGAAAGAACCAAAACCACATGATCATCTCAATAGATGCAGGAAAAGCATTTGATAAAAATCAACACCCACGTATAATAAGAACTCTCACCAATGTGGGCATAGAGGGATTTCAGCATCATGAAAGCAATAGATAACAAACCTACAGACACCATAGTACTCAAATATGAGAAAGTCAAATTCTTCCTACTAAAATCTGGGACAGTAAAAGGATGCACACTAACACAACTCCTACTCAAGATAGTCTTGGAAGTCCTAGCCACAGCAATCAAACAAGAGAGAGAAGTAAAAGGGATGTAAATTGGAAAGGAAGAGATAAAAGTGTAACTATATGCAGGTAATATGTTACTGTTTATAGAAAACCCTACAAGATCCACAATGAATTTTCTACAGCTGATCAAAGAATTCAGCAAGGTAGCAGGTTACCAGATTAAGATACAAATATCAGTGGAATTTCTTTATGCTAACAATTCAGATAATACTATAGAGCTAAAGTCAACATGACAGCACTTTATTGGTAGACAAAAATTCATATAGGCCAATGGCACAGCATAGAGAGCCAAGAAATTAACCCAAAACGTTTGGTCAATTAATCTTCGATAAAAGGAGGCAAGAAATTACAATGGAAAAGAGAAAGTCTCTTCAGCAACTGGTGTTTGGAATACTGGAGAGCAGCATGTAATTCAATGCAGCTAGAACATTCCCAATGAAGCTAGAACACCATACACAAAAATAAACTCAGAATGGATCAAAGACTTAAACATAAGTTAAGATAGAATAAACCACCAAGAGGAAAATATAGGCAAAATGTTTTCTGATATGTCTCGAAAATTTCCTCGTGGAAGAAGTAAAAGCAAGAATAAACAAATGAGACCTAATGAAACTTACAAGCTTCTGCACAGTAAAGAAACCGGAAGTAAAACAAAAAGACAACCTACGGAATGGGAAAAAATTTGCATATGAAATCGTCAAAGACTTGATCTCCAGAGTATATAAACAGCTCATCCAAAGAATAAGAAAAAATAAACAACCCAATCCAAAATTGGGCAGAAGACCTAATTAAGCAATTCTCCAAGGAAGACATACAAATGATCAAAAGGCACATAAGAAAATGCTCAATATCACTGATTATTAGAGAAATACAAATGAAAACTGCAATGAGGTATCACTTCACACCAGTCAGAATGGCCATCATTCAAAAATCCACAAATGACAAATGCTGGAGAGGCTGTGGAGTAAAGGGAACCGTCCTTCACTGCTGGTGGCAATGCAGTTTGGTGCAGCCACTGTGGAAAACAGGATGGAGATTCCTCAAAAGCCAAGGAATAGACTTATCATATGACCTAGGAATCCCGCTCCTGGGCATAAATCCAGAAGGAACCCTACTTCAGGATGACACCTGCACACCAATGATCATAGCCAGCAGTATGTACAATAGCCAAGACATGGAAACAGACTAAATGCCCATCGACATTTGACTAGATAAAGAAGAGGTGGTATATTTATTCAATGGATTAGTAGTCAGTCTTATAAACTGACAACATAATGCCATATTCAGGAACATGGATGCTCCTGGAGAAAATCAGTCTAAGTGAAGTAAGAGAGAAAGAGAAAGAAAAATACCATATGAGAAGGCTCATGTGTGGAATCTAAAAACCAAACCAAACCAAACAAAAAATGCAGAAATACAAAACAGAAAAAGGCTCGCAGTCAGAGAATACAAAATTTTGGTTGCCAAGTGGGTGGGGTGTGGGAAGAGATAGGCTGGGAGGTCAAAACTGTAGAATAGATAAACAGGATTGTACTGAATAGCACAGGGAAATATATAAATAATCTACGGCAGCTCACAGGGGAAAAAATTGGATAACAAATGTATATATGTTCATTGTAACTAAAAAATTGTGCTGTACATTTGAATTTGAGGAAACCTTGTAAAAGGATTAAAAATAAATAAAGAAATTAAAAAAGAAAGAAAAAACCTAAATATTACAGGTTTAAATATAAATTAGAGAGAAAACCAAATATGCAAAGAGTAGTAAAACCAAAGATTTTGTTTTTGTTTTCTTTTTAATATAAGCATAATCAAAAAAACTCTAGCCAGGTGCATCATGAAGAAAAGAAGGAAGCTCCAAAGAAATAGAGTCAGAAATAAATGTGGAGAAATAACAATTCTTCCCTCAGATATACAAAAAAGAGATCATTATGTCTATACTTACATGCCAATAAACTGGACAACTTAGAAGAAACAAACAAATGTCTAGAAAGAGAAAGAGATAAGGAGAAACAAATAATTTGAACAAACTGTCTACTAGAAGAAAGAAAAAATCTGCATTTAAAAAAATCTTTAAAAGTTAGTGCTGATTTAAAAAGCTCCCTTGGAAAACTGTAAAAAACACAAAGCAGAACTTATACTCTTCAAACTATTCAAACATAGTGAAGATGTTGGAAAATCCCAAATTAATTCTATGAAGATTTTATCACCCTGATAGCAAAGCCAACAAAGTAGAAGCAAAGAGAATTTCAAGCCAAAATCTTTGATTGAAAAAGATGCAAATATTCTAAAAATTATTATTAGCAAACTAAATCCAGCAATACTTAAAATGAATTATATGCTATGATCAAATTAAATTCATTGCAGGGTCATAAGAGTGGTGGAACATACATGAAATCAATCAGTTTGATACACCACATTAACAAAAGTAAAAGGGAAAATGACGTGGTCATCCCAATATATCCATAAAAAGCATTTCAGAAATTTCAACTTTTATTCATTACAGTAGCAGCAACAACAGCAACAAAAATAAAGCAGAAAAACCAACAACAGAAACCTCTTACCAAATTAGGATTCAGGGAATATATCTCAACATAAATAAAGTCTTTAATAACTGACAGACAGAGAACATAATATGCAAAAGTGAATAACTGAAAGCCAAATTAAGGAATAAGGAAAGGATGCCCCCTCTCACCATTTCTATTAAACACAGTACGGGAAGTCCTAGCAACAACAATCAGACAAGAAAATAACTTATTGAAGTTGGATTGAATGAAGTAAAACTGTTATTATTTTAGATGACATGATAATCTATATAGAGAACCCTAAAGATTCTCCACACCAAAACAACTAAAACTAAAAAAGACATTTAGCAAAGCAGCATGATTCATGATTAATATACAAAATCTGTTACATTTCTTTACACTAACAATGAAATATTCCATAATTTTAAAAAATCCATATGATATCAGATCAAAAATGAAAAACTAATGAAAAATCCAATATAATAAAATCAATAGGAGACTGATAAAAAAATTTGAAGATGATGAAAAGAAATGGAAAGAAATCTCAAGGTCTTAGTTTAGAGGAATTAATATTGTTAAAATATACATAATACAAAAGATGTCTACAGATATAAAGTTATTCAGATCGAACTACATGGTATTTTCCACAGAAATTAAATCAGTCCTAAGATTTGTATGGAACTGCAAAAGCACCAGAACTGCAAAAGAACCAATGAGGAAAAAGAACAAAGTTGGAGTCATTACCCATAACCCTCCCAGATCTCAGACTATATTACAAAAACAGTAATCAAATCAGCACAATACTGGAGAACGAACAAACATCTATATCACTGGAACAGAACACAGAGGCAGAAATAAAACATTACACCTATGGTCAACAAAACTATGACAAAGGAAACAAAAATATACAAAGCCTAAAAGACAGTATTCAGAAAGTGATGTTGAGAAAGCTAGACAGCTACATGTTAATCAATGGAATTAGAACACTCCATCACACTATACAGAAATAAACTCAAAATGTTTTAAATATCTGAATCTAATACATGACACAATAAAAATCCTGGAAATTAACATAGGCAAAACAAGACATAAATTGCAACGAAATTTTCTTATGTCAATCTCCCAAGCTGAAAACAATAAAAGTAAAATAATCAAATAGGTCCTAGTTAAACTTAAAACCTTCTACACAGCAAAATAAACAATATGAAAAGATGAAATTCCAAATGGGAGAAAACATTAGGAAACAATGCTATCAACAAGAGGCTAATTTCTAAAATACACACTTCGTTCATACAACTCCATTTCAAAAATCTACAAACAACTCAGCCAGAAAATTAGCAGAAGACAATTCTCTGAAGAAGACACACAGATGTCAATCAGAAACTTAAAAACATGCTCACATAGCTAATCATTATACAAATGCAAGACAAAAATTAAATCATGTTTTACCTCACACTACTGAGAAGGGCTGTCATAAAAATGTCTACAAATAATAAAGACTGGGGAATTTGTGTAGAAAAAGGGACTCTCCAACGCTGTGGGTGGGAATGAAAATTGATGCAAGCACTTTGGAAACAGTATGGAAGTTCCTTTAAATAATTAAGATAGACCTATCTTATGACCCAGCAATCCCACTCCTGGGCATTTAAAGCATAAAACCTGACAACAAAGTATCCTAGGGTAAAACATATGAAGTACACTCTGACATTGGACTTAAATTGATTCTACATTTGTCTACTCTGACAAGGGAAGCAGAAGCAAAACTAACAAAATATGATTGTATCACTCTAAACAGTTTTACACTGCAGAAGACATGATCATTAAATTGAAAATTCAACCAACACATAGGGAGAATATATTTGTAAGTGATATTTTCCAATCAAGTGTTAATATCCAATTTTATGGCAAACTCTTACCCCATAAAAACAACAAAAAAGACCAAACAATCAAATTTAAAAAAAGTCCATAGGAAATGAATATATAGATTTGAATCAATTATCGGTAGAAAACATACAGTTGGATAAATGACACATGAAAATATGTTCAGAGTTATAAATTATTAGGAAAATCATAAACCAAAAATGAGACAAGTCCTCACAATTGTCAGAACTTCTCATCAAAAAGAAAAGAAATAAATGTTGGTGAGATTGTGGAGAAAAATGAGCAACGTGGACAATGTTGATAGGAATGCAAAGTATTGATTCCATTGCATATATACATCAAATTTTCTTCATCCATTTTTCTGTCAAGGGATATTGGGTTTGTGATCTCCTGTCTGAAGGCTGTAGAGAATAAGCCCATGGTCTGAACTGATAAACAAGCTGTGAGGAATGTCACATATCCAGGCTGGATAAGAAATGGCCTGCTCATTGTATCCAGTATGGATGGCTGTATAGACAATACCGGGTAAGATACTCAGAGGAGGACAACCTAAGACAGGTACAGCCGGCTGGATAAGAGATGGCCTATTTAATGAAGTTCCGTGATGAACTTTAAAATAATCCTTGATCATTTAACATTCTGTGCTTACTGCTGGAGCTTGGGGACATAAATAGCTTAAGATTATTAACATTGTAATCACTTAGATTATATGTGAGGTATTGTGCATGTTATATAAACCCTTTTTCTAAGAATTAATAAAAAGAGAACTTCTCCACTTCTCTCCACACAGCTTTTTATGTGTATATGATATTGTGCCGCTGACAGGGTTAATTTAATTAGTTGGGAGTATTTTAAAGTATGTTGCATTATATACAATGCTTTTTTTGCACCTATTGAAATGATTATGTGAGTTTTAATTCTCATTCTATTACTGTGGCATTTCACCTTTATTGATCTGAATATTTTGAAGTATCCTTAAATCCAGGGATAAATCCCTTTACTCATGTATGTGTATGATATATTAAATGTGTTGTTGAATTCATTTTGCTTGTGTTTTGTTGAGAATTTTGGCACATATGTTTATCAGGGATAATGTTCTATATTTTGCATCTGATGTCCTTTCTAGATTTGTTATGCAAATAAAGCTGGAATCATAAAAAGCATTTTGGAATCTTTCACCCCCTTCAAATTCTTGGAAGATTCTTCTAAGAATTGGTGAAAAATTGTCTTCAAATATATGACAGAATTCACCAGAAAAGTCACCTTGTAAATTTTTTCTGGTTTGGTAGGTTTGGATTATGATTTACTCATATACACTTTTGCTGTATTGAACTTTCTAATTTCTTCTTAATTCATTATTGGAAGACATATGCTTCTGGGAATTTGTCTTTTGTTCTAGGTCATTCAAATCGTTGGGTAGTGTTAATTTCTTATGCTGCAATGCATCTTTACAACATCAGTGGTAATATCTTCACTATAATTTCTAATTTTATTTGAGTTTTTATTTTCTTAGCCAACCTAAACTTTTGCCCACGTTATGTTTAAAAAAAACAGACTTTGTTTTTTTTTATCTTTTCAATTGTTTTTCTTGTTATTTGCCTTACTGTCATTGATTCAATTTTCTACTTTATTCTTTCTCTTTTCTCCTAGATTCTTGACGTGTAAAGTTAAGTAGTGCGAATCTTTGTATTTCTTTAATTATTAAATATTATTTATTTATTTATTTGTTTGTTTGTTTGTTTGTTTACATATTTATTCATTTATTTATCATTGAAATATGCCATTTACCATGTGTCAATCTGTGGTGTATTGCATAGTGTCCCCGTACATGCATATATTTCTGTGGCTATAAAACATTACTTCACGTTATTTAACATACTGCCCTGTGTCATACAAAAGAAATTTTGGAAACATCTGTTTTTATATATAGTGGATAACATTTATAAATCTACAGCTCCCAAATATATCCTCTTGCAGCCCCTTTACACAGTAATCATAAAATTGTTTAGTAGATCTGCGAGTGTGTTTCAGTTTTGTAGATGAAATCGTAGAGTTCTCAACCAAATATATTTTTAAGCTTCTTCATATGTAATGTCATGTATTATATTTCTTTCTTTTTCTGGCTTACTTCAATTAGAATGACACTTTTTGGGGACATCCATTTTGCTGCAAATGTCATTGTTTTATCATTTTTTATTGCAGAATATTATTCCATTGTGTAAATATGGCATAACTTCTGTATACTGTCATCTTTTGTTGGACAATTAGGTTGCTTCCATGTTGTGGCTGTTGTATATAGCACTGCTAAGGACATTGAGATGCAGGTGTCTATTTGAAATAGGGTTCCCTTTGATATATACCCAGAAGTGGGATTGCTGGATCGTATGTTAAGTTTATTTTTATCCATTAGAGGAATCCCCATCCTGGTTTCCAAAATCACTGCACCAAACTATATTCCTACCAACAGTGTAGGAATGTTCCCTTTCTCCTCAGCTTCCCCAGCATTTATTGTTTGTGGACTTTTGAATGATGACCATTGTGACTACTGTGAAGTGATACTTCATTATACTTTTGAATTGCCTTTCTCTAATAATGATAGTGAGCAATTTTTTGTTGTTGTTTTTTCATATATCTGTGTGTCATTTGAATGTCTCTATTGGAGAATTTCATGTTTAGGGCTTCTGCCCATTTTCAGATTGGGTTTCTTGTTTTTTTATTATTATTAGGTTGCATGAATCTTTATATTTTGGAAATTAAGACTTTGTCAGTTGCATCACTTGTAAATATTTTCCTTAAGCCTGTAGGTTGTCATTTTGCTTTGTTTATGATTCCCTTTGCTGTGCAAAATCTTATAAGTTTTATTAGGTCCCATTTAATAATTTTGCTCTTACATCCATTACCTAGGTAGTCTATTCTTGGAGATCATTGCTGAGATTTACCTCAGAGTGTTTTCCATATATTTTCTCCTAGGAGATTTACTGTGTCTTGCTTATATTTAAGTCTTCAAGCCATTTTGGGTTTCTTCTTGTGTATGCATTGAAGGAATGTTCTAACTCCATTGCTCTGCATGCTGCTATCCAGTTTTCCCAACACCAGTTGGAGAAGAGATGGTCTTTTCTCTGTCATATTCCTGGCTACTCTGTCAAAAATTAATTGAACATAGGCCTGTAGATTTATTCCTAGGCTCTCTATTCTGCTCCATTGGTCCATATGCCTTTTTCTGTACCAATATCATGTAATTTTGATTATGGTAGCTCTGCTATAGTGTATGGAGACCTGGTGGGTTATTCCTCCATCCTCTTTCTTTTACTTCAATATTGCTTAGGAAACTATGGATTTTTTATGACTGTATGTAAATCTTTGGATCGTGTGTTTCAGTCCTAAAAAGAAATGTTTTTCATAATTTGATAGGAAATCAAATTTTCTTGCCTGATCATTGTGGCTAGGACTTCCAAGACTATATTGAATTGAAATTGTGAGAATGGGCCACCTTGTCTTGTCACAGGTTTTTGTGAGAAGGTTTTCAGTTTTCATTGAGTATTTTGCTGGCTATATGTCATAAATAGCTATTATTATGTTGAGATATGGTCCCTCTGTACCCACTGTGATAAGAACATTTTTAACAGTAAGGTGTTAAATGTTATCAAATGTTTTTCTGCATCTACTGAGATTATCATGTGGATTTTTGTCCTCTCTTTTGTTGATATGGTTTATCACAATTGATTGATTGATTTCCATATGTTACACCATCCTTGTGTTCCGGGGATGAACCTAACTTGATAATGGTGTATGATCTTTTTCTAAATGCTGTTGGATTCTGTTTGTTAATAATTTCTTAAGCACATTTACATCTATGTTTATCAATGACATTGGCCTATAGTTTTCTTTTTAGATAGTGTCTTTGGTTTTGTTATCTGGTTGATGTTGGCCTTGTGGTGTGAGTTTGTGTGTACTCATTCCATATCAATATTTTGGTAGTGTTTGAGGAGGACTGGTATGGACTTTTCTTTGTACGTTTGGTCAAATTTCCCAGTGAATCTATTTGGGTCTGGATTTTTGTTTGCAGATTTTTATTTTATTGATAATTCTATTCCATTTCTGGTGATCTGTCTGTTCAAATGGTAAATTTCTTCTTGATGAAATAATGGTGGGCTGAATGTTTCCAGAAACTTCTCCATTTCTTCTAGATTATCCAGTTTGTTTCCATGCAGTTGCTTAAGGTAATCCCTTATGATATTTTGCAAATTTGATATACTCTTTGCAGTTTCCCCAATTTCATTTCTTATGTTATTTTTGTTCTCTCTCTTTTCATGTTGGTGACTCTGTCCTGAGATTTGTTAGTGTTGTTGAATATTTCAAGAAACTGTTTGATTAATTTTTTCTATTTTTTAATCTTTATTTCAATTCTTTCTCCCTTGACCTTTATTTTCCCGCTTTATGCTGACTTTTGGTTTTGTTTGCTCCTCTCTTCATGATTAGTTTACATAGAACGTTAGATTATTTATTTGAAATTTTTCTTCTACTTTGAAACGGACCTTGACACTATGAACATCCCTCTTAAGCCTACTTTAACTGTATTCCATAGACTTTGTGTAGTGTTGTGTCAAATTTCTCAAGATATTTTTTAATTTCTTCTTTTAATTCATCACCTCCCCCCGTTGTTTTACTACCATGTTTTTAATTTACATGCTGTCATGTTTTCTCCCTGTTTTACTGTAATTGATTTCTTGTTTCATGGTATTATACTCAGAAAAGCTGCTTGAAATAATTTTTATTTTCTTAAATTTATTGAGGCTTCTTCTGTGCCTCAGTACTTAAACTTTCCTAGAAAATGTTCCATGTGTACTGGAAAAGAATGCATATTCTGTTTTGGGGAGAAGTAGTGTTTTGAAAAATCAACCAAATCCAATTATTTTATCATATCTTTTAGTATCTTTGTTCCCTTATTAATTTTCTGTCTGAAAGACCAGTCTAGTGATGATAATGGGGAGTTATATTCTCCTTCTGTTATTGTGTTCCCATCGAGTTGTCCCTTTTTATCTGTTAGTATTTTCTTTATATATTTAGGTGCTTCTATATTCAATGCATATATATTAATTAGTATAATACCCTCATTTTGTATTGCTCCTTTAATCATTATATCATGTCCTTGTTTATCTTTCTCTACGGCTTTTCTTGTAAAGTCTATTTTGTGTGAAGTCAGTACTGCTAGTCCTCTTTCCTTGTCATGTGCACTTGCATGGAGTAAGTTTTTCCATCTTCTGACTTTGAATTGATGTGTGTTCCTCTTTCTAAAGTGGGTCTCTTGTATACTTCATAACGTAGGGTCTTGTTATATTATCCAATCTGACAATATATATCTTTTGATAGAAGCACTAAGTCCATTACCATTTGTAACATTTTTTATAAACTGGTGTTTATTTCCATTTTGAACTTTATTTTCCACTTGATTTGGTATTTCCTTTTTGTACATTTCTTTTTCTTTTTGTGGCTTTATAAGTTTTCTTTTATTAACGGTTTTTTTCTGGCTTTGTGACTTCATTGTAAGATTTTGACTTATGATTACCCTGTTTTGTATGTATATTGACCCATTAATATATATGTTTATATTAACTGAAAGGAATACAAACTCAAACGCATCATACAGAGAACAGAAACAAGAAGAAAATATTCTGTATTGTCCTGTTTCACTCTGTGATCCTCAAAAATTTTGATGTCCTGTTTTACAACATCATGTTTATTCTGTTGTCTATCATCGTAGATATTGCCTTCCTAATTATGATTTTCTCCTTTCTATGGCATCCTGCTTCTTTATTTTTAGAGTAGATGTTTAATTATTTCTCTATCTGTTGAGAAATACTTTTAGTATTTGCTTCTGTGGAGTTTATTTATCTCTCCTTGTATTCTAGAGGATAGCCTTACATGATATATTATCTTAGATAACAGTTTTCTTTCATTCTGGACTTTCAATATGTCTTGCCACTTCCTTCTGCCTTTTGCTTTTGTGTGGGAAACGTGTTTAGAAATATAATGCATATAATTATATATATGTAAAGGATATCTACAAATGAAGTTAACAAATAAGGAGAAAACTTACACATTAAAAAATAAAACCATTGATGAAGGAAATTGAAATTGATCCAAAGAAATGAAAATATATCTTGTTAATGATGTGAAACAATGTGTTTGAAACAACCATACTACCCAAAGGAATCTACATTTAGTGTGATTCAAGACAAAATACCCATGAGATTTTTCCATTAAATAGAAGAAATAAATTCAAAATTTATATGTAACCACAAAAATCTTGAGTGGCCAAAATAATCTTGAAATAGAGTATTAAATATAATAGTGTAAAGTTCTCTGATGTTAAACAGTCCTACAAAGCTTTAGTAATTTGAACAACATTATACTGGTTCAAAAACTGACACCTATTAGTAGAAGAAAATAGAGCGACCAGATATAATCCCTCACACATATGATCAATTAACCCATGAAAACCGAAGCAAGAATATGAAATGAAGAAAAGAGTTTCTCCTCAATGAGTAGTGCAGGAGAGATTGAACATGTGAAAGATAGATTAGAGTATTTCCTCACATTTTATACAATCATTAAGCACAGAATATCTTTATACTTAATTTATTTACTTATATTTCTTGCACCTGTAATTTATAGATCTATGAGTTAGATTTTTTATTTCACTTATCAAATGTATTCCTATTTTATTCTTTTTGGTATAAATTTACACAAAATTGTTTTCCTAATTTCTGTTTCTGATAATGTGTTGTTATTATATAAAAATGCAATGGATATTTTTATATTGATTTTGTATTCTGCAAGTTTGCTAAGTTGGTTCATTATTTCTAACAGTCACTGTAGGAGTGTATGGAGTTTTCTGTCTACATATAATTATGTCATCTGTAAAATCTTACTGCTTGCTTACAAGTTGAATGTCTTTTATATTATTTCTTGACTAGTTCTTCTGGCTAGAATATCTAGTAGTGTAATTTAGGTAGGTCTTGTGAAAATGAGCTACTTTTTCTTATTACTGGACCAGAGGAAAAACTTCCTGTATGTTAACATTAACTTGATGTTAGTCATGGGTTTTTCATATACGGCTTTTATTATGTTTAGTCATATTCCATCTAGAGCAAATTTGTTAAGAAATTTTTTTATAAACAAGTTAAGATCAGATCTGTGAATAATTTTCCTACATATTTTGAGATTGTTATTTTTGAATACTTTGTTATTTAAGGGATGGTATCACATTTATTCATTTCCGTATGTTAAATAAAATTTATGAATCAGGACTAAATCCAACTTAACTACAGTTTAAAATACATATAATATACCATGAATTCAGTAGCTAATATTTACTTAGAATGGAATATACACATACTGAAGGAAAAATTTACATTGTAGCTTGAGTGAACATTTATTTATTTAAAGATTTTATCTATCATTTTGAATTTGGCTTATGTTTAATGGAATTTATGTCTAAATAAATAATACAAATTTTGGTAGAAATTGATTTACTACAGTTTAGTGATACAGAACCTAGCTATTATTAACAATTAGTGTACAAAGCACTTGCCTTAAAATGCTGCATTATACAAAAAATGCCAACTGTTTCAGGACTGAGAAACATATTGCTTCCTAAGATGCATTACCTGGTCTTTTCCACCGCAACCCACATATACTGTTATTTCTTTGTTTTTCATTGTTTGTTTTCCCCTTAATGGAGGCACTGTTTACTGAACCCAGGATCCAGTGTATAAGTGTATTTATCAACATCATTTTGGAACACTTAACAGAAGCCCCAAGAGTATTGATTATAAAGATGACAAGAAAATTTATTCCTTCTAGGGACTGAAAATCCTCTGAGTAAAAGAATGGCAAAAGTAAACTTTTATAAGTATATTATAAGATATTCTCTTTTGTAATTTTAAAGTAGAATACTAAATTATATTTGTTTTACTTATAGCACTGAATTACTATTTAAAACAAAAATTATCCCCTTTGGGATTTCTTAAACTTGATTCATTATTTTAATCTAGTTTTATTTCATAAATATTTACCAATATTTATAAACATAACAAATACACTGATAATTATTCTGCTCATGTTTAAATTATAGAGCTACTTATTGTAAGTTAAACAGATAAATAACTACCTCCATTTCCAAATCAAATTGTTTCACTTTAATTACAAACTATAATGAAATAAGTATACCTTATCTGTACAGGTTTTACACAAATTTCACTTAAATTACATAACTTTAAAATGATTTTATATATTTTGTTCATTATTTATACTCTGTTCACAAATGTGGTATAAATTTGTGTACAAAAGTATGGAGATTGGTTTTATTTCATAGACCTCAAAATTAAATTATTTTAAAAGATTTTGTGGGGATAATATTTGCAGATCACACTATAAAAATAAGCACCCTATATATTTCAGTTTAACTGGATGAATGAGGAGTAAACACAGGCTGAATGTTACACTTGAGTTACCAGGGGACCAGTCATTAGGTGATGTCACATCTACTCAAGTTTAGAACCATTGTGATGGCCTAGCAGTTTATCTGTGCAGGCCTGCCAGAACAGCATTTGTAGCTGCAGTGCTCAAAAACATGCAGATTATAAAAGTAGCAGTGGAAAAAGTTATTTGAGATGGCACCTGTTTCTTCAGAAATTCAAGATGTGTCTTGTAAAGATGGACCAACTGATTCAGGAAACTCCGGTAGATCTCTATTGTGTGATCAAACATTCTCTGGGGACTTGGACTTGAGGTGTATGATGGAAGAAAATGATTTTCAGAATTTGTCTGAAGAATCCTTGATAAAAAGACCATGCTACACACATGGTGTCTGTGAACCAGATGAAGATAATGATTTTCGTTTTCGGATATTTCCAAGAATACTCTGGAAAATGGCTGGGAATGACCAATTTAAATCCATCTGGTGGGATGATAATGGAACTTCCATAGTGATTGATGAAAATGTGTTTAAGAAGGAAGTATTGGAAAGAAAGGACCCTTTCAGAATATTTGAAACTTGAAGTATGAAGTTTACTTAGACAGCTTAACATTTATGGGTTTAGTAAAGTGCGGCAGAATTTTCAAAGATCTACTTGTCTAGCTGACTTTCTGGCAGAAGGAAAAGTAGTCTCTGTTTTAAGCAAGGTATTCAGTAATTGTAATTACGACTTGGTAACGTATATATAAAATTTTATTTTGTACATCAAACTATGGTAATATAAATATAAAGATAGATTTTGAAAATTGTATAAAACTAAAAAGGCTAAAATTCTTAATTTTTTCTAAAAATGAGGACAGTGCCTTATGTATTCAAGATTATGAGAAATATTCCTAGCAACTATGAATCTTACAAGAAATCTAAATAAAGGTATTAAAGCTGCTTTTAAAAAGTCGCTTTCACCGATACTGCAAATGCTAACTTCTTAAATTTCATGACTATACTAATTAAATGTGTATATACCAAATAAGGAATTTCAAAACACAGTCAACAATGTTCATATTTTGATGATATTATCTTTGCATATTAATCATGAAATCTGAGGTTTTATAGGTTAGGCTTATTGTAGTCTTGTATTTTGTTTTAAAATATTACTAAAATCTTTCTCCTATAGTTGTAGCTGCAGTTTTGCCATAATCCAAATCTTAAACGGGGAAGTCCCCAGCTTTTAGTGACAATAAAAAGAAGAGTTGGGATTAGAAATGCCTCTCTGGTATATTCATTGGCTGAAGGTTTCAAAAAGAAGCACTTTAAAGCAGGGGGGAATGTGCAAAATCATAATTCTGATTTTGTGGCTGACACTAGTGGAGAAAGTGCATTTTTACCTTCTGCAAATTTAAACATGCCTCTAATAAGAAAGCCCTCAACTAGCCACATAATTGGTGATACAACTACCCCGATCAGAGGTGATTTTTCTCTTCCATCATCAATGTCAGTTAGAACACCAAAACAAATTGCAGTAGATCAACGTGTTGTTTTAAATCAGTTGACCACTGTCCACGAGCACTCTCAAAGCAGCTACACTGTAGCAAATCTCCGTGTTGTGAACTTCATTACAACTACAACTTCTACTTCTCAGTACAGCAACTTTTCTCCCATACAGAGCAATTATTTTGGAGTAATGGTGGAGCCTTCAAATTTTACAAATAAATATCACAGCATATGTGCCCATGAAGGTCGTTTATCTAAACTTCCACCTGGGAGCAACCCACGGTTTCCAGTGAAAGTGATAGCTGATACATCAGCTACCTCTCTTTCAAGGCCAACTCATCAGTCATCTTCAGTTTATGAACGTCATCCTTATTACAACTGATATACCAGAGGACTTCCAGATTATGAAGGAAAACAAAGATTAATATTGATGTTTGCAAATGTCGACAACTAACTCCAATTTTCTTTTTTAAATAAACATTGATTTGTACCTGTATATTAGTTACTTTTTTTAAAAAAGAGTAAAGAGTTAAACGGGAACAAAATTACCATTTAAAGAAAAAAGAGATATTTAATTGATATGATCATTTGATGGAAAAATATGGGTGAAAATTTATATAATTTCTTGGAAGGAAGGAGAGAAAATGGAAGAATTTGGAAGAATACTAAAACATAGAGTGAGGGAAAAGTACTAAATGGTTTCTGGTTCATCCAGGAAAGTATTAAAAGTGTTAAGTTAGGATATTTTGGAACAGAAGATAAATGCAGGAACCGGCCCAGGGATCATGGTCTCTATTATGTCATCCCTGGAATCATAAAGATCACATGATGTAGTCTCAGATGGCACATTAAGCATGTGGAGGAATTTAAGAATTAATTTTGTCTATGATCTTCTTTGTGCTGTTCTCAAAGCATTCCAATTGGTGCTTTTTTTCCTCCCCTCAATATTCTACACTATATTTTCTTGTCAATACTGAATGTTACTTTTATATTCCAGCCAAAGTCAAGCTTACATCCTCAGGGTGGCATTTAATGCCTTTCCAACTCTAAGCCCACAAACTCAACATAGTATAGTCATTACTTTTTAGATCTGGCATCTGATTACCTTGGCATATATTTATGATTCACTGTATCTGGAGATATATCCAGGCAAATGCTTTTCAACTATGTTAGCTCCATCCTCACAACTTTTGCTCCATCTCATCCTTGGACTTAGGATGACCTCCTTTTACCTAAATACATTTTCCCAGTCTCAGCACAGAAACCACATCCTGCAGATATTTTCTGTCTATCCCCCTTTCCTTGTTTAACTTGAATACAAACACAGCAAGCAAATCACATGCCACAGGATGCATTTTATTATTGAGTGAATGAAAAATACATGATGACTTTAAGCAAAATCTGCTTTCCTGAAACGACAGAACTCTCATGGTTTTCAAACTATTTCGTTATGGTCTTTACTCTTCACCACAGACTAGCTCTTTCATAGCCCAAGGTCTAGTCACTCAAGACAGTAATTGGAGGTAGGTACAGGAGACAAAGTATTATTTTCTTCTTTATTCATGCCTCCGGAGGCCTAAAGCATTCCATTCTCATTTGCTTATTTTTTTCCTGTCTCTTCATCACCCACAAACCCCAAAATAGTTGATTCTCTTCCCCATAACAATAAATATACTGACTTCTAATTAATTTACTTCTTAGGATCAGAGCTTTATCCTGAAGAGACAGTGTCATTACAAACATTTAATGTAGGATTATACACTCCATAAAAATTGTGCCCTTTCTAACCTTCACAAAGGAAGCATCTTAGAGGTAATAGACCCATGGTTGGGGTGGTCGTATTCAGTAACCAAACTGCAATCAATTGTGTGGACTAAAAAGAGGTGAGGTTGGTAGAATTAAAAATTTGTCCAACTGCAAGAATACCAAATTTCTGCAGATATTAGGAAATATAAAATATTCATGGAAGACTTTGACTACTTCCCATTAATTTAAAATAAAAGGTGAAGCATTTTCAGAATGTGAAATGCCCTGAAATGCTGGAAAATTGTAGGCAAAGTCAGGGAGCCTAAGGCTTCTGCTCACAATCATGCAGCCAGTGTCAGTTGGTAAGACTGGAATGGCAACACTGAGTCCTGAAAATGTGTCACCTGTTGTGAAGAAAGCCTTTGATAATCTGGAGAATGGGTTAATGGGTCAGGGTAAGCTCTAGCAACATCCCACCAATATGACCTTTACCAAGAGAAAAAAAGAGCCCACTTGCAGCAGGTGATCTGTGTCTGGACAGCAGTTGATTTCCTAAAACAAAAATATCAAGCTTTTAAATTTGTCAGATCAACTATGATGGTGACTATTTTGTTGCTTACATTAGCAGTCTGGGGTTCAGATGGGCTGGTTCAGCGGCTAGCTTCCAGCTCTATTATCACACACTGGGTCTTACTGTGATCATCATAACAAGGTTCTATACTGATAAGTCAAAATCTACACTTTAAATTCAAAATTAGAAATCCTAAAGAATTATATTGTTTGTTTGTCCATCTGTAGTTTTCTACCTGGCAAAATCTAGATTACTGGCAAAGTAGAAAAGTTAGCTGGTGTTTGAAAACTGTTCTCTGAGCTCTGCCCAATGAATTCTTCCCACTAAATACTACAAATCTCTCTACCACTGTGTGTGTGTGTGAAAATGGTTTGTTAAGCAGTAACTAAGTTTGTCTTAGTTGAGTCAATAGTGAATTATTCCTCTGCATCTGGCAGAATCTCTGTGAATTAAGAGTTTCATTTAGCCACCAGATTTTCTTCCGATCAGGGAGAGGTAGATTATATTTTTCCCAGTATACTACTTGTTACCTTTTCATTGAATCCCAAGCTAATGCTAGGGCAAAGCCACTGAACCCTTGAATTGGACAGAGGCATATACATTCTCCAGTCCCAAGAGTCCAGCACAGAACTGTGTCTCCTTTTTAATATAAGCTTATGTCTAATTTTTTTCTTTTAATTCTCATTGTTAAAACAACTTATTTTGTCTTTGAACATCCCTTGACTAATTTATAGGGACTGAACTGCTGATTTATTCCCTTTAATTTACAAATTGCAATAACCTTCCTTTCCTTGGACTACCTGGAATAGAGTGAGCATATCATCATTTTGAAAACAGTCTTCAGTCCTAAAAATGCAGAAGCTTTACAGTTCTTTGCCCAGCACTTGAGAGAGAATGTTTGTTCTGGATGTCAGGAATTATCCTCACATCCCATAATTCAATCATGAGAAAACACCACATTGTTACCCAAAATCAAGTCTTTGTTAGTATTGCATTCCCATTGTAAAACAGTTAAGAATTGTAGGATTTCTGAGATTTTACCATTCTGAAATTGTTAGCAACCTGTTTCATTTTTACAAATGCTCTCGTGGAAATGAGACTTTCGTTCTGAGACAGTGAACTTTATCACTCACAGGAAAAGCAGCCAGGATTAAAATTTGTATCCATTCCCTAATCTCGGATGAATACACAAAGTGAAATTTTGATGCCTACAGAAGCAGTGGGCTGTTAACATGAAGAAAGTTTAAGGCATGAATAAACACTAATTTTATTTGTATCTTTATGTATAATTTATTAGAATCACTTATTTATTTGTTTCTTTATCTAGGATAAGTATATCATGACTGAAGTTTACTTGCTGCAAAAACAATCATGAGAAATGTCATGGGAAAGAGTGACCATTGACTTTCCATTTTTTCTTCCAATTTTATTGAGATATAATTGGCATAAAACACTGTGTAATTTTAGGTGCACAGGATAGTGATTTGATTTACTAGTATCATGAAATAAATACCATTGCAACTTAAGGGAGAATTCATTATTTCATTTAGATAAAATTGTAAACAAATACAATTTGTCTTTTGGTTTTTTTGAGAAATAATATGGTCTACTCTCTTAACAACATTGATATAGAACATAAAGCAGTATTAATTTTAATTTTCATGTTTCTATGGGGCATCCCTGGGACACGATTATCTTATGGCTGGAGATTTCTGGCTTTTGAGTGCATTAATCAAATTCTCCATTCCCGACCCCTCCCTATGTAACTACAAATCTAATTTTTTTCTATATGTATGTTTGCTTGTTTTTGAAGTGTACTTTTATGTATAACACTGTGTTAGTTTCTGTTACACAACATACTGTTTGCTGTTTTTAATACATTTCAAACTGATCACCAGAATATATCTATTTATGATATGTTGCTATTTAAAAATATTTAATAGTTATTGGCTATTCCCCATAAGTACATTTCCTGTCCCTGACTCATTTAAATTGCAACTGGAAAATTTTCTCTCTTAATATCCTCAACTTTTTCTTTTCCTCACCACATTTCCCTCCTTCTTGTGAACAACCTGTTTCTTTCTATATGTATAAATACTTTTCTGTGTTGTTATGTTAATTTGTTATATATTCTAAATATGAGTAAAATAATTCAGCATTTGTCATTCACTTTCTTAATTATTTCACTTAGCAAATTACCCTCTTGGTCAACCCATTTTTGCAAATGGCAAGAACTTATTCTTTTTAGAGCTGAGTAATAACCCATTGCATTTTTATGTGTGTGTGTGCATATATATATAAAATATATGTGTATATATATATATTCATAAGTCTGTACATAAGATGTGTAGGTATATAAACTATAAACAAACATCTTTATCCATCGTCTATTGATGAGCAATTAATTTGCTTCTATATCCTGTCTATTGTGGATAATGCTGCACTGAATATAGGGTTGAATTTATCTTTTCTAATTAGTGTTTTCATTTTCTTGAAATAAGTATCCCGATATGTATATGTTGGGTTATATTTCATTTTTAATTTTAAGATAAAACTCCATGTTGTTTCTACAGTGGCATCACATATTTACATTCACTCCAGCAGTTGATCAGGGTTGTTTTTCTTACATCCTAACCAACAGTTATGTTTCTTATCTTTTTGATAATACTCATTCTGACAGGAGTGACATAAAATCTCATTGTTTTTTGGACTTGCATTTTTCTTATTTTTTTACATTTTTTATTGATTCATAATCATTTTACAGTGTTGTGTCAAATTCCAGTGTTCAGCACAATTTTTCAGTCATTCATGGACATATACAAACTCATTGTCACATTTTTTCTCTGTGATTTATCATAACATTTTGTGTATATTTTCCTGTGCTATGCAGTGTAATCTTGTTTATATAATCTACAATTTTGAAATCCCAGTCTATCCCTTCCCACCCTCTACCACCCCCCGGTTACCACAAGTCTGTATTCTCTGTCCATGAGTCTATTTCTGTCCTGTATTTATGCTTTGTTTTTGTTTGTTTGTTTGTTTTTGTTTTTAGATTCCACATATGAGCGATATCATATAGTATTTTTCTTTCTCTTTCTGGCTTACTTCACTTAGAATGACATTCTCTAGGAGCATCAATGTTGCTGCAAATGGCATTATGTTATCGGTTTTATGGCTCAGTAGTATTCCACTGTATAAATATAACACATCTTCTTTATCCAGTCACCCGTTGATGGACATTTAGGTTGTTTCCATGTTTTGGCTATTTTAAATAGTGCTACTATGAAAATTGGAGTGCAGGTGTCATCCTGAAGTAGATTTCCTTCTGGGTTCAAGCCCAGGAGTGGGATTCCTGGGTCAAATGGTAAGTCTATTCCTAGTCTTTTGAGGAATCTCCACACTGTTTTCCATAGTGGCTGCAGCAAACTGCATTCCCACCAGCAGTGTAGGAGGGTTCCCCTTTCTCCACAGCCTCTCCAGCATTTGTCATTTGTGGATTTTTGAATGACGGCCATTCTGACTGGTGTGAGGTGATACCTCATTGTAGTTTTGATTTGCATTTCTCTGATAATTCGTGATATTCAACATTTTTTCATGTGCTTTTTGGTCATTTGTATGTCTTCCTTGGAGAGTTGCTTGTTTATGTCTTCTGCCCATTTTTGGATTGGGTTGTTTATTTTTTTCTTATTGAGTCGTATGTGCTGCTTATATATTCTGGAGATCAAGCCTTTGTCAGTTTCACTTACAAAAATTTTCTCCCATTCCGTAGGTTTTCTTCTTGTTTTATTTCTGGTTTCCTTTGCTCTGTGGAAGCTTGTAAGTTTCATTAGGTCCCATTTGTTTATTCTTGCTTTTATTTCTTCTAGGAGAAAATTTTTGAAATATATGTCAGATTATGTTTTGCCTATGTTTTCCTCTAGGAGGTTTATTGTATCTTGTCTTATGTTTAAGTCTTTAATCCATTTTGAGTTGATTTTTGTATATGGTGTAAGGGTGTGTTCTAGCTTCATTGTTTTACATGCTGCTGTCCAGTTTTCCCAACACCATTTGCTGAAGAGACTGTCTTTATTCCACTGTATATTCTTGCCTCCTTTGTCGAAGATGAGTTGACCAAAAGTTTGTGGGTTCATATCTGGGCTCTCTATTCTGTTCCATTGGTCTATATGTCTGTTTTGTTACCAATACCATGCTGTCTTGATGACTGTAGCTCTTTAGTATTGTCTGAAGTCTGGGAGAGTTATTCCTCCAGCCTCTTTTTTTCTCTTCAGTAATGCTTTAGCAATTCTAAGTTTTTGATTGTTCCATATCAATTTTATTATTATGATTTGTTCTAGTTCTGTGAAATATGTCCTGGGTAATTGGATAGGGATTGCATTAAATCTGTAGATTGCCTTGGGAAGTGTGACCATTTTAACAATATTGATTCTTCCAATCCAAGAGCGTGGAATATCTTTCCATTTTTTAAAGTCTTCTTTAATTTCCTTCATCAATGGTTTATAGTTTCTGTGTATAATTCTTTCGCCTCCTTGGTTAGATTTATTCCCAGATATTTTATTACTTTGGGTGCTATTTTAAAGGGGATTGTTTACTTTCTTTTTCTGTTGATTTATCGTTAGTGTAAAGAAAGGCAACTGATTTTTGAACATTAATTTTGTAACCTGCTACCTTGCTGAATTCTTCAATCAGCTCTAGTAGCTTTTTTGTGGACCTTTTAGGGTTTTCTATATATAGTAACATGTCATCAGCATGTAATGACACTTTTACCTCTTCTTTTCCAATTTGGATCCCTTTTATTTCTTTCTCTTGCCTGATTGCTGTGGCTAGGACTTCCAGGACTATATTGAATAAGAGTGGTGATAGTGGGACTTGCATTTTTCTGATGGTAGTGAGGTTCATTGGTTTCATGTTCCTGGTGGTTACCTTTCACGCACTGTATCATCATTTTTTGTAATGGGTTTAATGACCATATCTGTCTGATTTTATTTTCACATTCTGCTGTGTTTCTTTATTCTGTTTGTTCTGTGCCACTATCGTATTCTTTTTAATACTGTAGCTTTGTATTCGTTTAAAACCAAGGACAGTGATACATCCTCTTTTTTCTTTGTTAAAGTTGTTTGTGTTTTTAGTTTGTTTGTATTCTTTCCTTTCTTTTTTTTAGTGATTTCATCTCTTTTGTGTTTACATGTAAATTTTAGAATTATTTATTGTAAGTGTCTGAAAATGCCCTTGGTATTTTGAAATCACTGAATTTAATTTGTGTATTTTGTTGGCTAATACTGTCATTTAAACAATATTTTATTCCTCATCTATGAACAAAGTATACCCTTTCATCTGTTTGCATTAACTTCAATTTCTGTTATAAATATTTTATAGTTTTCTGAGTACAGGTCTTTAACCTCCTTGGTTGGATACATTTCTTGATTTTTTTTTTTGTAATGCTACTGTAAATGTGACAGTTCCCTCACTTTCTCTATGTGTTAGCTTGTTGTTAGTGTGTAGAAATGCAAGATTTCTGTATGTTAATTTTACATTCTGAAATTTTACCAAATGCATTGATAAGCCCTAGTTCTTTTGTGGCACCATTTTTAGGATATCTGTTTGAATTATGTCATCTGAAAACAGATACTTTTACTCCTTTTCTTAGTTAGCTATATTTTGTTTCCTTTTATTTTGGATAGCTATGGCTAAAATTTCCAGGTTATACTGAATAAAAGTGGTAAGAGTGAGCATTCTTTTCTTCTTCCTGCTCTTATTTGAGATACTTTCAGCTTTTAATCAGTGAGTGTCATGTTAGCTGAGTTCTTGTCATATATGACTGTAACTATTTTGAGATATGTTTGATCATGCCCACTTTGAGAAGAAATATATTCATAAATAGATGCTGAATTTCTCAAAATATTTTATGACTCTATTGAGGTGACCATATAATTTTTATTCTTCAGGTTGTTTGTGTGATGTATCATACTGATTAATTTGTGGGTATTGAATCACATTTGCATCCCTGGAATAAAATGGACTTAACCATATTGTATAATCCTCTTAATGTATTGTTGGATTTGTTAACAATTTAGTGGTTATTTTTGCATCTATGCTTATCAGTAGTAATTTTTTGAGGTATTTCTTCCAGTTTTAGTAGTAGTGGGATACAGTAATGTGGGGTAGTAAGTCTCCATTCCTCTCGAAACTTTTGGAATATGCTGAGAAGTATAGGTGATAGCTCTTCTCTAAATGTTTGGTAGAAATCACCTGTGAAGCTCTCTAGGCCTGGAATTTTGTTTCTTGGGAGACTTCTTTAAATACGTATTCAATTTCATTTGTGATAATCTATTCATATTATCTTTCACATTCCATTCTGGAGATTAAGTCTTTCTAAGAAATGGTCCATTTCTTCTAGGGTTTCCAATTTATTGGCATATAATTTGTTGTATCATCTTATGATGCATTGTATTTCTTTGATATAAGCTGCAACTTCGCATTTATTTCTGAGCTTAGTAATCTGTAACTCTCTTTTCTGCTCATGTGTCTGGTTAAAGTTTATCAACTGTATTTATCTTTCAAAAGCCATTATTTAGTTTGATTAAATGTTTATATTTTTAATCCTTATTTTATTTAAATATGTTCTGTCTTTCAGCTGTCTTTCCTTCTACTAAGAATTTTTTTATTATTTTTTACATTTTTGGTAGTAAGAATATGTTATGAGAGAAATGTATCTTATTTTTATAAGTGGGATTATTTTGCTATAAGCATCCCTATTAATACTGCTTTTGTTATACCCCATGGATTTTTTTGTCATTATTCTTTCCATATTTTTTTGATTTATACAGCAAACCATTTGTTGTTAATACTGTATGTTTTCTCATCCACAATTTATTATTTTTTACAGGTTTTTTTGTTTAGTAAATTTCTCTTTTCACAGAATCCATGTTTCTTCACAAAACAAGGAGAAAAATAATACAATTTATACATACATCTGAAAGACCCAAATTTTCTAAAATTATTATGAAAAATGTAAAAAGCTGAGGGTATTATCCTCCCTGAGTTTAGAACATACTACAAAGCTGCAGTAATCAATACATCAAAATATGGCACTTAAAGAAACACATAGATCAATGGAACAAAATAAAGATTCCAAAAATAAACCTACACACATATGGTCAATTAGTCTACAAAGAAGGAGGCAAGAGTATACAAGGAAAAAAAGGCAGTCTCTTCAACAAGTAGTTCTGAGAAAACAGGACAGTACATGTAAAAGGAAGATGTAAAAGCACTTCTTTCCTTAGTATAAAAAATGAGATAAAAATGGATTAATTTCCTAAATATAAAGCCTGAAACTATACAATTTCTGACCAAGAACAGAAGCAGAACTGACTTTGAGATAAATCATAGCAATCTTTATTTTTTTCTCTCTCCAAATTAGAAAAAAGGGAAAACTAACAATTACTGTTTTTACTTTACTTAAGAAAATGTAGATGTTATATGTGATACAGGGATTTTATTTCTTGTATAAGTGTGAAGTGCAAAACTTTCTCAGAGCAAAGGAAACCTTCAACAAGACATATGATAACAGACAGAATAGAAGGAAAAATTTCAAGCAATGAGACCAACAAGAAATTAATATCCATAATATATATATATAGCATATTAGACTCAATATTTAAAAAATAAAGACCCCAACTTAAAACCAGTTGAAGGATCTTCATGGAAACTTTTCAAAAACAGACATGTGGAAGATTTCATGCACTTGAAAAGAACCATAACGTTGCTATATATTATGAAAACATAAATCAAAACCAGAATGAAATATAAACTTATAGCGACCAAAATGGCTATTAACAAAATGTCTACAAATGACAAATATTAATAAGAATTTCGATAAGAGGGAACCCAGGTATACTGTTGGTGGAAAAATAAACTGATGCATCCACTATTATAAAAGTGTGGACAGTGCTCAGAAAACTAGAAATAGAAGCATTATATGTTGCAGCAATTCCAGTTTCTGGTATAAATCTGAAAAAAAGAAAAGATTATCTTAAAGGACATATTACCCCCAATGTTCATAACATCATTATTTACAGTAGCCAAGGGTTGAAGCACGAATCAACTGCCCATCAACAGATGATTGGCTGAAGTAGATGTGAGATATAGATAACATAATAAATACAAAGTCATTGTATATTAAAAAATAAATTTCTGCCACTTGGAACAATGTGACTGGACACAGAGTGTGTTGCACATAGGAAAATAAGTCATACAGAGAAAAACCACTCTACATTGTCACTTAAATGAGGAAAATAAAGATATAAGCGAAATAATCATAAAAAAACAGAAAAAGAATCACATATATATGTGTACTGTACCAAGTAGTGGTTACCTGTGGGGAAAGGGAAGAAGGATGGAGAAGACAGAAATGTGCAAGTTACTAGTAATAAATTAGAGAACCAACTATATTTACAGCACAGAGAATTATTTTAATAATTTAATTGATTTTAAAGAGAGTATAGGGATATATTTTAGTAAAATGTGCATGTAGCTGGGAAAAACATTGAAGAAAAGAACTCTTGAAAATCAAAATATTTTGTAGTACTATGATAAAAAGGGAGGTGATTTGTTCACTTTCTTTAGTGTTCTTATGTCCTTAGTAGAATTTAAGCTTTTAATTGAAAAAGTATATACTTTTAAAAGTGACAGAATTTTAAACTATTTTTGTCTCTCCCCTTACATCTACAGTCAGTAAAACTTTCACATCTCAACAAAAATAACTACAACACAAAACAATACTCCAGAACGCATGTGAACAGGTGAAGTTCAGTGGAATAAAACACACAAAGGAGGCTGAACTGAGGGAAGAGCAGAGTTGGTGTCTGCAACCAAGGTCCCCTGAAAAGGATATCTGAGTCCACAATTTCAGAGAACCCAGAAGAAACAGGGTCTCAGTGGTTCACACAGTTTCCGCCCCCAACTGCACCAGTACTCATAATCACAGGTAACTAGGAGGGAGCTACAATGGAGTCAGAAATTCCATCCTTCCAACACTCAGGCATTCATGAAACTGTCCCTACTTCCCTTTCACAGTGGTGAAAACAAGCTACCTTGCAACACTGGACATGGCAAAGGCACTTGCCTGATTACAAATACCCACCTGCCTTTACACATTTCTTCAGTGTGTACACTGATTCTCAATGGATATAAGAAAAAAGGAAGGGTTCGCTCTCCCAGTGACAGGAGTGGCATTAAATACCAGAGAAGTCTAAGAAGTGACTATGAAAGCACACCTTTTATCCAGATATTAGCGACTGGAAAGTGCCATTTTGAAATATTATCAGAGGTATCTCAGGTAAGTAAAACCAAATATTGTGCAATAATGCAAGTTACCAGAAAACAAAAGCAAGGACTCCAACTCCCATTGTGTTATTTAGTATCATAAGAGCAATAATATTTCAAGATCATGATCAATCACAGTAACATTATAGAGCACGCACACACACAGATAGACACACACAGACACCAACACAGACACAGACACACACGCAAACGCACCTGCAGACACACACACACAATGTCAACCCTGCAGCAAACAAACTTAAAGTCATGGTATATTGCCATATAACTAATAGAGAATCCAAATAGGTGTCATACAGAAACTCAATACAAAAAACAACACTAAGAAAGCAGTTTAGTGAGCTCAGGAATAAAATAAATGATGATAAGAAATACATTACCAAAGAGGCTGAAACTATAAAATAACCAAATATTATTGGAGGACCAGGAGAACTTAATAAATGAGATGAAGAATGCAACAGAAAGCATTGGAAGTAGAGCGTCTTTGTGGAAGAGAGATTAGCAAACTCACCAATACAAAACTAGATATGATATGAGAGGGCAGAGATACAAGATATTAAAAAGTGAGGTAATTCAACAGTAGCCATTGGACTTCCACAGAAACTGCACATTAGAGTGGAATCCTTGAGGGAGAAGACAGTTATAAGGCAGCTGATTGTTTATTTAAAGAAGTAATAGTCGATAAATTCCCAAACCTTTGTAAGGAACTGATATACAATTCTGTGAGCCAACAAAACACCAATAAATTTAAGACTAAGTGACCTCCTTCAAGATACGTCATATGCAAATTAGCATGTCAATGACAGAGTAAAATTTTAAAGGCAGCCAAAAATAGTTATGATAATCTGCAAAGGAACCCCCATTAGGCTCTCAGCAGATTTCTGAGCCAAAAACATACACCAAGGGTAAATAAAATTATATTTTCAAACTTCTGAAATAAGAAATCACTCACCCAATAATACTTACAATGTTATCACTTAGATATAAAGTGAAAGTAAGGACATTAACAGAAAAATGAAACCTGAATGAGATGAAAAAACAAAACCGAGACACCTTGTAAGAGGTGTAGAAAAGAAGTCTTCTAAGAAATATAAAATTGCAAACATAAGCAAAACATTGAACAAAATGCTTAGGAGAGACCACGAGAAAGATGCAACAGTTTTTTTGTGTATGTTCTTATATGCTACTATGCTTTATGGATTAAAGAGAGAAAAATAGGAAATCAGGGGCAATAAATATTGATACTTCAAACTGGTATCGTGTTCACAAGAGTAATAGAAATAATTTGAAACAGTAATCATAAAAAGTAAAGAGTAAAATAAAACAATATTTAAGAAAGATGCTATCAGCAGAAAAAGGACTAAATTATACATATTTTTTATTGAAGTACAGTAGATGTGCAATATTGTACAGTTTCAGATGTACATCATAGTGATTCCAACTACTTTGTAGATTATGTTGCATTATGAATTATTACAATAATTGTAACATACAATTATTTTAAGCTATTGTGTATAATTCCATAATCTATACAGATAATCCTTGTTGCTTCTTTACATAATGTATACTACTTTGTATCTGTTAATGTCTTACCATTAAATTCTCTTTCCCTTCCACTTTGGTAAACATAAATTTTTTCCCAAATCTTTGAGTCTGCTTAAGTCTTGTCTATCTAATCTCTTTACCTCTCCATCATGTCTCTATCTATCTATCTATCTATCTATCTATCTATCTATCTATCTATCTATCTATTGATCTATCTATTGATATATCATGTATGTATATATCTACCCTTCTATTTATTTATCTGTCATCAATCAAAATATAGCTATACATAGATGTACACAGATATTTTTTATTCTTTATATTCCACATATAAATTATACTATATACTTTGTCTTTGTCTAAGTTCCTTCACTAAGCACAATATTTTCTTAGTCTTTCATGATGCTGAAATAGCAATGTGTTATACTTTTTCATGGTTGAGTAATATTCCATTTTTTATTTATAGAAACATCATATCTTCTGAAGTCCATAGTCTACTGTGGACTCTTGGATTGCTCCCATATCTTGCATATTATAAACAGTGGTTTTGTGATTATTTGCTCTTCTCAATTTAGGGTGTTTTCCCCAGATTTTTCCTAGGAGAGGTATTACTGTGTTATAAGGTAGTTAACTTTTTAGTTTTTAAACAAATCTGAATACTCTTTTCCTTAGAAATTGTACCAATTTACATCCCTACCAAGAGTATACAAGAGAATTCTTACCTCCACATCATCTCCACTCTTACTATTTGTAGGCTAATTGATAATAGCCATTTGACCATTGTGAAGTGATACATCATTGTGGTTTTGATTTGCAATTACCTAATAATTAGTAATGTTGAGAAATTTTATCACTTTCCTGTTACTCATCTGAATATTTTCTTTGGAAAAATATTAACTCAGGTACTCTGCTGTTGTTTTTGATTGGGTTTTTTGTTTTTCACATTGAGTTGTGTAACCTATATCCATGTTAAATGTATTAACCTACATCTATTAACCCCTGGTCACTTGCATTGTTTGCAAATATGTCCTCCAATTACACAGGCAGTGTTTTCATTTCATTGGTAGTGTCCTTAGCTGTGCAGAAATTTTCAAGTTTGTTTAGGTCCCACTTGCTTATTTTTGCTTTTATTTCTTTTGCTTTAGGAGACTGATATAAGAAAATATTCCTATGATGTATATCCAATATTGTATCATCTATATTCCCTTCTAGCAGTTTTATAGTATCAGGTCTTACATTTATGTCCTTAATACACTTGGAGTTTTTTCTTTTTTTGTATATGATGTCAAGGAATGCTCTCATTTCACTGTTTTACATGTAGATGTTCAGCTTCCCCAACACCATCGATTGACGAGACTGTCTTTCCCCTAATGTGAACTCTTGCCTCTTTTATTATAGATTCATTGCTCATAGGGGTGTGGAAGTTTTTCTAGGCTCTCTATCTGTTTTTTTTATTATATCTCTGTGACAATGCCATACTCTTTTTATTACTGTAGGTTTGTAGTATAGTAAGTTATCCAGGAGGGTTATACCTCCAGATTTGTTGTTTTTTCTCAAGGCCATTTTGGTAATTTTTAATGGTTTCATGTAAAACTTAGAGTTATTTATTTTCTGGTTCTGTGGAAAATATTTCAGCTTCATAAAAGGAATTTCACTAAATCCTTAGGTTTCTTTGTGCAGTGTGGCCATGTTAACAATATGAAATCCTTCAATCCAAGACAACAAGACATCTTTCCATTTCTTTGAATCATTTTTAATTTCTTTGTCAATTTTTTTTTATTTTCAGTGTGTAGATATTTCACATATGTGGTTACATTTGTTCCTAGATATTTGGGGGAATGGGGTTTTAAATATTATTGCTTTCAATGTCCATTATACGATATCTCATGATTAATGTGTACAAATGCAAGAGACATCTTTACATTGAACTTGTACCCTGCTCCTTTGATGAAATTATTTATTGTTCATAATAGTCAGTGTGGAGCCCTTAGGACTCTCTGTGTAGATTTTTATTCCTTCATTACTAGTGACAATTTTGCCTCTTTCTTTCCATTTGTGTTTCTTTTACATCATTTTCTTTTCCTTTTCCTTTCTTCTAATACTATTGAACAGAAGTGGTGAGATTAGGAATCCTTGACTTGTTCCCGATTTTACCCAAAAGACTTTCAGCCTTTCCCTTGAGTATTATAAATTGTTATAAATGGCCTTTAGTATGTTGAGAGATGTTCCCATTTTACTCACTTTCATGAGAGTTCTGATGATGAAAGTATATTGAATTTTGTCAAATGCTTTTTCTTTGTGTATAGACATGGTCTTTGAATTTTGTCCTTCCTTTATTAGATATGTGTCAAGCTGCTTGACTTCTGTATTTTGAACCATCCTTGTAACTCTGGAAGGAATCCAACTGATCATCGTGTATAATCCTTTCTATGTATTGCTGGATTAATTTGTTGAAGTTCTTCGAGAATTTTTGAATCTATATTCAACAAGGATATTGGATTTTCATTTACATTTCTTTTTTTTTGGTAGTGTCTTTGACTGGTTTTGTTATAATGGTAATGGTGGCCTCATGGAATAATTTTGAGAATTTTCCTTCCTCCTTCATTTTTTAAAATAGTTGGGGGTAAAGAGGTTTCAATATAGGAATCTAGTCATTTTGTTCAAGGGGTGTTTTTAAAATTGTACATTTTATTTAACTTATACTGATTGCACTATTCAAGTTCTCAGTTTTATCTTTATTCAGTCTTGGCAGGATGTACATTTTTAGAAATTTGTCCATTTCTTTCAGGTCGTCCAGTTGGTTGTCATGTAACAGCTCAGAGTGCTTTCATAATCTTTTATTGTATTTCTGTAATATCAGATATTATTTCTACTGTTTCATTTCATATTTCGTTTGGGTCCAGTCTCTGTATTTCTTTATAAGCCTGGCTAAATGCTTTCCTGTTTGTTACTATTTTAAGAAAAATTAAAGCTTTTGATTTTATGATTTGCAATTTAATTTTCAAATTTATTTTACTTATTTTCAACCTAATCATTAAAGATTTCTCATTCTACTGCCATGGGTTTTGTTTGTTCTTATTTCTTGTTATTTTGGGTGGTATGCTTGGTCCTTTGTGTTAGGTTTTTCTTGTTCCTTGTAGAAGGCGTTAATTGTTCTAAACTTACCTTGTAGATTTGTCTTTCATGCATCCCATACATTTTATGAAGCTGTGTTTACATTGTAATTTGTCTCCAGGTATGATTTTATTACCTCTTTGATTTCATCATTGACCTTGTTTTACTGTATTTTTTTAAAAGATGTGGTTTGACCTCATGTTCGTGCTTTTCCTATTCTTCTTTCAGGAGTTGATGCATAGTTTCATACTTTTGTGTATGGAAAATACTTGCTAAAATCTATATTTGCTTAAAGTTCCTGAGGCTTATTTCATGACATAATATGTGGTTAATTCCTTAGTTAACATCCTGTGCACACTTGAATAGTTTATGTGTTCTGCTTTTCTAATGCAGTGTCCAATATTTCACTTAGGTTCAAATGATCTAACATGCTATTAAGACCTCTGTTTCCTTACAGATATTCTTTCTGGATGATCTGATCATCACAATAGTGTGGTGTTATACTCACCTACTATTATTGTTTCATAATAAATTAATTCTTTCATGTCTACTAAAATTTCTTTTTATATTTAGGATCTATGATGTTGCACCATATATAATTTAATGAGTGTAATTCCCACTTTTATTTTATCGATCTCTTTTCCTTTATATAATCTCATATTTCTTTCATTTTGGCCCTTATATTCAAACGTATTTTGTATGAGTTGAACTTTGCAATCTGCACTTTCTTATCATTTCCGTGGAATAACTTTTCCATTTATTTCCAGACTATGTTTTCTTTCACCATAAACTGAGCCTTTTTTGGGGGGAAGCAAAGAGAGTGGAGAATAATGATGCTCATAGCTCAACCTTTCCCATGAATGCATAAAGTCTCACATCCACAGAGACACTCAGCTAACCAGAGAACCTGCAGAACTGTGACAGAACCTTGTCCTCTACAATAGAAAAAGATACGAGAAATCTGGTAGTAGAAAGGGAAGAAGATGAAGAAAAGGCAAAACAGAGTGGGGCAGGTACCAAGGGGAAGGAGCAGCAAAGAAGGACTGGTGCTCATTCACTGTGTCTACCCTCTCCAACTAAGAGTCTGGCAGGAGGGAGGGAGAGCCTCCAAGGCTTGGACCTGTACAAAGTATAAGTTGACTGACAGAACTAAGTTAAACAGGTACAGAGGATCCCTGTGAGACACAGCAAATGATGCAGCCTGGAAGGTGGGGGAGGGCCATGCTGCCCGAGCTGGGTGGTAAATGGGGATGGCTGCACATTGTCAGCCTGGGGGAATTGAGTGGTCTTTGTACGATGGCTGTCGGTGCACAGGGCAGAACAACCTGGGCCCTACATAAAACAACAGGGCAGATGTGCCCTGTGGGGGGAAGTGTGCATTCCCCATCTCTGAAAATCCACAAAAGTTTCTAGGTGAAGAGAGCTGGGGCTCAGACACAGACACCATACCCTCTGGTGCTTTGCATCCAGGTGGCAGTGTGGGCAAAAACTGCATCTACACCTAAGGACTTAGCAGCCTCAAGGGCCAGACGGAGACTTGTCTATAGCCTGAGGCAGATAGGATCCTACTGTAATGATTCCTCAGGGAACTTGTCCGTGAAGACAAACATGGAGCTAGATTTTGGCCCAGTCCAGGGACAGGGCTGTTCCTCAGTATTCCCTGACACCACTGCTGGTGTGCAAACCCGAGGCAGAGTGTAAAGTGGCACAGAGCAGCAGAGTGATAGGCACACTGAGGGGGCATGTGGCCCCCCACATTTTGGGCTGGAATGCAGCCACTGACCATGGTGCTGGGAAAAGGCAAGATGCCCAATCCTGCCTGGTCAGTCTGCAACATCAGACTGCAGCATCGGGCAGGGCAGTGACAAGCCAGCCCAGAGTAAAGAGAGCTGCACCTGACCCAGTGTTGGATGTAGGAACGATCTGCTTGCTGACATGCCCTGGGAGTAGCATAGATGATGGCTCCAATGGAGGGCTTCTGGAAACAGTAAGCTGAGCTTCCAAAACAGGAAGAATACAGAAAGAGTTCACATTAAAAGTACACAGTTTCCAGGAGGACACTGACCACCCCCATGTTTTAATCTGTTTTTACCAGTTCCATTTTCTATTATCCCCCTAATTTCTACTTCTTATGCAATTATATAAACCCTAATTTTAATCCCTTTGAAATTTTTAAAAATATTTTTATTATTATTATTTTTCAAAACTCTGCTTCAATTTGCTTTTCTATTATTCATTATACAATGTCTTCAAACTTTTTTTATCCCTTCTTTAAAATTCTTCACCTCTCACTCCCTTTTCTCTTTTCTATGTTGTATTACTACTTAAGCATTAGGTAGATAAACTCCTTTAGGACCACAGTAGATAACTGATACTCCAAAAACCACAGTGCCTGAGAGGTAGGAGAAAGAGGAAGGAACAGAGAAACCATTCCCAATTAAATGCACAGGAGAAATCCCCTGAAAGAATGATCAGTGAAATAGACAGTGATATCCTACTAGATCAAGATTTCAAAAAAGGAGTGATCAAAGTACTGATGGAAATAAAAGAGATAGTGTTTAGAGATATAAAATATGTCAAAAATGAAATGGAAGCTTTAAAGAAGAGCCGAATAGTATAGATAAACACGTGCACTGAGATGAATAATGATCTAAAGGCATCACAAAGCTGACTAGATAACAAATATGAACGAATTACTAACTTAGAAGACAGGACAATGGAAAACACCCAATCAGAAGAGCTACAAGAGAAACAATGAGAAACAAATGAAAAAAGCATAAGGGACCTATGGGATAATAGAAAGCATGCCAATCTTGGCGTGATAGAAGTCAGTCCCAGAAAGGGAGGAAAGATCAAAGGGGATTGCAAAGTTGTTTGAAGATATCATGACTGACAACTTCCCAAACTTAAAGAAGGAATCAGATATCCAAGTACAGTAAGCTCAGAGTGTCCCAAACAAGAAGAATGCAAATATAACTACCAAAATTATATAATTAAGATGGTCAGAGTCAAGGATAAAATAATCATCCTAAAGGCAACAAGAGCATAGCAAAGAGTGAGTTACAAGGGAATCCCTGTAAGGCTCACAGCTGATTTCACTACACAAATACTACAGGTCAGAAGGAAGTGGCAAGATATATTCAATGTCCTGAATGAAACAAATGATATGCCATAGGATATTATGACCAGCATGGCTATCCTTTATGTTAGAAGGAGACATAAGAATTTCACAGACTAGAAAAAGCTTCAAGAGTTTAGCAACACTAGACTCATGCTTAAAGAAATATTGAAAGGTTTTGTCTAAAAAGAATAGAAGCAGGATGCTACAGAAATATGAAACTCACAGCTGGAAAGGTGATAACTCATGAACTTCAAATTAAAAAATCACTTAATTTTAAAAGAAGACATACAAATCGTTGAGAGTGGGAGAGGGAGGCAGGAAAATAGAGAATTCTTTTTTGGTCTTTCATTTTAAAATTTTTTGTTCTTGGTAGGATGGGTTTGAGAGATTGTTACTATGGTTTTAATAAAAGCAGTTATAATAATGGTCTAAAAGACATAAAAAAGGGTAACAAGAAGACAAAAAGTTATCAGAGAGTCACTAAAACTAAATAAAATAAATGAGGTGAAAATGGCAGTAAACTCACATCTATCATCGATTAATGTAAATGCTAATTGACTAAATGCTCCAGTCGAAAGTCATAGAGTGGCATGCTGGATAAGAAAGCAAGAACCTTCAATATGCTGCATAAAAGAGACCCACTTCAGAGAAAAGGACACATGTAAATTGAGAGTGAAAGGATAGAAAAAGGTTTTCCATACAATTGGAAAAGCCAAAAAAGCAGGTGTTGCAGTACTGATTGCAGACAAAATAGTTTTTTAAACAAAGGCCATAAAGTAAGATAAACAAGGACATTTTATGATGATTGAAGCAGTGATACAATATGAGGATAGCACACACGTTACTACATACGCACCAAATACAGGAGCACTTAAGTACATAAAATAATTACTAACAGATATAAAGGGGGATTTATATTTGGAGACTTCAACACTGCATTAACATCACTGGACAGATCATCAATACAGAAAATAAATTAGGCAAAAAAGAAGTTAAATAACACAACACAAATATTACACTTGGTGGATATTTTCAGAGCATTGCAACCCCCAAAATAGGATATACATTCTTTTGAAGTGCACGTGGAATATTTTCCAGGATTCATGATGTACTTGGGCACAAAAGAAACCTTAGCAATTTTTAGAATTTTTCAATTACCTCAAGCAACTTTACTGAACACAATGCCATTAAGCTAGAAATGAACAACAGAGAAACAAAGGAGAACAAAAGGAAAACATGGAGATTAAACAATATGTTATTAAAAAACCAATGGTTCAATGAAGAAATCAAAGCTGAAATGAAAAAGTACCTTGAGACAAAATAAAATGAAAGCAAAACCACACAAAATTTCTGGGACACAGCAGAAGCAGTGCTGAGAGGGTAGTTTATAGTGATACAGGCCTTCCTCAAAAAAGAAGAACAATCACAAATAAACAATTTAACCCACCAGCAGAATGCACTAGAAAAAGAAGAACAAAAAACCACAAAAGGCAGCAAAATAAAGGAAATCATAAATATTGGGGAGGAAATAAATAAAACAGATATTAAAAACACCATAGGGAATAATTCAACAAAACCAAATGCTGGTTTCTCTAAGAAGTATGTAAAATCAACAAACCTCTGTCCAAACTCAAATAAAAGAAAAGACAGAGAGCACTAAGAGCAAAATAAGGAAGGAGAATGGAGAAATTAAGACTAATTAAAAAGAAATACAGAATATCATACAAAAATATTATTAAAAGTATATGGAAATAAACTGGAAAACCTAGAGGAGATGGATAAGTTTCTGGAAACATACTGTCCACCAGAATCAAGAAGAAACTGACCCCTCGAACAAGCAGAGCACTAAAATGAAATCAAAATAGCAATATAAAATTTCCTTACAAAAAGCAGTCTAGGACCGGACAGATTCACGGAGGAATTCTACAAAAGATACAAAGAAGAACTCATACCAGTCTTTCTCAAACTCTTCCAGAAGATTGAAAAGGAAGGAATACTCCCAAAGTCAAAGATGAAGCCACAATCACCCTGATACCACAACCAGGCAAAGACACTACCAAAAATAGAATTATAGGCCAATATCACTTATGAACACAGATGCCAAAATCCTCACCAAAATAGTAGCAAATAGAATCCAACAACACAGATAAAAGATTATACATCATGACCAATTGGTGATCATGCCAGGGACACAGGTGTGGTTCAACATAAGCAAATCAATCAGTGTAATACAGCACATCAATAAGAGAAAGGATCAAAACCACATGATCATCTCAATAGATGCAGGAAAAGCATTTGTTAAAATTCAACATCAACGTATGATAAAATTTCTCACCAAAGTGGACATAGAGGGAATATATATCAGCATCATGAAAACTATAGAAAACAAACCTACAGCCAACATAGTACTCAATGGTGAGAAAGTCAAAATTTTCCAACTAAAATCTGGGACAAGACAAGGATTCACACAATCACCACTCCAGCTCAATATAATCTTGGAAGTCCTAGCCACGGCAATCAAAGAAGAGAGAGAATTAAAACGGATGTAAATTGGAAAGGAAGAGGTAAAAGTCTCACTATATACAGATAATATGTTATTATATATAGAAAACTCTGCGAGATCCAGACAAAAACTTCTAGAGCTGATCGAAAAATTCAGCAAAGTAGCAGGTTACAAGATTAAGGTTGAAAAATCAGTGGCATATATTTACACTAACGATTCAGATAATAGTATAGAGCTACAGTCAACATGACATCACTGTGTTGGTAGGAAAACAGACATGTAAGCCAAAGGAACAGAATAGAGAGTGCAGAAATGAACCGAGAAACTTTTGGTCAATTAATCTTTGACAAAGTAGGCAAGAAAATACAATGGAATTGGGACAGTCTCTTCAGCAAATGGTGTTGGGAAAACTGGACAACAGCATGGAAATTAATGAAGCAAGAACACTCCCTATGAAGCTAGAACACCATAGACAAAAATACTCAGAATGGATCAAAGATTTAAACATAAGCCAAGATAAAATCAACCTCCTTGAGGAAAATAAAGGCAAAACGTTATCTGACATACGTATTGAAAATCTTCTTGTAGAAGAAATGCAAACCAGAATAAACAAATGAGACATAATGAAACTTACAAGCTTCTGCACAGTACAGAAACCGGAAGTGAAACAGAAAGACAACCTACGGAATGGGAAAAATATTTGCATATGAAACCGATAAAGGCTTGATCTTCAGAGTATATAAGCAGCTCATCCTACTGAATAAGAAAAAATAAACAACACAATCCAAAATTGGGCAGAAAATCTAAACAAGCGTTTCTCCAAGGAAGAGATACAAATGATCAAAAGACACATCAGAAAATGTTTAATATCACTGATTATCAGAGAAATGTAAATCAAAACTACAGTGAGGTATCACCTCACAGGAGTCAGAATGGCCATCATTCAAAAATCCACAAATGACAAATGCTGAAGAGGTTGTGGAGAAAAGGGAACTGTCCTTCACTTCTGGTGGCAATGCAGTTTGGTTCAGCCACTGTGGAAAACAGGTTGGAGATTATTCAAAAGCCTAGGAATAGACTTAACTTTTGACTCAGGTGTCCCACTTCTGGACATAAATCCAGAAGGAACCCTATTTCAGGATGACAGTTGAACCACAATGTTCACAGCCAGCAATATTTACATTAGCCAAGACATGGAAACAGCCTAAATGTCCATGAACAGTTGACTAGATAAAGAAGAGGTGGTATATTTATACAATGGAATACTATTCAGCGATATAAAATGTCAACATAATGCCATTTTCAGGAACATGGATGCTCCTGGAGAAAATCAGTCTAAGTGAAGTAAGCGAGAAAGAGAAAGAAAAATACCATATGAGATGGCTCATCATTGAAATCTAAAAATAAAATAAAACAAAACAAAAAAAACCCAAATTCAAAACAGAAATAGACTCGCAGATATAGAATACAATGTTTTGGTTGTCAAGGGGTGGAGGGCGGGAGAGATACGCTGGGAGGCCAAAATTGTAGAATAGATAAACAGGATTGTACTGTATAGCACAGGGAAATATATAAAAGATCTTATAGCAGCTCAAAGAAGGAAAAATGGGACAACAAATGTATATATATTCATTGTAACTGAAAAATTGTGCTCTGCGTTGGAATTGGAGACAACTTTGTAAAATGACTCTAAACCAATAAAAAAAGTAAAAAAAAAGAAGAAAAAATGATCCTAAATATTACAGGTGCAAATATAAATTACAGAGGAAAAAATATGCAAAAGTGTAATAAAACCAAAGATTTTGTTTTATATTTTCTTTTTAAGATAAGCAAAATCAAAAAACTTCTAGCCAGGTGCATCATGAATAAAAGAGAGATGCACAAAAGAAATAAAGTCACAAATAAAAGTGGAGAAATAACCAATGTTGCCTCAGTTATAGAAAAAAGTGTTCATTTTGTCAACACTTATATGCCAATAAACTGGACAAATTAGAAGAAATAAACAAATGTCTAGAAAGAGACAGGTATAAGGAGAAACAAATAATTTGAACAAACTGATTACTAGAAGAAAGATAGAATCTGCATTTAAAAAAATCTTTAAAAATTAGGGCAGATTTAAACAGCTCCCATGGAGAACTGTGCAAAAATAAAAAGCAGGACTTATACTCTTCAAACTATTCAAAAATATTGAAGATGTGGGAAACACCCAAATTAATTCTATGAAGATTTCATTACCCTGATAGCAAAGCCAACAAACAAAGTACGGTCAAAGAGATATTCAAGCCAATATACTTGATTGATTTTGATGCAAATATTCAACAAAATATTATTAGCAAACTAAATCCAGCAATACCAAAAATGAATCATACAGCATAATCAACTTGGTTTCATTGTAGGGCCACAAGAGAGGTTCAATATACACAAATCAATAAGTTTGATACATCACATAAACAAAAGAAAAAGAGAAAATGGCGTGGCTATCCCAATAAATCCATCAAAAGCATTTCACAAAATTCAAAATTTATTCATTAGAACAGCAACAACGGCAACAACAGTAACAAAGACAAAATCAACAACAAAAATAGAAACCTCTTACCAAAGTAGGATTCAGGAAATATATCTAAACAAAACTAAAGTCATTTATTACAGGACCACAGACAAAATAATATGCAATAGTGAAAAACTAAAAGCCAAATTAAGGAATACGACCTGAATGCTCACTCTCACCATTTCCATTAAACACAGTATGGGAAGTACTAACAACAGCAATCGGAATAGAAAAAAACTTATTCAAGTTGGATTGAATGAAGTAAAACTGTTATTATTTTAGATGACCTAATAATCTATATAGAGAACCCTAAAGATTCTCCACACCAGAACAACTAAAACTAATAAAGACATTTAACAAAGTTGCATGATTCATGATTAATATACAAAAACTGTCACATTTCTTTACACTAACAATTAAATATTCCATTATTTTAAAAAATCCATATGAAATCAGATCAAAAAATGATAAACCTATGAAAAAACCAAGATAATGATATTGAAAGGACACTGATAAAGAAATTTGAAGATGATGCAAAGAAATGGAAAGAAATCTCAAGGTCTTAGTTTAGAGGAATTAATATTGTTAAAATCTACATACTACAAATATGTCTACAGATATAAAGTGATTCAGATCAAACTACATGATATTTTCCCCAGAAATTAAAACAATCCTCAGATTTGTATGGAACTGCAAAAGTACCAGAACTGCAAAAGGAACAATGAGGAAAAAGGACAAAGCTGGAGACATAAAGCATAACCATCCCAGATCTCAGAATATATTACAAAAATACAGTTATCAAAACAGCACAATACTGGAAAACAAACAAACATCTTTATCACTGGAACAGAACACAGAGGCAGAAATAAAACATCACACATATGGTCAACTAAACTATGACAAATGTAACAAACTCTACAATGCCAAAAATACAGTCATCAGCAAGTGATGTTGAGAAAGTTAGACATCTACATATAAATCAATGAAATAAGAACACTCACCACACTGTGCAAAAATAAACTCAAAATGCTTTAAATATCTGAATCTAATACATGACACAATAAAACACATGGAAACTAACATAGGCAAAACAATAGATAAATTTTAGTAAAATTTTCCTATATCATTCTCCCAATCTGAAAACAATAAAAGCAAAATAATCAAATATGTCCTAATTAAACTTAAAACTTCTACAGAGCATAATAAACAGAGTCAAAAGATGAGCTTCCAAATGGGAGAAAACATTAGGAAACAATGCAATCAACACGAGGCTAATTTCTAAAATTCACACATCGTTCATACAACTCCATTACAAAAATCTACAAACAACTCAGCCAGAAAATGAGCAGAAGACTATTCTCTAAAAAAGGCACACAGATGACAAACAGGAACATAAAAACTTGCTCACATTGCTAATCATTATACAAAGGCAAGACAAAAATAACATAATTTTTACCTCACACTATTGAGAAGGGTTGTCATAAAAATGTCTACAAATAATAAAGACTGTGGAGGTTGTAGAGAGAAAGGGACACTCCAACGCTCTTGGTGGTAATGAAAATTGGTGCAACCACTTTGGAAACAGTATGGATTTTCCTTCAAATAATAAAAATAGACCTATCATATGACCCAGCAATCCCACTCTTGGGCATATAAATCATAAAACCTGAAGACAAAGAATCCTAGGGTAAATCATAAGAAGTACACTTGACTTAATATGATTCTTCATATGTCTCCCCTGGCAAGGGAAGCAGAAGCAAAACTAACAAAATATGATTGTATCAGTCTACACAGATTTACACTGCAGAAGAAATGACCAATAAAATGAAAACTCAACCAACACAATGGGAGAATATATTTGCAAGTGATATTTTCCAATCAAGTGTTAATATCCAAAATACAGGGCAAACTCACACAACAACAACAAAAAAGACCAAACAATCCATTCAAAAAAAAAGTCCATTGGAACTGAATAGATCAATCTGAATCAATTATCTGTAGAAAACATAGAGTTGGCTAAATGACACATGAAAATATTTTCAGTTATAAATTTTTAAGAAAGTTATAAACCAAAAATGAGACAAGACCTCACACTTGTCAGAAGGCTCTCATCAAAAAGAAAAGAAATAGATGTTGGTGAGATTATGGAGAAATATTACACCGTGGACACTGTTGATAGGAATGCAAACTATTGATTCCACTGCATATATACATCAAATTTTCTTCATCCATTTTTCTGTCAAGGGATGTTGGGTTTGTAGGCCCCTGTCTGAAGGCCCTAGAGAATAAGCCCATGGGCTGAACTGATAAACAAGCTGTGAGGAATGTCACATATCCAGGCTGGATAAGAAATGGCCTGCTCAATGTATCCAGTATGGATGGCTGGATAGCCTATGCTGGATAAGATCCTCAGAGGAGGACAACGAAAGACAGGCACAGCCAGCTGGATAAGAGATGTCCTACTTAATGAAGTTCCGTGATGAACTTTAAAACAATCCTTTATCATTTAACTTTCTGTGCTTATGCGGGAGCATGGGGACAAAAACAGCTTAAGATTATTAACATTGTTATAACTTAGATGATATGTGAGGCATTGTGCAAGTCCTATATAAACCCTTTTTCTAAGAATCAATAAAGAGAGAACTGCTTCACTTCTCTCCACACAGTGTTTGTGTGTATATGATATCGTGTCACTGACAGGGTTAATTAATTTATTTTGAGTACCTTAAAAGGATGTTGCATTATGTATAATACTATTTCTGCACCTATTGAGATGATTATGTGAGTTTTATTTCTCATTCTATTAGTGTGGTGTGTCACCTTTATTGAGTTGAATATTTTGAAGTATCCTTAAACCCAGGGATAAATCCCTTTACTCATGTATGTGTATGATACGTTAAATGTGTTGTTGAATTCATTTTGCTTGTATTTTGTTGAGAATTTTGGTACATATGTACATCAGGGAAAATATTCTATATTTTGTTTATAATGTCCTTTCTAGCATTTTCATGCAAATAAAGCTGGCATCATTAAACAAATTGGGATACTTTCACCCCCTTCAAATTATTGGAAGATTTGGGGAAGAATTGGTGAGAAATTTTCTTCAAATCTATGACAGAATTAACCAGAAAAGTCATCTTGTAAATATTTTCTGGTTTGAGAGGTTTGGATAACTGATTTACTCATACACACTTTTGCTCTATTTAAATTTCTAATTTCTTCTTGATTCAATATTGGAAGAGATATGTTTCTGGGAATTTGTCTTTTGTTCTAGGTCTTTCAAATTGTTGGTTAGTGGTAATTTCTTATGATGCTATGCATCACTACATCAGTTGTAATATCTTCTCTTTTATTTCTAATTTTATTTGAGTCTTTATTTTCTTAGCCAAACTAAACGTTTGTCCACTTTATGTTTAAAACAAACAGGCTTAGGTATTTTTTTCTTATCTTTTCAATTGTTTCTCTTGTTATTTGCCTTACTCTCATTCATTCAGTTTTCTTTTTTATTCTTTCTGTTTTCGCCTAGATTCTTGATATGTAAAGTTAAGTACTGTGATTCTTTGTATTTCTGTTATTATTAAATACTATTTATTTATTTATTTATTTAAATTACTTATTTACTTATTTATTCATTTGTTTATCATTGAAGTACTGCCATTTACAATGTGTCAATCTTTGGTGTATAGCATAGTGTCCCACTTCATGCATATATTTGTGTGCCCATTAAATTTAACTTCACAATATTTAACATACTGCCCTGTGTCATACAAAAGACATTTTGAATAAATCTGTTTTTATACATAGTGGATAACATTTATAATTCTACAGCTCTCAAATATATCCTCTCCTAGCCCCTTTCAGCAGTAACCATAAGATGATTAATTAGATCTGCAAGTGTGTTTCAGTTTTGTAGATGAAATCATAGTGTTCTCATCCAAAATTTTTTTAAGGTTCTACATACTTCATGTCATGTATTATTTTTCCTTCTCTTTCTGGCTTACTTCAATTTGATAAACACATTATGGGGACATCCATTTTGCTGCAAACGTAATTGTTTTATCATTTTTTCTGGCAGAATATTATTCCATTGTGTAAATATGGCATAAATTCTGTATACTGTTATCTGTTGATGGACAATTAGGGTGCTTCCTTGTCGTGGCTGTTGTATATAGCACTGCTTAAAACATTGGGGTGCAGGTGACATTTTGAATCAGGGTTCTCTTTCATATATACCCAGAAGTGGGATTGCTGGATTTTATGTTGTCTATTTTTATTCTTTTGAGGAATCCCCATCTTGTTTTCCACAGTGACTGCACCAAACTATATTCCTACCAACAGTCTAGGAGAGTTCACTTTCTCCGCAGCTTCCTCAGCATTTATTGTGGGTGGACTTTTGAATGATGGCCATTTTGACTATTGTGAGGTGATACTTCATTAGAGTTTTGAATTCCCCTTCTCTGATAATGATAGTGAGCAATTTTTTTTTCATATATCTGTGTGGCATTTGTATGTCTCTACTGGAGAATTGCTTGTTTAGGGCTACTGCCCATTTTCAGATTGGGTTTCTTTTTTTTTAAGTATTTTTATTAGGTGGTTTGAACTCTTTATAGTTTGGAAATTTAGCCTTTGTCAGTTGCATCACTTCTAAATATTTTCTTTAATCCTTTAGGTTGTCATTTTACATTGTTTATGTTTCCATTTGCTGTGCAAAAGCTTATAAGTTTAATTAGGTCCTATTTATTAATTTTGCTCTTACTTCCATTACCTGGGTAGGCTGTTCTAGGAGATCATTGCTGAGATTTATCTCAGAGTGTTTTGCGTATGTTTTCTCATAAGATATTTACTGTGTCTTGCCTTACATTTAAGTCTTCAAGTCATTTTGAGATTATTCTTGTGTATGGAGTGAAGGAGTGTTCTAACTCTATTACTCTGCATGCTTCTATCCAGTTTTCCCGACACCAGTTGGTGAAGAGATGGCCTTTTCTGTGTCATAATCTTGGCTACTCAGTCAAAGATTAAATTCAACATAGGCCTGCACATTTATTTGTAGGCTCTCTATTCTGTTCCATTGATCCATATGCCTGTTTCGGTAACAATATCATGTCGTTTTTATTATTGTAGCTCTGCAATAGTTTATGGAGACCAGGAAGGTAATTGCTCCAGCCTCTTACTTTGCCTTCAATATTGTTTTGGAAATTATGGATCTTTATTTTATGTATATAATTCTTATGATCATTTGTTTCAGTCCTAAAAAGAAATGTTTTGATTAATTTGATAGGAACACAGATTAAGTCTGTGGATTGCCTAGGGTAGTATGGCCATTTTAGCAATATTATTTCTTCCATTACGAGACTTTTGGGTATCTTTTCAATTCTTCAAATATTTCTTGATTTCCTCAATCAATGTTTTCTTGCTCTCCAAGTACAAGTCATTCACCTCCTTGGTCAGAGATATTCTTAAGCATATTAAAATTTTGGGTGCAGAAATAAAATGGGTTGTTTCTATAGTTTGTTTTCCTGTTGATTCAATGGTAGTGTAAATAAATGTATTTGGTTTTTGTACATTAATCTGCCTACCTTGCCCAGTTCCTTTTTTAGCCTAAGTATTTTTTGTGAAGCTTTTACAGTTTTCTATATATAGTTTCATGTCTTCATATCGTGACAATTTTACCTCTTCTTTTCCAGTCTGAATCCTTTTATTTGCTTTTCTTGCCTGATCGTTGTGGCTAGGAATTCCAAGACTATATTTAATTGAAATTGAGAGAATGGGCATCCTTGTCTTGTCTCAGGTTTTTGTGGGAAGGGTTCTAGTTTTTCAACACTGAGTATTTTGCTGGGTATAAGTTTGTCATAAATAGCTTTCTTTATGTTGAGATATGGTCCCTCTATACCCACTGTGATAAGAACTTTTATTGCAAATAGATGTTAAATTTTGTCAAATGCTTTTTCTGCATCTACTGATATGATCATATCATTTTTGTCTTCTCTTTTGTTGATACGGAGTATCACAATTGATTGATTGATTTGAATATGTTCAACCATCCTTGTGTTCCTGGGATGAACCTAACTTGTCGATGGTTCATGGTCTTTTTTTTACATGTGCTTGGATTCTGTTTGTTAATAATTTCTCAAGGATTTTTCTTGTATGTTTATCAATGATATTGGCCTATAGTTTTCTTTTTGGGTAGTGTCTTTGTCTGGTTTTGGTATCAAGTTGCTCTTGGCCTTATGGTGTGAGTTTGGGAGTACTATCTCCCTATCAATCATTTGGAAGAATTTGAGGAGGACTGGTATGGATTTTTCTTTGTATATTTCATCAATATCACCGTTGAAGCTATTTGGGTTTGAATTTTGTTTGCAGAGATTTTTTTTTTATTTTTTTGATAATTCTATTCCAATTCTGGTGATCTGTGTGTTCAAGTGTGTAACTTCTCCTTGATGCAATATTGGTGGGCTGAATGTTTCCAAAAACGTCTCCATTTCTTCCTGGGTATCCAGTTTGCATACAGTTGCTCATGGTATTTCCTTATGATTTTTTGTAAATTTGTTGTACTCTTCATAGTTTCTCCATTGTCATTTCTAATTTATTTGTGTTCTCTCTCTTTCTTGTTAGTGAGCCTGTCCAGAGATTTGTCACTTTTGTTTACTACTTCAAAATAGAGATTGATTGATTTTTTCTATTTTTTATTTCAATTATTTCTTCCTTGATCTTTATTTTTTCCCTCTTTCTGTTGACTTTTGGTTTTGTTTGCTCTTCTTTTCTTGATTAGTTTACCTAGAATGTTAGATTATTTATTTGAAATTCTGGTTCTACTTTTAGGAGGGTCTTGTCACTATGAACTTCCCTCTTAAGCCTGTTCTAACAGTATTCCATAGAATCTGTGCAGTGTTTTGTCATATTTCCGAAGATATTTTTTAATTTCTACTTTTATTTCATCACCTCCCCCCTTGTTTTTGTGTCATGTTTTTTAATCTGGATGCTGTCATTTTTTCTCCCTGTTTTTCTGTGATTGAATTCTAGTTTCATGGTATTATACTCAGAAAAGATGCTTGAAATAATTTTTGTCTTCTTAAATTTGTTGAGGCTTCTTAAGTACCTGAGTACATAATCTTTCATAGGAAATGTTCCTTGTGCACAGGAAAAGAATGTATATTCTGTTTTGGGGAGAAGTACTGTTTTGAAATTATCAAGCATCTCCAATTATTTTATAATTTATTTTAGTATTTTTGATCCCTTTTTAATTTTCTGTGTGAAAGACCAGTCCAGTGATGGTAATGGGGGTTTATAGTCTCCTAATTTGATTGTGTTCCCAGGAATTTCTCTATTTTTATCTATTAGTGTTTGCTTTATGTATTTAATTGCTCCTATATTGAGTGCATATATCTTAATGTGTCTAATACCCTCATTTTGATTTGTTCCTTTAATCATTATATCATGTCCTTGTTTATCTTTCTCTATGGTCAGTTTGTAAAGTCTCTTTTTGTGAAGTCAATACTGCTAGTCCTGCTTTCTTGTCATGTGCATTTGCTGGAATATATTTTTCCACCTTCTGACTTTCAATGGATGTGTGTTCCTCTTACTAATGTGGGTCTCCTCTATGCTTCATAATGTAGGGTCTTGTTATATTATCACATATGACTATATATCTTTTGTTTGAAGCACTAAGTCCATTAACAATTGTGATACTTATTGATAGACTGGTGATTATTTCCATATTGAACTTCATTCTCCAGTTGATATGATATTTTTTTTTGTTCATTTCTTTTTGTTTTTGTGGCTTGATCAGTTTCATTTTATTACCTTGGTTTCTTTATGTCTTTGTGACTTCATTGTAAGCTTTTGACTTATCATTACCTTGTTTTGTATGTATATTGACACGTACTATATTTGTTTATTTTAACTGATAAGAATACAAACTCAAACCCATCCTACAGAGAACAGAAACAAGACAAAAAACACTCTGTATGTTCCTGTTTCACTCTTTGACCCTTAAAATTTTGATGTCCTTTTTTACAACATCATATTTTTTCTGTTGTAAGTCACTGTAGATATTGCCTTTCTAATTATGCCTTTCTCTTTTCTTTAGCATCCTGCTTCTTTATTATTTAGAGTAGATCTTTCTTTAATTCTTTTCTTTTGCTAAATTCTTTAAGTATTTGCTTGTGTGGAAGTTATTTATCTCTCCTTCTATTCTAAAATTTAGCCTTGCTTGATATAGTATCTTAGATTACAGCTTTCTTTCATTCAGGACTTTGAATATGTCTTGCCACTGTCTCCTGCCTGCTGTTTTTGTGCAGGAAACGAGTTTACAAATATGTATATAATTATATATAAATGTAAAGAACACCTATAAATGAAGATAACAAATATGGTGAAATCTTATACGTTAAAAAACAGGAAACATTCATAAAGGAAATTAAAACTGGTCTAAAGAAATGAAATGATCTCTTAAGTTAAAGCTGTGAAACAATGTGTTTGAAACAACTATACTACACAAAGCAATCTACATTTAGTGTGATTCATGTCAAAATACCCATGAGATTTTCCAATATATAGAACAAATAATTTTAAAGTTTATATGTAACCACAATGATCATGAGTTGCCAAAATAAACTTTAAAAAGAGTATTAAATGTAATGGTGTAAACCTCTCCCATGTTAAACAGTCCTACAAAGCTTTAGTAATTAAAACAGCATGATACTGGCTCAAAAACAGACACCAATCAAAAGAAGAGAATAGAGCAACCAGATATAATCCCTCACACGAATGATCAATTAACCCATGAAAAAGGAAGCAAGAGTATAAAATGAAGAAAAGACATTCTCCTCAATATGTAGTGCTGGGGAGATTGATCATGTGAAAGATAGATTAAAGTATTTCCTCACATTATATACAATCAATGAGCACAGAATATCTTTTATTTATTTTGGTTTACTTATATTTCTTGCACCTTTAATTTATAGATCTATGTTTAGATCTTTTATTTCACTTACCAAATGTATTCCTCTTTTATACTTTTTAGTATAAATTTACACACAATAGTTTTCCTAATTTCTCTTCCTGATAATGTGTTGTTACTATACAAAAATGCAATGGATATTTGTATATTGATTTTGTGTTCTGCAAGTTTACTAAATTTGTTCATCATTTCAAACAGTCAATGGAGGAGTATATGGAGTTTTCTATCTATGCATAATTATGTCATCTGTAAAAACTTCACTGCTTTAGTACATGTTGGATGAATTTTATATTTTTTCTTGACTAGTTGTTCTGGCTAGGACTACTAGTAGTGTAATTTAGGACTTGTGAAAATGAGCTACTTTTTCTTATTACTGGACCAGAGGAAAACCTTCCTGCATGTTAACATTGAAATTGATATGTCATGGATTTTTCATATATGGCTTATATTATTCTTAGTTACATTCTATCTAGAGTGAATTTAAGAATATTTTTATAAAAAAGTCAAGATGAGATCTGTCAATAATATTCCTACATATTTTAAGATTGTTATTTTTGAATTCTTTGTTTTTTAAAGGGATGGTATCACATATATTCATTTGTATATGTTAAATAATATTTATGAATTAGGACTAAATCCAACTTAACAATAGTTTATACTACGTATAATATGCCATGAATTCAGGTTGCTAATATTTATTTAGAATGAAATTTACAGATACTGAAGGAAAACTTTACATTGTAGCTTGAAGGTACATTTATTTATTTAAAAATTATATCTCTCATTTTGAATTTGGTTTTTTTTAGTGGAATTTATTTCTAAATAAATATATAATTTTGGTAGAACTGGATTTACTACAGTTAACTGATTCAGAACATAGCTATTATTTACAATTAGTGCACAAAACACTTGCCTTAAAATGCCGTATTATACTAACAATGTCAACTGTTTCTGGACTGAGAAACATATTGCTTCCTAAAATGCAAGACCTGGTCTTTTCCACCCCAAACGACATATAGTGTTACATCTTTGTTTTTTGATTGTTTGTTTGCCCCAAAATGGAGGCAACGTTTATTGAACCCAGGATATTTTGCATAAGTCTATTTTTCAATATCGTTTTGGAACACTTAACAGAAACCCCAAGAGTATGTACTACAAAGATGACAAGAAAATTTACTACTTCTAGGGACTGATAAACTTCTGAGTGAAAGAATGGCAAACAAAAAAACATTTGTAAATATACAATAAGATTGTCTCTTTTGCATTTTTAATGTTGAATATTAAATTACATTGGTTTTAATTATAGCACTGAATTACAATTTAAAACAAAATTTCCCCCTGTGGGATTTTTAATTTGATTGATTAGATTAATCTAAATTTATTTCATAAATATTAACCATTTATTTATAAACATAACACATAAACTGATATTTATTCAACTCATGTTTTGAATATAGAGCTAGCTACTTATTGTAAAGTACACAGATAAATACCTACTTCCATTTACAAATTAAATTATGTTTCAGTTTATTTACAAATGATGATGAAATAGTTATACACATTCTGTACAGGTTTTACACAAATTTCACTCTAAATTCCAAAACTTTAAAATTATTTTATATATTTTCTGCATTATTTATTCTCTGTTTACCAATCTGTTATAAATTTGTGTACAAATGTATGGAGATAGATTTTATTTAATAGACCCAAAAATTAAATTATTTTAAAAGATTTTGTTGGGTAAAATTTGCAGATCAAAGTGTAAAAATAAGCATCATATATTCTTCATTTTAACTGGATGAATGAGAAGTAAACACTGGCTGAAAGTTACACTTGAGTTACTAGGAGACCAGTCGTTTTGTGATGTCACAGCTACTCAGGTTGAGAACAATTTTGATGGCCTAGCAGTTTATCTGTGCAGGCCTGCCAAAGCAGCATTTGAAGCTACAGTGCTCAAAATCATGCAGATTAGAAAAGTAGCTGTAGAAAAATTTATATATAATGACACATATTTCTTCAGAAATTAAAGATGTGTCTGGTAAAGACGGACCAAGTGGTTCAGGAAATTCCGGTTGATCTCTATTGTGTGATCAAACAATCTCTGGAGACTTGGACTTGAGATCTATGATTGAAGAAAATGCTTTTCAGCCTTTGTCTAAAGAATTCTTGATAAAAAGGCCATTTTACACAAATTCTGTCTCTGAATCAGATGAAGATAATGATTTTCGTTCTCTGACATTTCCAAGAATACTCTGGAAAATGGCTGGGAGTGACCAATTTAAATCGGTCTGGTGGGATGATAATGGAACTTCCATAGTGATTGATGAAGATGTCTTTAAGAAGGAAGTTTTGGAAAGAAAGGCCCCTTTCAGAGTATTTGAAACTGCAAGTATGAAAAGTTTAGTTAGACAGCTTAACCTTTATGGGTTTAATAAATTGCGGCAGAATTTTCAAAGATCTGCTTGTTTAGCAGACTTTCTGGCAGAAGAAAATAAGTCTCTGTTTTAAGCAAAGTATTCAGAAACTTTAGTTACCACATGGTAACTTATATATAAAATTTTATTTTGTACATCAGTCTATGGTAATATAAATGTAAAGATAAACTTTGAAAATTATATAAAACTACTAAGGCTAAAATACTTTATTTTTTCTAAAAAATGAGGACAGTGGCTAAAGCATTCAGATGATAAGAAACTTTGCTGGCAACTATGAATCTTAACAGAAATCTAAATAAAGGTATCAAAGCTGCTTTTCAAAAGTGGCATTCACTGTTACTGCAAATGCTAATCCTTTAATTTAATGACTATACTATTTAAATGTGTATTTCCCAAAAAGGATCTTCAAAATCATCAGCAATATTTATATTTTGATTATAATATCTTTGCATAGTAAACGTGAAATCTGAGGTTTTATAAGTTAGGCTTTTTGTAGTGTTGTATTTTGGTTTAAACTATTATTTAAATCTTCCTACTTTGGTTGTAGCGGCAGTTTTATCATAATACAAATTTTAAACGAGGCTTTCCCCAGATTTTAGTGAGAATAAAAAGAAAAGTAGGGATTAAAAATGCCTCTCTGTTATCTTCATTGGCTGAAGATTTCAACAAGAAGCACTATAAAGCAGTGGGTAATTTGGATAATCATATTTCTGGTTTTGTGGCTTACACTAGTGGAGAAAGTGCATTTTTACCTTCCGCAAATTTAAACGTGCCTCTAATAATAAAGCCCTCTACTAGCCACAGAAATGGTGATACAAGTAACCCGATGAGAGGTGATTTTTCTCCTCCATCATCAACGTCAGTTAGACCACCAGAACAAATAGCATTGGATCTACGTGCTATTTTAAATCAGCTGACCACTGTCCACGGGCACTCTCAAAGCAGCTACACTGAAGAAAATGGCCGTGTTTTGAACTTCATTACAATTACAAATTCTAATTCTCAGTACAGCATCTTGTCTCCATAAAGAGGAATTATTTTGGACACATGGTGGAGCCTTCTTTTTTTCCAAATAGATATCACAACATATCTGCCAATGAAGGTCGATTTTCTAAGCTTAAACCAGGGATCAACCCATGGTTTCCATGCCAGTGATAATTGATACATCAGCTAACTCTCTTTCAAGGCCAACTCATTAGACATCTTCAGTTTATGAACGTCATACTAATTTCAACTGATCTACCAGAGGACTAACAGATTATGCAGGAAAACAAAGATTAAAATTGATGTTGGCAAATGTCGACAAATATCTGCAATTTTCTTATTTGAACAATAAACTTAGACGTGTACCTGTATTTATCTAATTTTTTTAAATAGTGTTAATAGTTCAATGGGAGACAAAGTTACTATTTAAATAAAAAAGAGTTATTTGATTGATATGATCATTTGGTGGAACAATATTGGATTAATTTAAATAATTTCTTGTAAGGAAAGAGAAAAAAAGGAAGAATTTGGAGAAAGACTAAAACATGGAGAGAGGGAAAAGTACTAAGTGGTTCCTGGTTCATCCTGGAAAGGATTAAAAGTGTTAAATTAGGATGGGTTGAAACAGAAGATAAATGCAGGAACCAGCCCAGGGATCATGGTCTCTCTTATGTCATGCCTGAAATCATAAAGGTCACATGATATAGCCTCAGATGGTACTTTCAGCCTATGGTAGAATTTAAGAAGTAATTTTATCTATGGTCTTCTTTGTGCTGTCCTAAAAGCGTTCAAATTGGTTCTTTCATTTCCTGCCCTCTAGAGTCTACGCTATATTTTCTAGTCGATATTTAATGTTGTTTTATGTTCCAGCCAAAGACAAGCTTATGTCCTCAGTGTGGCACTTAATGCCTTTCCAACTCTAAGCACACAAACTCAACTTAGTTTAGTCATTTATTTATAAATCTGGCATCTGAGTTCCTTGGCATATCTTTATGTTTCACTGTATCTGGAGATACATCCAGACAAATGCTTGTCAACTATTTTAGCTGCTACCTCACCACTATTGATCCAGCTTATCACTGGACTTTGGATGTCCTCCTTTTACCTACTTAAAATTTCCCAGTCTCAGCACAGAAACTACCTCCTTCAGATGTTTTCTGTCTATCCGCCTTTCCTTGTCTAACTTGGATACCAACACAGTAAGCACAGTACATGTCACAGGATTAATTTTAGTATTTAGTGAATGAAAAATACATGTCTACTTTAAGCAAAATCTACTTTCCTGAAACAACAAAACTCTCATGGTTTTCAAACTATTTTGTTATGGTCTTTATTCTTCACCACAAACTAGCTCTTTTCATATCCCAAGGACTAGACACACAAGACAGTAAGTGGAGGTAAGTACAGGAGACAAAGTATTATTTTCTTCTTAATTCATGCCTCCAGAGGCATAAAGCATTCCATTTTCACTTGCTACATTTTTTCCTGTCTCCTCATCACCCACCCACCGCAGAATAGCTGATTCTCTTTCCCATACCAAAAACTATACTGACTTCTAATTAATTTACTTCTTAGAATCAAAGCTTTGTCCATAAGAGACACTGCTATTGCAAACATTTACTGTAGGTTTATGCACCCCACATAACTTGTGCCCCTTCTAACATTCACACAGGTAGTATCTAAGAGGTACTAGAAACTTGGTTGGGGTGGTCATATTCAACAACCAAATTGCAATCTAAAATGTGTGGACTAGAAAGAGGTGAGGCTTGTGGAATTAAAAATTTGTTCAACTGCAAGAATATCAAATTTCTGCAGATATTAGGAAATATAAAATATTCATGGAAGAATTTGACAATTTCCCATTAATTTAAAATAAAAGGTGAAGCATTTTCAGAATGTGAAATGACCTGTAGTGTTGGAAAAATTGTAGGCAAGTTCAGGGTGTCTAAGGCTTCTGCTCATAATCATGCAGCCAATGTCAGCGGATAAGACTGGAATGGCAACATTGGGTCCTGAAAACATGTCACCAGTTGTGAAGAAAGCCTTTGATAATCTGGAGAAAGGGCAAAAGGTCCAGGGTAAGCTCTTGCAACATCCCATCAATATGTCCTTTAACAAGAGAAGAAAAGAGACCACTTGCAGCAGATCTGTGTCTGGACAGCAGTGGTTTATCCTACAACAGAAACATCAAGTTTTAAGTTTGTCAGCTCAACTCTGATGGTGGCTATGTTGTTGTTTACATTAGCAGTCTGGAGTTCAGATGGGCTGGTTCAGCAGCTAGTTTCCAGCTCTCTTATCAGACAGTGGATTTTACCGTGATCATCTGAACAAGGTTCTATTGTGATAAGTCAAAAGCTACAGTTTACTTTAAAAATTAGAAACCCTAAGGAAGAATATTGTTTGTTTGTCCATCTGTAGTTTTCTACCTGGGAAAATCTAGACTATTGGCAAAAGTACAAAAGTTGGCTGGTGCTTTGAAAACTATTCTCTGAGCTCTGCACACAAAACTCCTCCCACTAAATACTACAAATCTGTCTACCACTTTGTGTGTGTGTGAATATGGATTGTTAAGCAGTAACTACGTTTTTCTTAGTTGAGTCATCATTAAATTATTCTTCTGCATCTGGCAGAATATCTGTGAATTAAGAGGTTCATTGAGCCACCAGATTTTCTTCCAGTCAGGGAGAGGTATATTATATTTCCCAGTATACTAATTGTTACCTGTTCATTGAATCCCGAGCTGATGCGAGGGCCAAGCCACTGAACCTTGAATTGGAATGAGGCATATACATTCTCCAGTCCCCAGAGCCCAGCACAGGACTGTGTCTCATTTTTAATTTAAGCTTATGTCTAATTTCTTTTTTTTTCTAATTCTCATTGTTGACACATCTTATTTTGGCTTTGGACACCCGTTGACTAATTTAGAGTGACTGAACAACTGACTTATTCCCGTTCACCTAGAAATTGCGAAAACATTTTTTCCTTGTACTACCTGGAATAGAGTTAGCATAGTCATCATTTTGAAAGCAGTCCTCAGTCCTAATAAACCAGAACCTTTATACTTCTTTGCCCAGCACTTGAGTAAGAATGTTTGTTGTGGATCTCAGCGATTATCCTCACATCCCATAATGCAACCATGAGAAAAAACACCACATTGTTATCCAAAATCATGTTTTTGTCAGTATTGCATTCCCATTGTAAAACAGTTAAGAATTTTAGGAGTTGTGAGATTTTACCATACTGAGATATTTAGCAACCTAGTATGTTCATTTCTTACAGATGCTTTTGGGGAGATGAGACCATCGTTCAGAGATAGTGAACTTTATTTCTCAGAGAAAGAGCAGCCAGTTTAAAATTTGTATCCATTTCCTAATCTCAGATGAATACACAAAGTGAAATGTTGATGCCTACATGAGCAGTAGGCTAACATGAAGGAAGTTTAAGTCATGGTAAACACTTATTTTATTAGTATCTTTATGTATTATTTATTAGAATCACTTATTTATTAGTATCTTTACCTTGGATAAGTATATCATGACTCAAGTTTACTTGCTGCAGAAGCAATCATGAGAAATGTTATGGGAATAATTCAATATTGACTTTCCATTTTTCCTTCTGATTCTATTGAGATATAATTTGTGTAGAATATTGTGTAAGTTTAGGTGCACAGGATAATGATTTGATTTACAAGTTTCATGAAATAAATATCATAGCAACTTTAGGGAGAATTCATTATCTCATTTAGATACAATATTAAAGAGATACAATTTGCCTTTTTGTTGTGATGAGAAAACATAGGGTCTACTCCCTTAACAACATTCATATATAACATAAAGCAGTATTAATTGTAATTTTCATGTTAATTTGGGGCATCCCTAGGACACATTTGTTTTACAGCTGGTGGTTTGTGGCTTTTGAGTGCATTAATCAAATACACCATTCCCAACCCCTGCCTCTGTTAACTACAAATCTAACTTTTTCTCTAAAAGAATGTTAGTTTTCAAAGTGTACTTTAATTTATAAACTGTTTTAGTTCCTCTTACACAACATACTGTTTGCTATATTTAGTAAATTTCAAACTGATCACAAGAATATATCTAGTTATGATATGTTGCTATTTAAAGATATTTCATATTTATTTACTATTCCCCATACAGCACATTTCTTGCCCCTGACTCATTTAATTTGCAACTGGAAAATTTTCTCTCTTAATTTTCGTCAAATATTTCTTTTTCCTCACACCTTTTTCCTCCTTCTTGTGAACAACCTGTTTCTTTGTATATCTATATCTCCTTTTCTGTTGTGTTATGTTCATTTCTTTTAAATTCCAATAAGAGTAAAATCATACAGCATTTGTCATTCTCTTTCTGAATTATTTCACTTAGCATATTACCCTCTTGGTCTACCCTTTTTTTTGCAAATGAAGAACTTAGTCTTTTCATAGCTGGGTAATAACCCAAAGTATATTTATCTGTGTGTGTATATATATATATATAAATATAGATAAGTCTAAAAAATATAAAAATAAAAATTATAGATTGGTAGATATATATACTATAAACACACACTTTCTTTATCCATTATCTATTGATGAACAATTAATTTGCTTCTATATCCTCTCTATTGTAAATAATGCTGCAGTGAATATAGATTTGAATTTATCTTTTCTAGTTTTTGTTTTTATTTTCTTGGAATAAGTATCCAGATATGAAAATGTTGGATTATATTTCATTTTTAATTTGTAAATAAAACTGCATACTGTTTTTCACAGTGGCAGCACAAATTTACATTCAATCCAGCACTGCATCAGGGTTGTTTTTCTTACCTCCTCACTAACATATTTATGTGTAATTTTTTCAGTAATATTCATTATGACAGGACTGATATACAATCTTTTTGTGCCTTGGACTTGCCTTTTTCTGATGGTTAGTGATGTTGACCGGTTTCATATTCCTGTTGATTATCTTTCCCCACTCTATATTCATTTTTAGTAATGGGCTAAATTATCATAACTGTCTGATTTCATTTTCAGGCATTTTTGTGTTCCATTATTTTCTTTGTTCTGTGCCACTACCATATCCTTTTTATTACTGTAGCTTTTTATTATAGTTTTAAATTAGGGAAAGTGATACATCTTCTCTGTTCTTTGTCAAATATGTTTGTTTTTATTGTTTGTTTTCTTTCTTTTCTTTTATTTTTAGTGACTTTGATTCTTTTGTGTTTAAATGTAAGTTTTAAAATTATTTATTATAAATTCTGAAAATGCCCTTCGTATTTTGATAGGCACTGGATTTAATTAATGTATTTTCTTGGTTAGTACTGTCATTTAAACAATATTTTTTTCTTCATCAATGAATACAGTATATCCTTTTATCTGTTTGCATTATCTTCAATTTCTGTTATAAATATTTTATAGTTTTCTGTGTACAGGTCTTTTACCTCCTTGGTTCAATATATTTCTAGAATTTTTTTTGTAATGCAACTGTAATTGAGACAGTTTCCTCACTTTCTCTATCTGTTAGCTAGTTGCTTGTGTGCAGAAATGCAAAATTTTTGTATGTTAATTTCACATTCTGAAATTTAACCAAATGCATTGATAAGGCCTAGTAGTTTTGAGGTGCCTTCTATAGGATTTCTGTTTAATGTATGTCATCTGCAAACAGATACTTTTACTCCTATTCTTAATTAGCTATATTATATTTCCTTTTATTTTGGATAGCTATGGCTAGAATTACCAATACTATACTGAATAAAAGTGGTAAGGGTGAGCATTCTTGACTTCTTACTGCTCTAACAGGAGATGCTTTCAGCTTTTAATCAGTGACTGTCATGTTAGATGACGTCTTGTCATATATGACCTTAACTGTTTTGAGATATGTTTCCTCATGCCCAATTTGAGGAAAAATATAATCTTAAAAAGTTAATGAATTGTCAAAACATTTTATGACCCTATTGATGTGTCTATAAAATTTTATTCTTAAATTTGTTAGTGTGGTATATCATATTGATTAATTTGCAGGTAATGAATCACTTTTGCATCCCTGGATTAAAATGGACTTAATCATAATATATAATCCTGTTATTGTATTTTTTGCTTTGCTAACATTTCAGTGATGATTTTTACATCAATACTTATCAGTAGTATTTTACCTGTAATTTTATCAGGTATTTGTTCCAGTTTTAGTAGTAGTGTGATACAGAAAGGTGGGGTAGGAAGCCTTCATTCCTCTCCAAATTTTTGGAATTCTCTGAGAAGTATAGGTAATAGCTCTTCTCTAAATGTTTGGTAGAATTCACCTGTGAAGCTGTCTAGGCCTGGAATTTTGTTTGCTGGGAGATTTTGTTTAATGACATATTCAATTTCATTAGTGCTAATCTGTTCAAATTTTCTATTTCTCTTTCCATCCTGGAGATTATGTCTTTCTCAGAAATTGTATAGTTCTTCTAGGGTTTATGTTTTATTTACATAAAATTTGTTGTATCTTCATATGATATTTTGTATTTCTATGTTATAAGCTGTAGTTTCTCAATTATTTCTGAGCTTATTAGTCTGTACTCTTTTTTACTAATGAGTCTGTTTAAAGTTTATCAATTCTATTTATCTTTCAAAAGCCATAATTTAGTTTGATTGAATGTTTCTATTTTTAATCATTACTTTATTTATGTTCTGAATTTTCAACTGTCATTCCTTCTACTAACAATTTTTTTTCCTATTTTGCTATATTTTGTAAGATTATAAGAGAGAGATGTTTCTTATTTGTATAAGTGGGATTATTTGCTATAAGAATCGTTATTATTACTGCTTTTGCTATACCCAATGGACTTTGTTTTTGTTGTCATTTTTCTTTATATATATTTCCTTTATTTTTACAGAAATCCATATGTTCTTTAATATTGTATAATTTATCCTCCACATTTTACAATTTTTCTTAGGTTTTTACTTTTAATAAATTTCTATTCTCACAGAATCTATATGTTTCTTCTCAAAACAAGTAGAAAAATAATAAAATATATACAAAAATAGGAAAGAACCAATTTTTCTAAAATTAACTTTGAAAAATGAACAAAGCTTTGGGTATTATCCTCCCTGAATTTATAACATACTACAAATCAAGAGTAATCAAAACATCAATATATATCACTAAAAGAGACATATATATCAATGGAACAAAATAAAGAGTCCAAAAATAAACCCACACACATATAGTCAATTAGTCTACAATGAAGGAGGCAAGAGTATACAATGGAAAAAAGACAGTCTCCTCAACAGGTAGTTCTGGGAAAACTGGAAAGTACATGTAAAAGGAAGATTTATGAGCACTTCCATCCATAGACTACAGAATAAGATAACAATGGATTAATTTCCTACATGTAAAACCTGAAACTATACAATTTCTGACCAAAAACATGAGGAGAATGGACTTTGAGATAAATCATAGCAATATTTAATGGTGATCTGTCTCCCAAGTAAAAAAAGAAAAAGAAAATTTTCAATAACAGTTTTAAGTTTATGTAGGAAATATTAGATTTATTTCGTAATACAGGGATTCTACTTCTTGTATAAGTGTGAAGTGCAAAACCTTTTGCAGAGCAAAGGAAACCTTCTACAATACATATGACAACACACAGAATAGAAAGAAAAAAATTCAGACAATGAGACCAACAAGGTGTTAATATCCATAATATATATGTAGCATATTAGACTAAGTATTCTAAAAAACAGGCCCCAACTTTAAAACAGTTTAAGGATCTTCATGGAAATTTTTCAAAAACAGACATGTGGATGATTTTCATTCACATAAAAAGAAACATAACGTTGCTATTCATTAGGAAATCTCAAATCAAAACCAGAATGAAATATAATCTCACAGCAACCAAAATGGCTATTAAAAAAAGGCTTCAAATGACTAACATTAATAAGAATGTCAATAAAAGGGAACCCAGGTATACATTTTGTGGAAATATAAATTGATGCATCCACTATTATAAAAGTGTAAACAGTGCACAGAAAACTAGAAATAAAAGCAATATATGTTGCAGCTTTTCCAGTTTTTGATATAAATCAGTAAAAACAAGAAAACATTAACTTTAAAGGATATATTACCCCCATTGTTCTAAACATCATCATTTATAATAGCCAAGGATAGATGCACAATTCAACTGCCCATCAACAGATGATTGACTGAAGTAGATGTGAGATATAGATAACATAATAAATACTTAGTCACTGTCATATTAAAAAATAAAATTCTTCCATTTGAAAAAATGTGACTGGACTCAGAAAGTGTTGTACATATGAAAATAAGTCATACAGAGAAAAACACTCCAAGTTATCACTTATATGAGGAAACTAAAGATATAAGAGAAATAATCATAAAGAAACAGGAACAGAATCACATATATATGTGTAGTGTACCAAGTAATGGTTTCCTTTCGGGACAGACAAGAAGGATGGTGAAGACAGAAATATGCAAGCTACCAGTTATAATTTAGAGAAGCAACAGGGCTATATTTACACCACAGAAAAATATTTTAATAACTGAAATGATTTTAAAGAGATTATAAGCATATATTTTAGTAAAATGTACATGTATTTGGGGAAAACAATGAAGGAAATAACCCAGGAAAATCAAAATATTTTGTAGTACTATAACATTAAGGGGGGTGATTTGTTCACTTTCTTTACTTTTCTTATAATGTCCTAATTAGAATTTAAGCTTTTAAATGAAAAAGTATATTCTGTGAAAAAGTGACATAAGTTTAAACAATTTTTGTCTCTCCCCTTAAATCTACAGTAAGTAAAACATTCATATCTCAACAAAAATAACTAGAACACAAACAAAGCTCCAGAACGCATGTGTAAAGCTGAAGTTTGGTGGGCTAAAACAGTGGAGGCTCAAATGAGGGAAGAGCAGATTTGGTGCCTACAACCAAGGCCCAATTACTAGAGTATCTGAGCCCACAGGCTCAGAGATCCCAGTAGAAACAGGGTCTCAGTTTCACACAGCTCCGGCCTCCAAATGCACCAGCACTCATGGTCACATGTAATTAGGAGGGAGCCACAATGGAGACAGAAATTCCATCCTTCAGACACTCAGACATTCATGACACTGTCCTAACTCCCCATTCATATTGGTGGAAACAAGTTACCTTGCAACACTGGACATGGGAAAGGCACTTGCCAGATTCCAACTATCCACCTGTCTTTACACATTTCCTCAATGTGTATACTGAGTCTCAAAGGATATCAGATAAAAGGAAGGGTTCACCATACCAGTGACAACAGTGGCATTAACTACCAGAGAAGTCTAAAAAGTGACAATGAAACACATCTTTTATCCAGACAGTAGTGACTGGAATGTGCCATTTTGAAATATTATGAGGTAGCTCAGGTAAGTATAACCGAAAATTGTGCAATATTGCAAACTACCAGGAAACAAAACAAGGGCTCCAACTCAAAAACGGTTATTTAGTGTCATTAGAGCAATAATTTACCAAGATCATGACCAATCACAGTAACATTGTAGTGCATGCACACACACAGATACACAGACACAGACACCAAAAAAGACACAGACACACATGAATAAGCACACGCACACACACACACAATGTCAACCCTGCAGCAAACAAACTTAAAGTCATGGTATATTGCCACATAATTAATAGAGAATTCAAACAGATGTCATACAGAAACTCAATACAAAAACAAAACTCAGATAGCAGTTTAGTGAGCTTAGGAATAAATTAAATGCTGATAAGGAATACATTACCAAAGAGATTGAAACTAAAAAATAACCAAATGTTATTGGAGGACCAGATGAACTTAATATCTGAGATGAAGAATGCAACAGAAAGCATTGGAAACAGTCTGCCTTTGTGGAAGAGAGTTTAGCAAACTCTCCAATACAAAACTAGAAATGATAGAGGAGCGCAGAGATACAAGATATTAAAAAGTGAGGAAATTCTACAATAGCCATCAGACTTCTTCAGGAAGTGCACTTTAGAGTGAAATCCTGGAGGGAGGAGAAAGTTAGAAGGTAGCTGATGGTTTATCTAAAGAAGTAATTGTTGATAACTTCCCGAACCTGTGTAAGGAACAGATATACAATCCGTGAGCCAACAAAACACCAATAACTTTAAGGCAAAGAGACCTTCAAGATAAGTCATATGCAAATTGGCTAGTCAATGACAGAGTAAAATTTTAAAGACAGTCAAAAAATATTATGATAATCTACAAATGATCCCCCATTAGACTTTCAGCAGATTTCTCAGCAGAAAACTTTGGCCAAGGGTAAATTAAATGGCATTTTCAAACTACTGAAATATGAAGTCTCTCACCTAAGAATACTCTACCTTGCACAGTTATCACTTAGATATAAAGTGAAAATAAAGGCATTACCAGACAAACAAAACATGAATGAGATGAAAAAAACAAAACTGAGACACCTTACACGGGGTGCAGAAAAGAGGTCTTCTAAGAAATATAAAATGGCAAAAATATGGAAACATTGAAGAAAATGCTAAGCAAACACCACGAGAAATTTGCAACTGTTTCTTTGGGTATGTTCTTAAATGCTACTATACTCTATGGATTAAAGATAGAAAAATAGAAAATCAGGGGCAATAAATATATATACATCAAACTGGTATCATGTTCACAAGAGTAAAAGAAATAATTTGAGACAGTAATCATAAAAGGTAAAAAGTAAATCAATATTAAAGGAAGCTGCTATCAGCGGAAAAAGGACTAAATTTTACATGAGATGTTTTATTTTTAATTGAAGCACAGTAGATGTACTGTATTTTGTAGTTTCAGATGTACAGCATAGAGATTCCAACCACTCTGTGGAGTATATTGCATTATAAACTATTACAGTACTTTTAACATTCAATTATTATAAGTTATTGTGTATAATTCCTTGATCTATACAGATTATACTTGTTGCTTATTTCCTTTATTTATACTACATTATATCTCTCAATATTGTACCATAAAATTGTCCTTCCCTTCCACTTTGGTAAACATAAATTTTTTCCCATATCTTTCAGTATGTTTCAGTCTTGTGTATCTAAACTCTCTATCTCTCTTCCATGTCTCTATCAATAAAACAATCTGTCTATCTATTGATCTATCTATCTTTTTATCTACCATGTATCTATGTATCTATCCTTCTATTTATCTTTCATTTATCAATAGATAGCTATAGATATTCTAGCAATAGAAGTACATAGATATTTGTTATTCTTTAGATTCCACATATAAAAAATATGATATACTTTTGTCTTTGTCTAAGTTTCTTCACTAAGCACAACATTTACTAGGTCCATTCAGGATGCTGAAATAGCAATGTGTTATACTTTTTCGTGGCTGACTAATATTCCATTGCATATTTATAGAATCATCATATCTTCTTAATTCCATACTCTACTGTGGACTCTTGGATTGCTTCAAAGTCTTGCATGTTAAAAACAGTGCTGTTGTGAACAGTTTTTTTTCAATTTAGTGTTTTTTCCCCAGATTTTTCCTAGGAGAGGTCTTACTGTTTCATATGGTAGTTCTGTTTTAGTTTTTAAAGATATATGAATACTCTTTTCCATAGAAGCTCTACCAATTTATATTCCTACCATGTGTATACAAGAGATTTCTTACCTCCATATCATCTCCAACACTTTTCATTTGTAGACTTTTTTATAATAGCCACTTGAACAGTGTGAAGTGATACCTCATTGTGGTTTTGATTTGCAATTACCTAATAATTAGTAATGTTGAGCATTTTTATCACCTGCCCGTTACTCATCTGTAAGCTTTCTTTGGAAAAATATTAACTCAGTTACTCTGCTCTTGTTTTTGATTGGGTTTTTACTTTTCACATTGAGTTTTGTAACCTAAATCCATGTTACATCTATTAACCTACATCTATTAAACCCTGGTCACTTGCATTATTTGCCAATATATTCTCCAATTACACAGGCAGTGTTTTCACTTCATTGATTGTGTCCTTAGCTGTGCAGAAATTTTCAAGTTTGTTTAGATCTCACTTGCTTATTTTTGCTTTTATATGTTTTGCCTTAGGAGACTGTTATAAGAAAATATTCCTATGATATGTATCCAATACGGTATCTCCCATATTCCTTTCTAGCAGTTTTATACTTATTAGGTCTTACATTTAGGTCCTTAATACACTTGTAGTTTATTTTTGTATATGTTGTCAGGGAATGCTCTCATTTCATTGTTTTACATGTAGATGTCCAGCTTTCCCAACACCTCCCATTGACGAGACTGTATTTTCTCCATTGTGTACCTTTGCCTCTTTTATCATAGATTCATTGCTCATAGGTGTGTGGAATTGTTTCTAGGCTCTCTGTTTTTATTGATTATATCTCTGTGCCAATGCCATGCTGCTTTTATTACTGTAGTTTTTTAATATAGTAATGTATCTGGGAGGGTTATATCTCCAGATTTCTTGTTTTTTCTCAAGATCATTTTGGCAATTTTTAATGGTTTCATTTAAAACTTATAGTTATTTTTATCTGCTTCTTTGGAAAATTCTACAGCTTTGTAACATTAATTGCACTAAATTTGTAGGTTTCTTTGTGTAGTACAGCCATGTTAACAATATGAACTCTTTCAATCCATTACACAAGACATCTTTCCATTTCTTTCAATCATTTTTAAATACTTTGTCAATGTTTTATAATTTTCAGTGTGTAGATCTTTCACATATGTGGTTACATTGATTCCAAGATATTCTAGGGAATGGGATTTTATATAGTATTGCTTTCAACGTTCATTTTGGGGTATCTCATGATTAATGTGCAGAAATGCAGGAGACATTTTACATTAATCTTGTACCCTGCTCTCTTGCTTAAATTATTTATTATTCATAACAGTCAGTTTGGAGCCATTCGGACTCTCTGTGTAGATTGTTATGCCATCAATACTGGTGACAATTTTGCTTCTTTCTTTCCATTTTGTGTTTCTTTTTCTTCTTTTTCTTTTCCTTTTCCTTTCTTGTATTACTATGGAACAGAAGTGGTGAGAGTAGGAGTCTTTTTGTTGTTTCCGAATTTACCCAGAATGCTTTCACTTTTCCCCCTGATTATTATAAATTGTTATAAATTTCCTATATTATGCTGAGAGATGTTCCCATTATACTCACTTTCATGAGAGTTCTGGTCATGAATGTATGTTGAATTTTGTCAAATGCTTTTTCTGTGTGTATTGACATGGTCCTGTGAGATTTGTCCTTCCTTTATTAGATATGTTTCATGCTGATTGACTTGTGTATGTTGAACCATCCTTGTGACTCTGGAAGGAATCCAACTCATCATCGTGCATAATCCTTTCTATATATTGCTTGATTAATTTGTAATTTTTCTTTTGAAGATTTTTGAATGTATATTCATCAAGGATATTGGCTTTTCATTTTCACTTATTTTTTGGTAGTGTCTTTGATTTTGTTATCAAGATAATGTTGGCTTCATAGAATAACTTTGGGAATTTTCCTTCCTACTTCATTTTTTGAAATACTGGGGAGGAAAGAGGTTTTAGTGAAGGCATCCAGGCATTTTGTTCAAGGGGTGTTTTCAAAATTATACATTTCATTTAACTTATACTGATTGCTCTTTTCAAGTTTTCTCTTTATTCAGTGTTTGTTAGCTGTACATATCTAGAAATATGTCCATTAATCTTAGGGCATCCAATTGGTTGTCACACTACTGCTCATAGTGATTTCATATACTTTTTTTATTTCTGTAATATCAGATGTTATTTCTACTGTTTCATTTCTTATTTTGTTTGGGTCCACCCTGTGTATTTCTTGATAAGACTGGCTAAATGCTTAACAGTTTGTTAATATTTTTAAGAAAAAATATAGCTCATAATTTTAGGAATTTTAACTTATTTTTTGATTTTTATATCATTTATTTTAACCTATTAATTAAAGATTTCTCATTCTAATGCCTTTAGGTTTTGTTTGTTCTTATTTCTAGTTATTTTTGTTGGTATGCTTGGTCCTTTCTGTGAGGTTTCTCTTGTTCCTTGTAGAAAGCCTTAATCGTTCTAAACTTCCCCCATAGATTTGTCTTTGCTGCATCCCATACATTTTATGAAGCTGTGCTTTCGTTGTAATTTGTCTTTAGGTATGATTTTATTACCACTTTGATTTCATCATTGACCTTGTTTTATTTTATTTTTTTAAAGGATGTGGTTTAATCGCATGTTTGTTCTTTTCCTGTTCTTCTTTATAGAGTTGATGCATTGTTTCATACTTATGTGTATGGAAAAATACTTGGTGTAATCTATCTTTGCTTAAAGTTTCTGAGGCACTTTTCATGACATAATTTGTGGTTATTTCCTTAGATAACATCCTGTGCACACTTGAAAAGTTTATGTGTTCTGCTTTTCTAATGCAGTGTCCAAAAAACCAGTTAGTTTCAAATGATCTAATATATTATTAAAACATCTATTTTCTTACAGATATTTTTTCTGGATGATCTGGCTATCAGAATAGTGAGGTGTTAAATTCATCTATTATTATTTTTTTATAATCAATTAATTCCTTCATGTCTACTAATATTTCTTTATATACTTAGGATCTATGGTGTTGGGTCCATATATAATTTAATGTGTGTAATACCCTATTTTAACATTGATCTCTTTTTCATTATATAATCTCATATATATCTTTCATTGTGGCCCTTAATTTGAAACGTATTTTGTATGAGTTGAGCATTGCAATCTGCATTTTCTTATCATTTCCATGAAATAACTCTTCCATCTATTTCTAGGATGTGTTTATCTTCCACCATAAAGTGAGACCTTTTGTGGTGGAGGCCAAGATTGTGGAGTAGAAGGATGCTCAATACTAACCCTTTCCCACAAATGCACCAAACTCACATCAACAGACCCACTCAGCTAACCAGAGAACCTGCAGAAATCTGGCAGAACATTGTCCTTTTCAATAGGTAAAGATGCTTAAAATCTGGTAGGATGAAAGGAAGAAAAAAAGAAGAAAAGGCAAAACAGAGTGGGACAGGTCCCACAGGGAGGGAGCTGCAAAAATGGACTGGCGCTCATTCACTGGGTCTCCACTCTACAACTGAGGGTTCGGCTGGATGGAGGGGGAGCCTCCAAGGCTTGGATCTGTACAGAGTATAAGTTGACTGACAGAACTAAGTTAAACAGGCACAGACACCCAGCCCAAGGTGCAGCCCGGACGCTGGGGGCAGGGCCATGCTGCATGAGCTGGGTGGAAGATGGGGATGGCTGCACTGAGGCAGTCTGGGGGAATGGAGGGGTCTTGTGCCATTGCTGTGGGTGTACAGGGCAGAACAACCTGGGCCCTCCATAAAACAACAGGGCAGATGTGCCCTGTGGGTGGAAGGGTGCATAACCATGTCTGAAAATACACAAAAGTTTCTAGGTGAAGAGAGCTGGGGCTCAGACACAGACACCATACACTCTGGTGTTTTGCACCCAGGCAGCAGCAGGGGCAATATCGGCATCCACGTCTAAGGACCTAGCAGCCTTAAGGGACAGACGCAATCTTCTCTACAGGCTGAGACAGATAGGATCATTCTGTCCTGGTTCCTCAGAGAACTTGCTTCACCAAGACAAACAAGGAGCTGGATTTTGGACCAGACCAGGGACAATGCTATTCCTCAGTCTTCCCTGAGCCCACTTCTGGCATGCAAACCCGAGGCAGACCTTATAGTGGCACAGATCTATGGAGTAACTGGCACCCTGAGGGTCCGTGTGGCCCCCCAACTTTTCTGCTAGAATGCAGCCCCTGACCATGGTGCTGGGAGAGGGTGTGATGCCCACTCTTGCCTGGTCAGCCTGCAACAGCGGACTGCAGCATCAGGCAGGGCAGTGACAAGCCAGCCCAGAGTAAAGAGAGCTGCTCCAGATGCAGTGTTGGGTGTTGGAGCGATCTGCTTGCTGAGAGGCACTGTGAGCAACACAGTTGAGGGCTCCAATGGAGGGCCTCTGAAAACAGGAAGATGAGCATCCAAAACAAGATGAATACAGAAAGACTTCACATTTAATGTACCCAGTCTACAGGAGGACACAGACCACTGCCTTATTTTAATCTGTTTTTACGTGTTCCATTTTCTGTTACCCTATAATTTTTACTTCTTAGGCAATTATATATACACCTATTTTAATCCCTTTGAAATATTTAAGAATATATTTATTATTATTATTTTTCCACAATCTGCTTCAACTTGCTCTTCTATTATGCATTATACAATGTCTTCAAATATTTATTTCCCCTTCTTTAAAATTCGTTGTCTCTCTCTCTCTTTTTTCTCTTTTTTAAGTTGTATTAATTCATTGACATTAGGTAGAGAAACTCCTTTAGGACCAGCGTAGATAACTGTTATTCCATAAACCACAGTGCCAGAGAGGTAGAAGCAAGATGAAGAAACAGAGAAACCAATCCCAATTAAAAGAATAAGAGAAATCCCCTGAAAGAACGATTAGTGAAATAGGTATTGATAACCTACTATATCAATATTTAAAAAAAGGAGTGATCAAATTACAGAAGGAAATTAAAGATAGTGTTTAGAGATATAAAACATGTTAAAAATGAAATGTAATCTATAAAGAAGAGCCAAGGAGAATAAGTAAACTAATTGACTGAGATGAGGTATGATATTAAGGCGTTGCAAAGCAGACTAGATAATGTAGAGGAATGAATTAGGGACTTAGAAGACAGTAAAATAGAAAGCACTCAATCAGAAGAGCTACAAGAGAAACAATGGGAAACAAATGAAAAAAGCATAAGGGACACATGGGATAATAGAAAGCATGCCAATCTTGGAATAATAGAAGTTCCAGAAGGGGAGAAAAGATCAAAGGGGATTGCAAAGGTGTTTGAAGAAATCATGACTGAGAACTTCCCAAACTTAAAGAAGGAATCAGATATCCAAGTACAGGAAACTCAGAGTGCCCCAAACAGGAAGAACCCAAATACACCCACAGCAAGTCATAAAATTAATATGGCCATGGTCAGGGATAAAGAAATGATCCTAAAGGCAGCAAAAGAATAGCATGAGTGAGTTACAAGGGAATCCCCATAAGGCTCCCAGCTGATTTCACTACACAAATACTACAGGACATAAAGTAGTGGCAAGATATATTCAGAGACTTGAATGAAAATAATGATATACCCTAGGATTATTTAACCAGAAAGGCTATATTTTATGGTAGAAGGAGACATAAAGGATTTCAAAGACAAGAAAAAGTTACAAGAGTTTAGCAACCCTAGACCCATGCTAAACGAATTATTGAAAGCTCTACTGTAAAAAGAAAAGCAGCAAGATGCTACAGAAATATGAATCTCACAGCTGGAAAGGTGACAACTCATGAATTATAAATAAAATAAACACCAAATTTTAAAACAAGACATACAAATCATTGAGAGAGGAGAGGGAGGCAGGAAAAGGGAGGGTTTTTTTTGTATTTCTTTTTAGAATTTTTGTTCTCAGTAGGATGGGTTTGAGATCTTGTTACTATCAGTTTAATAAAAGCAGTTATAATAATGATATAAAATACTTATATAAAAGGGTAACAAGAAGACATTAACTTATCAGGGTGTCACGAAAACTAAATAAATTTCATGATAATTTCAAGGAAAATGACCAAACGATAAAAGGAAGATGAAATGAACAAAGAGGAAAAACCAAATCAACAGCGAAGATAAGGTCAAATGGCAATAAACACAAACATATCATAGATTATTGTAAATGTTAATGGACTAAATGCTACAGTCAAAAGTCATAGAGTGGCAGGCTGGATAATAAAACAAGAACCTTTAGTATGCTGCATACAAGGGACCCACTTCAGGGAGAAGGACACATATAGATTGAGAGTGAAAGGATAGAAAAAGGTATTCCATAAAAATGGAAAAGCCAAAAAAGCAGGTGTTGCAGTACTGATTTCAGACAAAAGAGTTTTTAAAACAAAGGCCATAAAGAAAGATAAAGAAGGACATTTTATAATGATTGAAGGAGTGATCCAAAATGAGGATAAATCACTCGTTAATATATAGGCACCAAATAGAGGAGCACCTAAGTACATAAAATAATTACTAACAGATATAAAGGGGGATAGTGATGGGAATCTAATCATAGTTGGAGATTTCAACACTGCATTAACATAACTGGACTGATCATCGAGACAGAAAAGAAATTAGGCAACAGCAAATTTAAGTAATACAATAGAAATATTACACAAGGTGGATATTTTCAGAACATTGTACCCCCCAAAAATAGTATATACATTCTTTCCAAGTGCACATGGGACATTCCCCAGGTTTCATGATATAGTTGGGCACAAAAGAAACCTCAGCAATTTTAAGAAGATAGAAATTACCTCAAGCATCTTTACTGACCACAGCACCATGAAGCTAGAAATCAACAACAGAAAAACAAAGGAGGACAATAGGAAAACATGGAGATTAAACAATATGTTATTAAAAAACCAATCGGTCAATGAAGAAATCGAAGCTGTCATGAAAAAGTACGTTGAGACAAAAGAAAATGAAAGCAAAACCACACAAAATTTAAGGGACACATCAAAAGCAGTGCTGAGAAGGAAGTTTAAAGTGATACAGGCCTTCCTCAAAAAAGAAGAACAATCACAAATAAACAATTTAACCCACCAGAATGAACAAGATAAAGAAGAACAAAAAAGCCCAAGAGGCAGCAGAAGGATGGAAATCATAAATATTGTGGAGGAAATAATTATAATAGAGATTGAAAAAACCATAGCAAAAAAATCACCAATCAAATAGCTGTTTTTTTAAAAAAGTAAGTAATTCCAAAACACCTCCGGCCAAACTCAAAAAGAAGAAAAGAGAGAGAACACAAATTAGCAAAATAAGATAGGAAAATGGAGAAATTACAACAAATAAAATTGAAATACAGAATATCACATGAGAAAATTATGAAAAGTTTATGGAACCAAACTGGATAACCTAGAGGGGACAGACAATTTTCTGGAAAAATGCTGTCCACCAAGAATGAATCAAGAACCAACTGACCCATTGAGCAAGCATAGCAGTAGAAATGAAATCAAAATAGCAATATAAAACCTCCCTACAAATATCAGTCCAGGACCGGACAGATTCAATGAGGAATTCTAACGATCATACAAAGAAGAACTCACACCAGTGTTTCTGAAACTCTTCCAGAAGATTGAAAGGAAGGAAAACTCCCAAAGTCATTCTAGAAGCCACAATCAGCCTGATACCACAACCAGGATAAGACACTACCAAACAAGAGAAATATAGGGCAATAACACTGATGAACACAGACACAAAAATCCTCACCAAAATAGTAGCAAATAGAATCCAAAAGCAGATAAAAAGTTAATACATCATGGCGAAGTGGGGATCATGCCAGGGACCCAGGGGTTTTTCAATATATGCAAGTCATTCAATGTAATAGAGCACATCAACAAGAAAAAGACCAAAACCACATGATCATCAAAATAGATGCAGGAAAAGCATTTGATAAAATTCAACACCCATGTTTGATAAAAAGTCTCAAAAGGGTGGGTATAGAGGGAACATATACCAGCATCATGAAAGCTATAGATAACACACCTACACCTACAGCTAGCATAGCACTCAATGGTGAGAAAGTTAAAACATTCCCACTAAAATCTGGGAGAAGACAAGGATGCACACTATCAACACTCCAACTCAAGATAGTCTTAGAAGTCCTAGCCACAGAAATCAAACAAGAGAGAGAAGTAAAAGGAATGCAAATTGGAAAGGAAGAGGTAAAAGTCTCACTATATGCAGAAAATATGTTACTATATATAGAATACCCTACAAGATCCAGACAAAAACTACTAAATTTGATCAAAGAATTCAGCAAGGTAGCAGGTTACAAGATTAAGTTTCAAAAATTAGTGGCATTTCTTTATGCATATGATTCAGTAATACTATAGAGCTATAGTCAACATTACAGCACTGTGTCGGTAGGAAAACATACATATAGGCCAATGGAACATAATAGAGAGCCCAGAAATGAACCCACAGCCTTTTGGTCAATTAATCTTTGAAAAAGGAGGCAAGAAAATACAATGGAATTGAGACAGACAATTCAGCATATGGTGTCGGGAAAACTGGACAGCAGCATGTAAATCAATGGAGCTAGAACACTCACAATGAAGCTAGAACACTACACACAGAAATATAATCAGAATGGATCAAAGGCTTAAACATAAGTCAAAATACAATAAACCTCCTTGAGAAAAACTTAGGCAAAATATGATCTGACATAAGTCTCGAAAATTTTCTCGTAGAAGAAATAAAAGCAAGAAAAACAAATGAGACCTAATGAAACTTACAAGCTTCTGCACAGTAAAGAAACCGGAAATAAAATAAAAAGACAACTAACAGAATGGGAAAATAATTTGCATATGATACCGACAAAGCCTTGATCTTCAGAGTATATAAGCAGGTCATCCAACTTAATAAGAAAAAATAAATGACCCAATCCAAAAATGGGCAGAAAACCTAAACAAGCGACTCTCCAAAGAAGACATACAAATGATCAAAAGGCACATCAGAAAATGCTCAATATCACTGATTATCAGAGAAATGGAAATCAAAACTACAGTGAGGTATCACTTCACACCAGTCTGAATGGCCATAATTCCAAAATCCACAAATGACAAATACTGGACAGGCTGTGGAGAAAAGGGAACCATCCTTCACTGCTGGTGGCAATGCAGATTGGTGCAGCCACTGTGGAAAACAGGATGGAGATTCCTCAAAAGCCTAGGAATAGACTTACCATTTGACCCAGGAATCCCACTCCTGGGCATAAATCCAGAAGAAACCCTACTTCAGAATGACACCTGCACCCCATTTTTCTTATCCAGGAATATTTACAATAGCCAAGACATGGAAAAAGCCTAAAAGTCCATCGACAGTTGACTGGATAAAGAAGAGGTGGTATATTTATACAATGGAATACTAGTCAGCCATATAAAATGACAACATAATGCCATTTTCAGCAACACGGATATTCCTGGAGAAAATCAGTCTAAGTAAAGTAAGCCAGGAAGAGAAAGAAAAATACCGTATGAGATGGCTCATTAGTGGAATCTAAAAACAAAGAAAAACAAAACAAAAAGAGCACAAATACAAAACAGAAATAGACTGGCAGACATAGAATACAAAGTTTTGGAGGCCATGGGGCGGGGGGTGTGAAGAGATAGACTGGGAGGCCAAAATTGTAGAATAGATAAACAGGATTCTACTGTATTACATAGGGAAATGTATAAAAGATCTTAAGGCTGCTCAAAGACGATAAAATGGGACAACAAATATATATATGTTCATTGTAACTGAAAAATTTTTCTCTAAGCTTGAATTGGAGACAACTTTGTAAAATCATTAAAAATAAATAAAAAAAATGTTAAAAAAGGAAAAAACATTATCCTAAATATTACAGGTGTAAATATAAACTATAAAGAAAAAAAACTTTGCTAAAGAGTAATAAAACCAAAGACTTTGTTTTATGTTTTCTTTTTGAGATAAGCAATTCAAAAAACATCTAGCCAGGTGCATCATGAAGAAAAGGTAGATGCTCCAAAGAAGTAAATTAAGAAATAAAAGAAGAGAAATTACTAATTTTACCTCAGATGTACAAAAAAGGGATCATTTTGTCAACACTTACATGCCAATAAACTGGACAAATTAGAAATAATAGACAAATGTCAAGAAAGTGACAGAGATAAGGAGAAAGAAATAATTTGAACAAATTTTTTACCTGAAAAAAGATATAATCTGCATTTAAAAAAATTGTTGAATACAAGTGCAGATTTAAACAGCTCCCGTGGGGAACTGTACAACAATACATAGCAGAACGTATACTCTTCAAACACTTCAAACATAGTGAAGATGTGGGAAACTCCCAAATTAATTCTATGAAGCTTTCATCACCCTGATAGCAAAACCAAAAAATAGTATGGACAAAGGGAACTTCAAGCCATTATATTTGATAGATTTGTAGGCAAAAATTCTACAAAATATTATTAGCAAACAAAATCCAGCAATAACTAAAATGAATCATACACCATGATCAACTTGGACTCATTGCAGTGTCACTAGAGAGGTTCAACATACACAAATCAATCAGTTTGATACACCACATTGACAAAAGTAAAAGAGAATACGACATGGTCATCCCAATAAATCCATAAAAAGCATTCCATAAAATTCAACATTTATTTATTAAGAGAGCAACAACAGCAACAACAACAAAAACAACAACAACAGCAACAACGACAGAAACCTTTTAGCAAAGTAGGATTAAGGAAATATATCTCAACATATCTAAAGTCATTAATTACATACCCACCAACAACATAATATGCAAAAGTGAAAAGCTGAAAGCCAAATTAAGGAATAAGATAAGGATGCCCACTCTCACCATTTCTATTAAACACAGTATGGGAAGTTCTAGCAACAGCAATTGTACAAGAAAAAATGTTATTCAAGTTGAATTGAATGAAGTAAAACTGTTATTATTTTAGATGACATGATAATCTATATAGTGAAACCTAAAGATTCTCCAAACCAAAACAACTAAAACTAATAAAGACATTTAGCAAAGTAGCATGATTCATAATTAATATACAAAAACTGTCACATTTTTACACAAACAATGACATATTCCATAATTTTAAAAGATCCATATGAAATCAGATGAAAAAACGAAAAACCTATGAAAAATCCAACATAATAAAATGAATAGGACACTGATAAATAAATTTGAAGATGATGCAAAGAAATTGAAAGAAATCTCAGGGTCTTAGTTTAGAGGAATTAATATTGTTAAAATACACATACTAGAAAATATGCCTACAGATATAAATTGATTCAGATAGAAATACTTGATATTTTCTGCAGAACTAAAAAGAGTCCTATGATTTGTATGGAACTGCAAAAGAGCCAGAACTGCAAAAGAACCAATGAGGAAAAAGAACATAGTTGAAGGTATAACCCATTACCCTCCCAGATCTCAGACTATATTACAAAAATACAGTAATCCGACAGCACAATGCTGGAAAACAACCGAAGATCTTTATCACTGGAATGGAACACAGAGGCAGAAATAAAACGTCACACCTATGGTCAACTAAACTATGACAAAGGAAACAAAAATATACAATGCCTTAAAGACAGCCTTCAGCAAGTGATGTTGAGAAAGCAAGACAGCTACATGTAAATCAAAGGAATTAGAACACTCCCTCACACTGTACAAAAATGAACTCAAAATGATTTAAATATCTGAATCTAATACATAACACAAAAAACTTCTGGAAACTAACATAAGCAAAACAAGACATAATTTGTAGCAAAAATTTCTTATGTCACTCTGTGAAATATGTGAAAACAATAGAAACAATATAAACAAAAGGTCCTAATTAAATCTAAAAGCTTCTAAACAGCAAAATATACAAAATGAAAAGATGAAATTCCAAATGGGAGAAAACATTAGAAAACTATGCAATTAACAAGAGGCTAATTTCTTAAATACACACATTTTTCTTACAACTCCATTAAATAATCTACAAACAACTCAGACAGAAAATGAGCAGAAGACAATTCTCTAAAGAAGACACAGAGATGACAAAGAGGAAAAGGAAAACATGCTCACATTGCTAATCATTATACAAAAATAAAAGGCAAAAATAAAATAATGTTTTACATCACAATATTGAGAAGGGCTGTCATACAAATGTCTACAAGTAATAAAGAATGAGGTGGTTGTGGAGAAAATGGGACTCTCCAACGCTGTTGGTGGGAATGAAAATTGGTGAAACCACTTTGGAAACTGTATGGAAGTTCATTTAAAAAATTAAAACAGACCTATCATATGACACAGCAATCCAACTTCTGGGCATATAAAACATAAATCCTGAAAACAAAGAATCCTAGAGAAAAACATAAGAATTACACTCTGACTTTGGACTTAATATGATTCTACATATGTCTCCTCTGGCAAGGGAAGCAGAAGCAAAACTAACAAGATATTATTGCATCACTGTAAACAGATATACGCTGCAGAAGAAATGATCAATAAAATGAAAAGTCAAGAAACACAATGGGAGAATATATTTGAAATTATATTTTCCAATCTAGTGTTAATATCCAATATATATGGCAAACTCTAACCCCACAACAACAACAAAAAAGACCAAACAATCCAATTAAAAAAATGTCCATAGGAACTGAATAGATTTATCTGAATCAATTTTCTATAGAAAACATACAGTTGGCTAAATGACACATGAAAATATGTTCAGAATTTTAAATTATTAGGAAAGTCATAAACCAAGAATGAGACAAGACCTCACAATTGTCAGAAGGCTCTCGTCAAAAAGAAAACAAATAGATATTGGTGAGATTGTGGAGAACATGGAACATCATGGACACTGTTGATAGGAATGCAAATTATTGATTCCATTGCATACATACATCAAATTTTCCTCATCCATTTTTGTGTCAAGGGATGTTGGGTCTGTAGGCCCCTGTCTGAAGGCTCTAGAGAATAAGCCCATGGGCTGAACTGATAAACAAGCTGTGAGGATTGTCTCATATCAAGGCTGAATAAGAAATGGCCTTCTGAATGTATCCAGCATGGTTGGCTGGATAGCCTATGATGTGTAAGATCCTCAAAGGAGGACAACCTAAGACAGGCACAGCCGGCTGGATAAGTGATGGCCTACTTAATGGAGTTCCGTGATGAACTTTAAAACAATCCTTGGTCATTTAAAAACCTGTGCTTACTGCAGGAGCATGGGGACATAAATAACAAGATTATTAACATTGTTATAACTTAGATGATATGTGAGGCATTGTGTAAGTCCTATATAAACCCTACTTCAAAGAATCAATAAACAGAGAATTGCTTCGCTTCTTTCCAAACAGTGCTTGTGTGTATATGATATCCTGCCAATGACAGGGTTAATTTAATTTGTTGGGAGTATCTTAAAAGGATGTTGCATTATATACAATGCTCTTTCTGCACCATTTGAGATGATTATGTGAGTTTTATTTCTCATTCTATTAGTGTGGCATGTCACCTTTATTGATTTGAATATTTTGAAGTATCCTTTAACCCAGGGATAAATCCCTTTACCCATGTATGTGTATGATACATTAAATGTGTTGTTGAATTCATTTTGCTTGTGTTATGTTGAGAATTTTGGCACATATGTTCATCAGGGATAATATTCTATATTTTGCATATAATGTCCTTTCTCTCATTTTTATGCAAATAAAGCTGGCATCAAAAAACTTATTTGGAATCTTTCACCCCCTTCAAATTCTTGGAAGATTTGCGGAAGTATTGGTGAAAAATTGTCTTCAAACGTATGACAGAATACACCAGTAAAGTCGTCTTGAAATTTTCTCTGGTTTGGGAAGTTTGAATTATTGATTTACTCATTCACACTTTTGCTCTATTTAAATTTCTTATATCTTCTTGAATCAGTATTGGAAGACATATGTTACTGGGAATGTGTCTTTTGTTCTAAGTCATTCAAATCATTGTCTAGTGGTAACTACTTATGATGCTTTGCATCTCTACAGCATCAGTGGTAATATATTCTCTTTTATTTCTAATTTTATTTTCTTAGCAAACATAAACGTTTGCCACTTTATGTTTAAAAGAAACAGACTTAGGTTATTTTTTTTATATTTACAAATGTTTCTCTTGTTATTTGCCTTCCTCTCATTCATTCAAATTTCCTCTTAATTTTTTCTGTTTTCTCCTACATTTTGAGGTGAAAAATAAGTACTGTGAATCTTTGTATTTCATTTATTAGTGAATATTTTTATTTAGATACTATTTATTTATATGTTTATTTATTTATATATATATATTTATTTACATATTTATTCATTTATTTATCATTGAACTACTGCCATTTTCAGTGTGTCATTCTGTGGTGTATAGCACAGTGTTCCCGTACATGCTAACATTTGTGTACCTATTAAATGTTACTTCATGGTATTTAAATTACTGCCCTGTGTCATACAAAAGAAATTTTTAAAAAATGTATTTTTATATATAGAGCATAACAATTATAAATCTAAATATCCCAAGTATATCCCCTCACAACCCCTTTCTGCCGTAATCATAAAATTGTTTAGTAGGTCTGCGAGTTTGCTTAAATTTTTAGATGAAATCATTGTGTTCTCATCCAAAATTTTTTAACATTCCACATATTTCATGTCATGTGTTATTTTTCTTTCTCTTTCTGTCTAACTTCAATTAGAATGACAATTTTTGGGGACATCCTTTTGGCTGCAAATGTCATTGTTTTATCATTTTTTATTGCAGAATATTTTTCCATTGTGTAAATATGGCATAATTTCTGTATACTGTCATCTGTTGTTGGACAATTAGGTTGCTTCCATGTTGTGGCTATTGTATACAGAACTGCTGAGGACATTGGGGTGCATGTGTCTTTTTGAAATAGGGTTCCCTTTGATATATACCCAGAGGTGGGTTTGCTGGTTCGTATGTTAAGTTTATTTTTATGCATTAGAGGAATCCCCATACTGGTTTCCAAAATGACTGAACCAAACTACATTCCTACCAACAGTGTAGGAAGGTTCCCTTTCTCCAAAGCTTCCCCAGCATTTATTGTTTGTGGACTTTTGAATGATGACCATTGTGACTACTGTGAAGTGATACTTCATTATACTTTTGGATTGCCCTACTCTGACAATGATAGTGAGCAATTATTTTTTCATATATCTATGTGGCATTTGAATGTCTCTATTGGAGAATTGCTTGTTTATGGCTTCTGCACATTTTCAGATTGGGTTTCTTGTTTTTTTTAATTATTATTAAGTTGTATGAAGTCTTTATATTTTGGAAATTAAGCCTTTGTCAGTTGCATCACTTCTTAATATTTTCTTTAAACCTGTAAATTGTCATTTTGTTTTGTTTATGGTTCCCTTTGCTGTGCAAATTCTTATAAGTTTTATTAGGTCCCATTTATTAATTTTGCTCTTACATCCCTTCCCTGGGTAGTCTATTCTAGGAGATCATTGCTGAGATTTATCTCAGAGTGTTTTGCCTATGTTTTCTTCTAGGTGATTTACTGTGTCTTCCTTATATTTACGTCTTCAAGCCATTTTGTGTTTATTCTTGTGTATGGAGTGAAGGAGTGTTCTAACTCCATTGCTCTGATGCTGCTATCCAGTTTTCCCAACACCAGTTGGAGAAGAGATGGTCTTTGTCATATTCTTGGCTACTCTGTCAAAGGTTAATTGAACATATGGCTGTTGATTTATTCCTAGGCTCTCTATTCTGTTCCATTGGTCCATATGCCTGTTTCTATACCAATATCATGTCATTTTCATTATTGTAGCTCTACAATAGTGTATGGAGACCTGGTGGGTTATTTCTCTAGCCTCTTTCTTTTACTTCAATATTTCTTTGGAAACTATGTATTTTTTATGACTCTATGTAAATCTTCGGATCATTTGTTTCAGTCCTGAAAAGAAATATTTTGCATAATTTGATAGGAAATCAAATTTTCTTGCCTGAACGTTGTGGCTTGGAGTTCCAAGACTATATTGAATTTAAATTGTGAGAATGGGCAACCTTGTCTTGTCTCAGGTTTTTGTGAGAAGGGTTTCAGTTTTTCATCATTGAGTATGTTGCTGGCTATATATTTGTCATAAATAGCTATTATTATTATGTTGAGATATGGTCTCTCTGTATCCTCTGTGATAAGAACTTTATTTGCAGATACGTTTTAAATGTGATCAAATGATTTTTCTGCATCAACTGAGATTATCATGTGGTTTTTTGTCCTCTCTTTGGTGATATGGTGTATCACAATTGATTGATTGATTTGCATATGTTACACCATCCTTGTGTTTCTGGGATGAACCTAACTTGACCATGGTGTATGATCTTTATTTACATGCTGTTGGATTCTGTTTTTTAATAATTTCTTAAGGACTTTTACATCTATGTTTATCAATGATATTGGCGTATAGCTGTCTTTTTAGGTAGTGTCTTTGTGTGGTTTTGTTATCAGGTTATTTTGGCCTTATGGTGTAAGCTTGGGAGTACTCTCTCCATATCAATCTTTTGGAAGAATTTGAGGAGGACTGTATGGATTTTTCTTTGTATGTTTGGTCAAATTCCACAGTTATGCTATTTGGGTCTGAATTTGTGTTTGCAGAAATTTTTTATTTAATTGGCAATTCTATTCCGTTTCTGGTGATCTGTCTGTTCAAGTGGTCAATTTCTTCTTGATGCAATATTGTTGGGCTGAATGTATCCAGAAACTTCTCCATTTCTTCTAGGTTTTCCAGTTTGTTTCCATAGAGTTGCTCATGGTATTCCCTTATGATATTTTGCAAATTTGATGTACTCTTTGTAGTTTCCCCAATTTCAATTCTTATGTTATTTGTGTTCACTCTCTTTTCTTGTTGGTGAGCCTGCCCTGAGTTTTGTCAATTTTGTTTAGTATTTCAAAAAAGAGTTTGATTTTTTTCTATTTTTTAGACTCCATTTCAATTCTTTCTTCCTTGATCTTATTTCCATCTTTCTGCTTACTTTTTGTTTTGTTTGCTCTTCTTTTCATGATTAGTGTACATAGAACATTAGATTATTTATTTGAGATTGCTCTTCTACTTTGAGGAGGGCCTTGTCAGTCTGAACTTCCCCCTTAAGCCTGCTTTATTTGCATTCCATAAACTTTGCATACGGTTTTGTCATATTTCTCGATATTTTTTAAGTTCTTATTTTACTTCTTCAACTTGTTTTAATACCATGTTGTTTAATCTAAATGCTGTCATTTTTTCTCCCTGTTTTTCTGTGATTGATTTCTACTTTCATTGTATTATTCTCAGAAAACTAGCTTGAAATAATTTTTATGTTCTTAAATTTGTCGAGGCTTCTTCTGTGACTGAGTAGATAATCTTTCCTAGAAGATGTTCCATATGCACTAGAAAAGAATTTATATTCTGTTTTGGGGAGAAGTACTGTTTTGAAAATATCAACGAACTCCAATTATTTCATTCTATCTTTTAATATCTTTGTTTCCTATTTAATTTTCTGACTCAAAGACCTGTCTAGTGATGGTAATGGGGAGTTATAGTCTCCTACTGTGATTGCGTTCCCTCCGACTTCTCCCTTTTTATCTATTAGTGTTTGCTTTACGTATTTAGGTACTCCTATATTGAGTGCATATATCTTAATGAGTATAATTCCCCTCATTTTTTATTGCTCCTTTCATCATTATAACATGTCCTTGTTTATCTTTCTCTATGGCCTTTCATGTAAAGTCTATTTTGTTTGAAGTCAATACTGCTAGTCCTGCTTTCTTGTCATGTCCATTTGCATGGAATATATTTTTCCATCTTCTGGCTTTCAATTGATGTGTGTTCCTCTTACTAAATTGGTTCTCTTGTATGCTTCATAATGTAGGGTCTTTTTATATTATCCCATCTGACAATATATATCTTTAGATCGAAGCAGTTACTCTATTAACAATTGTGATAATTATTGATAGACTGCTGTTTATTTCCATTTTGAGCTTCATTTCCCAGTTGATTTTGTATATCCTTTTTGTTCATTTCTTTTTCTTTTTGTGGCTTGCTAAGTTTTCATTTTTAATCTTGGTTTCTTTTTGGATTTGTTACTTCATTGTAAGCTTTTGATATATGGTTACCCTGTTTTGTATGTATATTGACCCATTACTATATATGTTTATTTGACTGATAAGAATACAAACTCTAACCCCTCCTACAGAGAATAGAAACAAGAAGAAAATACTCTGTATTGTCCTGTTTCACTCTGTGAGAATTAAAAATGTTGACGTCCTGTTTTACAGCATCATGTATTCTATTGTATGTCATTGCAGCTATTGCCATTCTAATTATGCCTTTCTCCTTTCTATAGCCTCCTGCTTCTTTTCTTTAGAGTAGATGTTTCATTATTTCTTTTTCTGTTGCTAAATTCTTTGAGTATTTGCTTTTATGGAAGGTATTTATCTCACCTTCTATTCTAAAGGATAGCCTTGCTTGATAAATTATCTTAGATTACAGCTTTCTTTAATTCAGGACTTTGAATATGTCTTGACACTGCCTTCTGCCTTATATTTGTGTAGGAAACGTGTTTACAAATATAATGTATATAATTATATATATATGTATATATGTAAAGAATACCTAGAAATGAAGCTAAAAAATAAGATGAAAACCTCTACATTAAAAAATAGAAAACATTGATGAATGAAATTAAATCTTATCCAAAGAAAGGAAAAGATCTCTTATGTTAATGATGTGAAAGTATGTGGTTGAAAAAAATTCTACCCAAAGCAATCAACATTTACTGTGATTCATGTCAAAATACCCATGAGATTTTTCCATTAAATAGAACAAATATTTTCAAAATTTATATGTTGCCACAAAGATCATGAGTTGCCAAAATAATCTTGAAAAATAGTATTAAATCTAATAGTGTAAAATACTCTGATGTTAAAGAGTCCTATAAAGCTTTTATAATTTAAACAACATGATACTGAATCAAAAACAGAGAGCAATCAATAGGAGAGAATAGAGCAACCAGATATAATCTCTCACACCTATGATCAATTAACCCATGAAATAGGAACCAAGAGTATAAAATGAAGAAAAGACATTCTCCTCAGTAAGTAGTGCTGGGGAGATTGAACATGTGAAAAATAGATTAGAGTATTTCCTCACGTTGTATACAATCCATGAGCACAGAATATCTTTCATTTACTTTGTTTACTTATATTTCTTGCACTTTTAATTTATAGATCTATGTTTAGATCTTTTATTTCACTTATCAATTTTATTCCCATTTTATTCTTTTTAGAATAAGTGTACACATAATTGTTTTCCTAATTTGTTGTTAGTATATAAAAATGCAATTGATATTTGTATATTGATTTTGTATTCTGCAAGTTTACTAAGTTTGTTGACTGTTACAAACACTCACTGGAGAAGTCTATGGGGTTTTCCATCTATGTATAATTATGTCATCTGTAAAAATTTTACTGCTTGTTTACAAGTTGGATGCCTTTTATATTTTTTCTTCACTAGATTTTCTGGCTAAGACTTCTAGTAGTGTAATTTAGGACTTGTGATAATAAGCTATTTTTTCTTATTACTGGACCAGAGGAACACCTTCCTGTATGTTAACATTGAACTTGATATTAGTCATGGGCTTTTCATAAATGGCATTTTTTATCTTTAGTTATATTCTATCCAGAGAGAATTTGTTAAGAATTTTTTTGTGTACAAAAGTTAAGATCAGTTCTGTCAATAATTTTCCTACATTTTTTGAGATTCTTTCTTTTGAATTCTCTGTTTTCTAAGGGATGGTATCACATTTATTGATTTACATATGTTAAATAAATTTTGTGGATCAGGACTAAATCCAACTTAACTATAGTTTATAATACTTAAAATATGCAATGTATTCAGGTTGCTAATATTTATTTAGAATGGAATATACACATACAGAATGAGAAATTTACATTGTAGCTTGAGTGTACATATATTTATTAAAAATTTTTCACTCAATTTGAATTTGACTTATGTTTAATGAAATTTATTTCTAAATAATGAATATAAATTTTGGTAGAACTGGATTTACTACAGTTTACTGATACAGAACATAGCTATTATTTACAATTAGTGCACAAAGCAGTTCCCTTAAAACACCGTATTATAATAACAATGCCAACTGTTTCAGGACTTGGGAACACATTGCTTCCTAAAATGCATTACCTGGTCTTATCCATCCCAACCCACATATAATGTTATTTCTTTGTTTTTTGATTGCCACTTAATGAAGTTACTGCTTATAGAACCCAGGATATTTTGCATAACTCTATTTATTAACATCATTTTGGAACACTTAACAGAAGCCACAAGAGTATGGATTATAAAGATGACAAGAAAATTTATTCCTTCTAGGGACTGAAAACCCTCTGAATGAAAGAATGTCAAAAATAAACATTTGTAAATGTACAATAAGATTTTCTCTTGTGTAATTTTAAAGTAGAAAATTAAATTACATTTGTTTTAATTATAGCACTGAATTACAAATTGAAACAAAAATTCCCCCCTTTGGGATTTCTTAAATTTGATTGATTATTTTAATCTAATTTTAATTCATAAATATTTACCATTTATTTACAAACATAGCAAATAAACTGATATTTATTCTGCTGATGTTTTGAATATAGAGATACTTATTTTAGAGTACACCGAGAAATAAATACTTCCGTTTCCAAATCAAATTTTGTTTCACTTTAATTACAAATGATAATGAAATTGTTATACCTTTTCGGTAAAGGTTTTACTCAAATTTCACTTTAAATACCAAAACTTTAATATTATTTTATTTATTTTGTGCATATTTATACTCTGTTCACCAATCTGGTATAAATTTGTGTACAAAAGGAAGGAGATTGGTTTTATTTCAAAGAACCCAAAATTAAATTATTTCAAAAGATTTTTGTGGGGAAAATATTTGCACATCACATTATAAAAATAAACATCCTGTATGTTTCATTTTAACTGGATGAATGAGAAGGAAACACTCGCTGAATGTTACACTTTGGTTGCTAGGAGACCTGTCATTTTGTGATGTCACAACCACTCAAGTTGAGAACCATTTTGATGGCCTAGCAGTTTAAATGTGCAGGCCTGCTAAAGCAGCATTTGAAGCTGCAGTGCTCAAAATCATTCAGATTAGAAAAGTAGCTATAGTAAAAGTTATTTGAGATGGAACATATTTCTTCAGAAATTCAAGATGTGTCTAGTAAATTGGACAAACTGGTTCAGGAAACTCCGGTAGATCTCTATTGTGTGATCAAACATTCTCTGAGGACTTGGACTTGAGGTGTATGATTGAAGAAAATGCTTTTCAGACTTTGTCAGAAGAATCCTTGATAAAAAGACAATGTTACACACATTGTGTCTCGGAACCAGATGAAGATAATGATTTTCGTTTTCTGACACTTCCAAGTAAACTCTGGAAAATGGCTTGGAGTGACCAATTTAAATCCATCTGTTGGGATGATAATGGAACTTCCATAGTGATTGACGAAGATGTCTTTAAGAAGGATGTTTTGGAAAGAATGGCCCCTTTCAGAATATTTGAATCGTTTAATTAGACAGCTTATCTTTTATGTGTTTAGTTAAGTATGGCAGAATTTTCAAAGATCTGCTTGTCTAGCTGACTTTCTGGCAGAAGAAATAGAAGTCTCTGTTTTAAGCAAGATATTCAGAAATTTTAGTTACGTCTTGGTAACTGATGTATAAAATTTTATTTTGTACATCACTCTGTGGTAATATAAATATGAAGGTAGGTTTTGAAAATTGTATAAAACTACAAAGGCTAAAATTCTTTATTTTTTCTAAAAATGAGAACAGTGCCTTAAGTATTCAAGATTTTGAGAAACTTTGCTAGCAACTATAAATCTTAGCAGAAACCTAAATAAAGGTATTAAAGCTGCTTTTCAAAATTGGCATTCACCGTTACTGCAAATGCTAACTTCTTAAATTTGATGACTATACTATTTAAATGTGTATTTTCCAAATAAGTAACTTCAAAATATCATTATCAATTTTCATATTTTGATGATATTATCTTTGCATAGTAAAAGTGAAATCTGAGGTTTTATAGGTGATTCTTATTATAGTCTTGTGTTTTGGTTTAAAATATTACTAAAATCTTTCTCCTTTGGTTGTAGCTTCAGTTCTATCATAATCCAAATATTAAATGAGGGTTTCCCCTGCTTTTAGAGAGAATAAAATGAAGAATTGGGATTAAAAATTCCTCTCTGGTATCTTCATTGGCTCAAAATGTCAACAATAAGCACTTTAAAAGAGGAGGTAATGTTCGTAAACATAATTCTGATTTTATGGCTGACACTAGTTGAGGAAGTGCATTTTTACCTTCTCCAAATTTAAACATGCCTCTAATAAGAAAGCCCTCTACTAGCCACATAATTGGTGATACAATTACCCCGATCAGAAGTGATTTTTCTCCTCCATCATCAATGTCATGTAGACCACCAGAACAAATTGCAGTGGATCAACGTGCTAATTTAAATCAGTTGACCACTGTCCACGGGCACTCTGAAAGCAGCTACACTGAAGCAAATGGCTGTGCTGTGAACTTCATTACAACTACAACTTCTACTTCTCAGTAGAGCATCTTGTCTCCCATACAGAGCAATTAATTTGGACTGATGGTGAAGCCTTCTACTTTTCAAAATAGATATCACAACATATCTGCCAATAAATGTCATTTATCTAAACTTCAACCAGGGAGCAACCCACGGTTTCCAGTGACAGTGATAGCTGATACATCAGCTACCTCCCTTTCAAGGCCAACTCATCAGCCATCTTCAGTTTATGAATGTCATCCTAATTAAAACTGATCCACCAGAGGACAACCAGATTATGCAGGATTACAAAGATTAAATTTGATGTTGGTAAATGTCGACAAATATCTGCAATTTTCTTATTTGAACAATAAACTTAGATGTGTAACTTTATTATCCTTATTTTTTTAAATAGTGTAAAAAGTTAAACGTGAGACTAAGTTACCATTTAAAGAAAAAAAGAGATATTTGATTGATATGATCATTTAATGCAACATATGGGTATAAATTTAAATAATTTCTAAGGAAGAAGAAAAAATTGAAGAATTTGTAAAAAACTAAAACATGGAGATAGGGTAAATTACTAAGTGGTTTCTGGTTCATCCTGGAAAGTATGAAAAGAGTTAAGTTAGGATACATTAGAACAGGAGATAAATGCAGGAACTGGCCCAGGGATCATGGTCTCTATTATGTCATGCCTGGTATCATAAAAGTCACATGATATAGACTCAGATGGCACATTAAGCATGTGATAGAATTTAAAAGCAATTTTATCTATGGTCTTCTCTGTGCTGTTTTCAAAGCATTCCAATTTGTGATTTCTTTTCCTCCCCTCAAGAATCTACACTATATTTTCAAGTGAATATTTTAAGTTACTTTTATGATCCAGACAAAGACAAGCTTACATCCTAAAGGTGGCACTAAATGCCTTTCCACTGTAAGCCCACAAACTCAACATAGTTTAGTCATTTCATTATAGATCTGACATCTTACTAATTTGGCATATCTTTATGTTTCACTGTTTCTGGAAATACATCCAGGCAAATGTTTATGGACCATATTAAATAAAACCTCACAACTTTGGCTCCAGCTCTTCCTTCGACTTAGGATGTCCTCATTTTACCTATAAAGATTTTCGTAGTCTCAGCAGAGAAATCACCTCCTCAAGATATTTTCTGTCTATACCCCTTTCCTTGTCTAAATTGGATACCAGCACTGTAAGCACAGAATATGCCACAGGATTCATTTTAGTATTTAGTGAAAGAAAAATACATGTTGACTTTAAGCAAAATCTCCTATCCTGAAACAACAAAACTATCATAGTTTTAAAACTGTTTCGTTATGTTCTTTACTCTTCACCACATACTAGCTCTTTTCGTAGCCCAAGGACTAGTCACTCAAAACTGTAATTGGAGGTATGTACAGTAGACAAAGTATTATTTTCTTCTTAATTCATACCTCCAGAGGCCTAAGGCATTTCATTCTCATTTGATGGATATTTTCCTGTCTCTTCATCACCCACCCATCCCAAAAGAGCTGATTCTTTTCTGCATACCAATAAGTATACTGATTTCTAATTAATTGACTTCCTAGAATCAGAGTTTATCCAGAAGAGACAGTGCCAATGCAAACATTTAATGTACGTTTATACACCCCACATAACTTGTGCCATTCTAACCTTCACACAGGAAGTATTTATGAGGTACTAGACCCTTGGTTGGGGTGGGTGAATTCAGTAACTAAATTGCAATCTAAACTGTGTGGACTAAAAAGAGGTGAGAGTGGTAGAATTAAATATTTGTCCAACTGCAATAATATCAAATTTCTGCAGATACTAGGAAATATAAAATATTCATGGAATACTTTGACTATTTCCCATTAATATAAAATAAGAGGTGAAACATTTTCAGAATGTGAAATGAGCTGAATTTCTGGGATAAGTGTAGGCTTGGTCAGGGAGCCTAAGGCTTCTGCTCACAATCATGCAGCCAGTGTCAGCGGATAAAACTGAAATGGCAACATTGTGTCCTGAAAATGTGTCACCTGTTGTGAAGAAAGACTTTGATAATCTGGAAAATGGGTTAATGGATCAGGGTAAGCTCTAGAAACATCCCACCAATATGACGTTTACCAAGAGAAGAAAATAGCCCACTTTCAGCAGGAGACCTGTGTCTGGACAGCAGTGGGTGTTCCTATAACACAAATATCAAGCTTTTAAATTTGTCAGCTCAACTCTGATGGTGGCTATGTTTTCGCTTATATTAGCAGTCTTGGGTTCAGATGGGCTGGTTCAGCAGCTAATTACCAGCTCTCTTATCAGACAGTGGGTCTTACCGTGGTCATCATAACAAGGTTCTACACTGATAAGTCAAAAGCTACTGCTTACTTTCAGAATAAGAAATCCTAAAGAAAAATATTGTTTGTTTGTCCATCTATAGTTTTCTACCTGGGAAAAGTAGGCTATTTGCAAAAGTACAAAAGTTGGCTGGTGTTTTGAAAACTATTCTCTGAGCTCTGCCCACTGAATTCTTCCCACTAAATACTACAGACTTGTCTACCACTGTGTGTGTATGTGAAGATGGATTTTTAAGCAGTAACTAAGATTGTCTTAGTTGAGTCATCAGTGGATTATTCCTCTGCATGTTTCAGAATTTCTGTGAATTAAGAGTTTCATTGAGCCACCAGATTTTCTTCCAATCAGGGAGAGGTAGATTATATTTCTCCCAGTATACTAATTGTTACCTGTTCATTGAATCCCGAGCTAATGCTAGGGCCAAGCCACTGAACCCTTGAATTGGACTGAGGCATATACATTCTCCAATCCCCAGAGCCCAGCACAAGACTGTGTCTCCTTTTTAATTTAAGCTTATGTCCAAGTTTATTTTTCTTTTAATTCTCATTGTTGACACAACTTATTTTGTATTTGAACACCCAATGACTAATTTATAGGGACTGAACATATGATGTGTTCCCGTTCATCTACAAATAGCAATAACTTTTCTTTCATTGGACTACCTGAAATACAGTGAACATAGTCATCATTTTGAAAGCAGTCCTCAGTCCTAATAATGCAGAATCTTTACACTTCTTTGCCAGCACTTGAGCGAGGATGTTTCTTATGGATCTCAAGTATTATTTTCACATCCCCTTATGCATCCTTGAGAAAACACCATATTGTTATCCAAAATAATGTTTTTGTCAGTATTGCATTCCCATTGCAAAACAGTTAAGAATTGTAGGAGTTCTGAGATTTTACCATGCTGAGATTTTTAGCAACCTAGTATGTTCCTTTCTTACTGATGCTCTTGGGGAGATGAGACCTTTGGTCAGAGACAGTGAACTTGATCACTCACAGCAAAAGCAGCCATGGTTAACTTTTGTATCCATTCACTAATCTCAGATGAATACACAGAGTGAAATTTTGATGCCTACAGAATCAGTGGGCTGTTATCATGAAGAAAGTTTAAAGCATGATAAAACCCTAATTATACTAGTATCTTTATGTATAATTTATTAGAATCAATTATTTATTAGTATCTTTCTCTAAGATAAGTCTACCATAACTCAAGATTGCTTGCTGCAAAAACAATCATGTGAAGTGACTTGGGAAACAATGTTCATTGTCTTTCCATTTTTCCTTCTGCTTTTATTGAGATGTAATTGACATAAAACATTGTGTAAGTTTAGATGCACAGGGTAGATATTTGAGTTACATTATCATGAAGTAAATATTATAGCAACTTTAGGGAGAATTCATTATATCATTTAGATACAATATTAAAGAAATACAATTACTCTTTTTGTTGTGATGAGAAAACTTATGGTCTACTCTCTTAACAACATTCATATATAACATAAAGCATTATTAATTGTATTTATCATGTTAAAACTTAGCAACCCTTGAACACGTTTATTTTATGGCTGGAGGTTTGTATCTTCAGAGTGCATTAATCTAAATCTCCTTTTCCAACCCCTTCCTCTGTTAACTACAAATCTGTTTTTTTCTATAAGTATGTCTGTTTGTTTTTGAAGTGTAGTTTAATGTATAACACTGTGTTCGTTTCTCTTACATAACATAATGTTTGCAAATTTTAATACAATTCAAATTGATCACAAGAATAAAACTAGTTATGATTTGTTGCTATTTAAAGATATTTCATAGTTATTGACTATTCCCCATACAGTGCATTTCTGGTCCCTGACTCAATTAATTTGTCAGTTGGAAAATTTTCTCTCTTAATTTTCCTCACTATTTCTTTTTCTTCACCACATTTCCCTCCTTCTTGTAAACAACCTGTTTCTTTCTATATCTCTAACTCCTTTTCTGTTTTGTTATGTTAATTTGTTTTAAATTCTAAATATGAGTAAAATAATTTAGCATTTGTCATTATCTGTCTGAATTATTTCACTTAGCATATTATCCTCTTGGTCTACCCATTTGTTGCAAAAGACAAGAACTTATACTTTTTAGAGCTGAGTAATAACCCATTGAAATTTTATGTGTGTGTGTGCATATATATATATACTGTACATATATATATATTAAGTGTATGTGCATATATATATAAATATAGATAAATCTTTAGTTGATAGATGGTTAGATATATATATTATAAACAGACATTTTCTTTATCCATCATTTATTGATGAGCAATTAGTTTACTTCTATATCCTGGCTATTGTAAATAATGCTGCAGTGAATATAGGGTTGAATTTATCTTTTCTGAATAGTGTTTTTATTCTCTTGGAATAAGTATCCTGATATGGAAATGTTGGATCATATTTCATTTTTTTTTGATAAAACTCCAGAGTGTTTTCCACAGTGGAAATAAAAATTTACATTCACTCAAGCATTGCATCAGGGTCCTTTTCCTTACATCCTCACCAATATTTATATTTTTTATCATTTTGATCACTGTCATTCTGACAGGAGTGACATAATTTCTCATTGTGTTATGGACTTGCATTTTTCTGATGGTTAGTGATGTTGACCATTTTCATGTGCCTGTTAATTACCTTTCTCCCACTATATATTCATTTTTTTTGTAATGGGCTAAATGACCATTACTGTCTGATTTCATTTATAGGCATTCTGTAGTGTTCCATTATTCTCTTTGTTCTGTTCCTCTACCATATTCATTATTGTAGCTTTGTATTACAGTTTAAAATCAGGGACAGTGATACTTCCTCTTTGTTCTTTGTAAAATTTGTTTGTGTTTTTAGTTTGCTTCCTTTTCATTTCTTTTCTTTTTAGTGATTTCAACTCTTATGTGTTTACATGTAAATTTAAGAATTATTTTTTGTAAGTGTCTGAAAATGCACTTTGTATTTTGATAGGCACTGAAATTAATTTGTGTGTTTTCTTCGTTAGTACTGTCATTTAAACAATATATTTTTCCTAATGTATGAACACAGTATATCCTTTCATCTGTCTGTATTAGCTTCAAATTCTTTTATAAATTTTTTATAGTTTTCTGGGTACAGGTATTTTACCTCCTTGGTTGGATACATTTCTTGATTTTTTTTGTAATGCAACTGTAAATGAGACAGTTCCGTCACTTTCTCTATCTGTTAGCTTGTTGTTAGTGTGTAGAAATGCAAGATTTCTGTATGTTAATTTACATTCTGAAATTTTACCAAATGCATTGATAAGCCCTAGTAGTTTTGTGGCGTCTTCTTTAGGATTTCTTTTTAAAGTATTTCATCTGCAAACAGATACTTTTACTCCTTTTCTGAAATAGCTATATTTTATTAACTTTTACTTTGGATAGCTATGGATAGAATTTCCAATATTATACTGAATAACAATGGTAAAAACGAGCATTCTTGTCTTCTTCCTGCTCTTACAGGAGATGCTTTCAGATTTTAATCAGTGAGTGTCATGTTAGTTGAGTTGTTGTCATATAAGACCTTAACTGTGTTGAGGTATGTTTCTTCATGCCCACTTTGAGGAGCAATATAATCATAAATAGATACTGAATTTGTCAAAACATTTTATGACACTTTTGAGGAGACCATATAATTTTTATATTTCAGTTTGTTAGTTTGGTGTATCATATTGATTAATTTGTGGGTAATGAATCACTTTTGCATCCCTGGAATAAAAGGGACTTAATCATACTGTATAATACTTTTAATGTATTGTTTGATTTGTTAACAATTTAGTGATGATTTTTTCATGTATGCTTATCAGTAGTATTTAACCTGTAATTTTATGAGATGTTTGTTCCTGCCTTAGTAGTAGTGTGATACAGAAATGTGGAAGCCTCCCTTCCTCTGCAAATTTTTGGAATTCTCTAAGAAGTATAGGTGATAGCTCTTCTCTAAATTTTTGGCAGAAGTCACCTGTGAAGATGTCTAGGCCTGTAATTTTGTTTCCTGGGAGATTTTGTTTAATTACTAATTCAATTTCATTAGTGCTAATCTGTTAATATTTTCTATTTCTCATTCCATCCTGGAGAACACGTCTTTCAAAAAATTGTCCATTTCTTCTAGGGTTTCCATTTTAATTGGCATATAATTTGTTGTATCATCTTATGATGCTTTGTGTTACTTTGATATAAGCTGTAACTTCTCATTCATTTTTGAGCTTTTTAATCTTTACTCTCTTTTTTGCACATTAGTCTCATTAAAGCTTAACAGTTATATTTATATTTCAAAAGCAATTATGTAGTTTGATTAGATGTTTCTATTTTTAACATTTTTAATTTATATTCTGACCTTTCAGCTGTCTTTCCATCAACTAACAAGTTTGTTTATTATTTTTCTACATCTTTGCTTTGTAGGATTATGTTATAAGAGAGAGAGATGTTTCTTATTTGTATAAGTGGGATTATTTTGCTATAAGCATCCCTATTAATACTTCTTTTGCTATACCCCATGGAATTTGTTTTTGTTGTCATATTTCTTTATAGATATTTCCTTTGATTCTTACAGCAATCCATTTTTGTTTAATATTGTATGATTTATCCACCACACTTTACAATTTTTCTCAGGTTTTTTCTTTCAGTAAATTTCTTTTCTCACAGGATCCATGTGTTTCTTCACAAAACACAGAGAAAAATAATAAAATTTATACAAATTGTGAAAGATCCAAATTTTCTAATATTATCTTTGAAAAATGAACAAACCTGTGGGTATTATCCTCCCTGACTTAAGAATATACTTCAAAGTTACACTAATCAAAACATCGAAATATATCACTTAAAGAGTCACATAGATTAATGGAACAAAATAAAGAGTCCTAAAATAAACCCACACTCATATGGTCAGTTAGTCTACAATGAAGGAGGCAAGAGTATACAATGGAAAAAGGGAAGTCTCTTCAACAAGTAGTCCTGGGAACACTGGACAGTAAATGTAAAAGGAAGATGTAACTGCACTTCCTTCCATATTATACAAAATAGGATAAAAATGGATTAATTTCCTAAATGTAAAACCTGAAACTACAAAATTTCTGACCAAGAACAGGAGCAGAACTTCCTTTGAGGTAAATCATAGCAATATTTACTTTTGATCTATCTCCTAAGTAAAAAAAAAAAAGGAAAACTAACAATAATTGGTTTTAAATTTACTGAGGAAATAATAGATTTACTCTGTGATAAAGGGATTCCACTTGTGTAAGTGTGAAGTGCAAAACATCTTGCATAGCAAAGGAAACCTTCAGCAAGATGTATGACAACACACAGTATAGAAGAAAGAGTTTCAGACAATGAAACCAACAAAGTATTAATATCCATAGTATATATATAGCATATTAGAATCAAGAGTTAAAAAACAAAGACCCCAAATTAAAAACAGTTCAAAGATCTTCATCGAAACTTTTCAAAAACAGACATGTAGATGATTTCATGCACATAAAAAGAAACATAGCTTTGCTATTATTAGGAAATCCTAAATCAAAACCAGAATGAAATATAATCTCACAGCAACCAAAATGGCTATTAACAAATAGTCTACATATGACAAACATTAATAAGAATTTCGATAAAAGGGAACCCAGGTACACTGTTGGTGGAAAAATAATTTTATGCATCCACTATTTTAAAAGTGTGGACACTGCTCAGAAAACTAGAAATAGAACCACTATATTTTGCAGCAATTCCAGTTTTTGGTATAAATCTCAAAGAAAATGAAAACATTAACTTTAAAGGATATACTACCCCCAATATTCTTAACATCATCATTTATAATAGCCAAGGGTAGAAGCACAACTCAACTGCCCATCAGAAGATGATTGAATGAAGCAGATTTGAGATATAGATAAAGTAATAAATACTTAGTCATTGTCATATTAAAAAGTAAATTTCTGCCATTTGGAACAATGTGTCTGGACCCAGAGAGTGTTGCACATAGAAAAATATGTCATACAGAGAAAAACACTCTATGTTACCACTTTCCTGAGGAAACTAAAGATATAAGGGAAAGAATCTTAAAAAAAACAGGAACAGAATCACATATATATGTGTACTGTACCAAGTAGTGGTTTCCTGTGCAGACAGGGAAGAAGGATGAGAAGACAGATATGTGTAAGCTATTAGTAATAAATTAGAGAACCAACAGGGCTATATTTACAACACAAAGAAATATTTTAATAATTTAATTGATTTTTAAGAGATTAGAGGGATATTTTATAGTAAAATGTGCATGAAGATGGGAAAAACATTGAAGAAAAGAACCCAGGGTAATCAAAATATCTTGTAGTACTATGATATTAGTGGAGGTGATTTGTTCACTTTTTTTAGTGTTCCTATAATGTCCTTATTAGAATTTAAGCTTTTAATTGAAAAAGTATATACTTTAAAAATTGACATAAGTTTAATCTATTTTTGTCTCTCCCCTTATATCTGCAGTCACATCTCAACAAAAAGAACTACAACACAAAACAAAACTCCAGTACACATGTGAACATGTGAATTTGGTGGACTAAAACACACAAAGGAGGCTGAAGTGAGGGAAGAGGAGATTTGGTGTCTGCAATAAGGCCCCCTGACTAGGATATCTGAGTCCACAAGTTCAGAGAACCCAGCAGAAACAGGGTCTCAGTGGTTCACACAGCTTCGGCCCCCAACTGCACTATTACTCATGGTCACATGTAACTAGGAGGGAGACAAAATGGACACAGAAATTCCAACCTTCAGGCACTCAGACATTCATGACTCTGTAACTACTCCCCATTCACAGTGGTGGAGACAAGCTACCTTGCAACACTGGACTTAGCAAAGGCACTTGCCTGATTCCAAATACCCACCAGTCTTTACAAATTTCCTCAATGTGTACACTGAGTCTCAAGAGATATCAGATAAAAGGAAAAGATCGCCTTCCCAGTGACAAAAGTGACATTAACTACCAGAGAAGTCTAAGAAGTGACAATGAAAACACATCTTTTATCCAGACAGTAGCGACTGGAAAGTGCCATTTTGAAATATTATCAGAGGTAGCTCAGGTAAGTAAAACCAAAAATTGTGCAATATTGCCAACTACCAGAATACAAAGCAAGGACTCCAACTCCCAATCTGTTATTTAGTGTCATCAGAGCAATAATTTATCAAGATCATGACCAATCACAGTAACATTATAGGGCATGGACACACACAGATACACAGACACAGACACCGACAGACACAGACACACACATGCACACGCACCTGTGCGAGCACACACACACACACACAATGTCAACCATGCAGCAAACAAACTTAAGTTATGGTATATTGCCATATAACTAATAGAGAATCCAAATAGGTGTCATTCAGAAACTCAATACAAAAAACAATACTAAGAATGTAGTTTAGTGAGCTCAGGAATAAATGAAATGATGATAAGGAATACATTACCAAAGAGACTGAAATTATAAAATAACCAAACATTGAGGACCAGGAGAACTTAATAAATGAGATGAAGAATGCAACAGAAAGCATTGGAAGTAGACTGTCTCTGCGGAAGAGAGATTAGCAAACACACCAATACAAAATTAGAAATGATAAGAGAGTGCAGAGGTACAAGATATTAAAAAGTGAGGAAATTCTTCAGTAACCATCAGACTTCTTCTGGAAGTGCACATTAGAGTGGAATCCTGGAGGGAGAAGAATATTAGAAGGAAGCTGATGGTTTATTTAAAGAAGTAATAGTTGATAAATTCCTGAACCTGTGTAAGGAACTGATATACATGTCCATGAGCCAATAAAACACCAATAACTTTAAGACAAAGGGACCTCTTTCAAGATAAGTCATATGCAAATTGGCAAGTCAATGACAGAGAAAAAATTTTAAAGGAAGCCAAAAAAATTATGATAATCTACAAAGGAACCCCCATTAGGCTCTCAGTAGATTTCTGATTGGAAAACATAGGGCAAGGGTAAATAAAATTACATTTTCAAACTTCTGATATAAGAAATAACTCACCCAGTAATACTTAAACAGTTATCACTTAGATATAAAGTGAAAACAAATACATTATCAGACAAAGAAATCCTGAATATGATGAAAAAAACAAAACCGACACACCTAATAAGAGATGAAGATAAGACATCTTCTAAGAAATATAAAATGGCAAATATATGCAAAATATTGATCAAAATGCTAAGGGGATACCACGAGAAATTTGCAACTGTTTCTTTGGGTATGTTTTTAAATGCTACTATACTACATGGATTAAAGAGAGAAAAATAGGAAATCAGGGGCAATAAATATAGATACTTCAAACTGTTAACATGATTACAAAAGTAAAAGAAATAATTTGAGTCAGTAATCATAAAAGGAAAAGAGTAAAAATAAATCAATATTAAAGGAAGCTGCTATCAGCTAAAAAATGACTAAATAATCCATGAGGTGTTTTATTTTTAATTGAAGTACAGTAGATGTACTATATTGTGTAGTTTCAGATGTACAGCTTAGGTATTCTAACCACTTTGGTGATTATATTTCATTATGAATTATTGAAATGAATTTAACATACAATTATTTTAAGCTATTGTGTATAATTCCATGATCTATACAGATTATCCTTGTTGCTTCTCTCCTTTATGTATACTACATTCTATTTGTCAATGTTCTACCATTAAATTCTCTTTCCTTTCCCTTTGGTAAACATAAGCTTTTTCCCATATATTTAAGTCTATTTAAGTCTTGTCTATCTAATCTCTTAACCACTCTATCATGTCTCTATCTATCTATCTATCTATCTATCTATCTTTCTATCTATCTATCTAAATTTCCATTTATCTCTCATCTATCTATCTATCTATCATCTATTTATCTAGCTTTCTAACATGTATTATCCTTCTAACTATCTGTTTATCTGTCATCTATCAACAGATAGCTATAGATAGATGTACACAGATATTTGTTATTCTTTATATTCCACATAATTTGAATTATATTCTTTTGTCTTTGTCTAAGTTACTTCACTAAGCACAAATTTTGTAGGTCCATTCATGATGCTGAAATAGCAATGTGTTAAACTGTTTCATGTCTGAGTAATATTCCATTTCATATTTATAGAAACATCATATCTTCTTAAGTCCATATTCTACTGTGGACACTAGGATTGCTTCCCTGTCTTGCATATTATAAACCGTGCTGTTTTGAACATTGGTTCTTCTCAATTTAGGTTTTCTTCACCAGATTTTTTCTAGGAGATGTATTACTGTGTCATGTGGTAGTTAACTTTTTAGTTTTTAAACAAATCTGAATACTGTTTTCCATACAAGTTACAAAAATATATATTCCTACCAAGAGTATACAAAAGATTGGTTACCTCCACATCGTCTCCAACACTTTCTATTAGTGGAATTTTTCATAATAGCTATTTGACCAGTTTTAAGTGATATCTCATTGTGGTTTTTATTTGCAATTAACTAATAATTAGAAATGTTGAGCAATTTTATCACTTTCCTGTTACTCATCTGTATGTTTTATTGGGAAAAATATTAACTCAGGTTCTCTTCTCTTGTTTTTGATTGGATGTTTGTTTTTCACCTTGAGTTGTGTAACCTAAATCCATGTTACATCTATTACCCTACATCTATTAACCCCTGGTCACATGCATTGTTTGCAAATATGTTCTCCAATTATACAGGCAGTGTTTTCATTTCACATATAGTGTCCTTAGCTGTGCAGAAATTTTCAACTTTGTTTAGGTCCCACTTGCTTATTTTTGCTTTGATTCTTTTGCCTTAGAAGATTGAAATATGAAAATATTCCTATGATATATATACAATAGGGTATCACATATATTCCATTCTAGAAGTTTTATAGTATCAGGTCTTATATTTAGGTCTTTAATTCACTTGGAGTTTATTTCTGTATATGATGTCAGGGAATGCTCTCATTTCAATGTTTTACATGTAGATATCCAGCTTTCCAAACACGATCCATTGACTAGACTGTCATTTCTCCACTGTGTACTCTTGCCTCTTATATCATAGATTCATTGCTCATAGGTGTGTGGAATTATTTCTAGGCTCTCTATCTGATTTTATTGATTATATCTCTGTGCAAATGCCATGCTGTATTTATTACTGTAGGTTTGTAGTATAGTAAGGTATCTGGGAGGGTTATACCTCCAGATTTGTTGTTTTTACTCAAGATCATTTTGGCAATTTTTAATGGTTTCACGTAAAACTTATTTATTTTCTGGTTCTGTGGAAAATACTACAGCTTTGTAACAGTACTCGCACTGAATCTGTATGTTTCTTTGTGTAGCTCGGCCATGTTAGCAATATTAACTCTTTCAATCCAAGAGCACAAGACATCTTTCCATTTCTTTGAGTCATTTTTAATCTCTTAGTCAATGTTTTATAATTTTCAGTGTGTTGATCTTTCACATATGTGGTTACTTTATTCCAAGTTACTCGGGGTATAGTGTTTTAAATATTATTGCTTTCAAGGTCAATTATATGGTATCTCATGTTTAATATGTTGCAATGCGAGACTACTTTACATTAAACTTTTACCCTGCTCCCTTGATGAAATTATTTATTTTTCATAATAGTCAGTGTGGAGCCCTAAGGACTCTCTATGTGGATTGTTATACCATCAGTACTGGTGACAATTTTGCCTCTTTCTTTCCATTTTGCATTTATTTTACTTCTTTCTCTTTTTCTTTTATTTTCTTCTATTACTATTGAACACAAGTGCTGAGAGTAGGAATCATTTTCCTGTTTCCGAATTTACCCAGAATGCTTTCAGCTTTCCCCTGAGTATTATAAATTGTTATAAATGGCCTTTAGTATGTTGAGAGATGTTCCCATTGTACTCACTTTCATGAGATTTCTGATGATGAATGTATTTTGAATTTTGTCAAATGTTTTTTCTTTATGTATTGACAGCATCTTGTGAGTTTTGTCCTTCCTTTGTTAGATATGTGTCACGCTGATTGACTTGTGTATTTTGAATCATCCTAGTGACTCTGGAAGGAATCCAAATGATCATCATGTATAATCCTTTCTATGTATTGCTGGATTCATTTGTTGCTGTATTTCAAGGATTTTTGAGTGTATATTAATCAAGGATATTGGATATTCATTTTCATTCATTTTTGTTAGTGTTTTGACTGATTTTGTTATCAGGGTAATGGTGGCCTCATAGAATAACTTTGGGAATTTTCCTTCCTCCATCATTTTTTAAAATACTTGGGGGTAAAGAGGTTTTAGTGAAGGCATCCAGGCATTTTGTTCAAGGGGTGTTTTTTAAATTATAGATGTTACTTAACTTATACCGATTGTTCTTTTCAAGTTCTCAGTATTCTTTTTATTCATTGTGGTCAAGCTCTACATTTCTAGAAATTTGTCCATTTCTTTTAGGTCATCCAATTTGTTGTCATGTAATAGCTCATACTGCTTTCATAATCATTTTTTGTATTTCTGTAATATCAGATGTTATTTTTACTGTTTCATTTCTTATTTTGTTAGGGTCAAGTCTCTGTATTTCTTGATAAGCCTGGCTAAATTCTTACCTGTTTGTTAATATTTTTAAGAAAAATTAAAGCTGTTGATTTTTTGATTTTTAATTTATTTTTCAACTTTTATTTTATTTATTTTCAACATAATTATTAAAGATATCTCATTCTACTGCCTTTGGGTTTAGTTTATTCTTATTTCTTGTTATTTTTTGTGGTATGCTTTGTCCTTTGTATGACATTTTTCTTGTTCCTTGTAGAATACATGATTTGTTCTCATCTTCCCTCTTAGATTTGTGTTTGTTGCATCCGATACGTGTTATGAAAGTGTGTTTTCATTGTAATTTGTCTCCAGGTATGATTTTATTACCTGTCTGATTTCATCACCTCTTTGATTTCATCATTGACATTTTTATTTTATTTTTTAAAGGATGTGGTTTGACTTCATGTTTGTGATTTTCCTATTCTTCTTTGTAGTGTTGATGCACAGTATCATACTTTTGTGTATGGAAAAATATTTGCTGTAATCTATATTTGCTTAAAGTCCCTGAGGCTCATTTCATGACATAATATGTGGTTAATTCCTTAGATAACATCCTGTACACACTTGAATAGTTTATGTGTTATGCTTTTCTGATGCAGAGTCCAATAGCTCACTTAGGTTCAAATTATCTAATATGCTGTTAAGACCTCTGTTTCCTTACAGATATTCTTTCTGGATGATCTGGCCATCAGAATAGTGAGGTGTTCAACTCATCTACTATTATTGTTTCATAATGAATTAATTCTTTCATGTCTACTAAAATTTCTTTTTATACTTAGTATCTATGGTGTTGGGTCCATATATATTTTAATGAGTTTAATACCCTTATTTTATCTATTTTTCTTTATATAATCTCATATTTTTTTCATTTTGGCCCTTATTTTAAAACATATTTTGAATGAGTTGAGCATTGCAATCTGCACTTTCTTGTCATTTCCATGGAATATCTTTTCCATTTTTTCCAGACTATGTTTATCTTCCACCATAAAGTGAGACTTTCTGTCGGGGATACAAAGATGGTGGAGAAGAAAGATGCTCGTAGCTCACCCTTTCACATAAATGCACTAAGAGTCACATCCACAGACCCACTCAGTTAACCAGAGAACCTGCAGAACTCTGACAGAACATCGTCCTCTTCAATAGATAACTATGTGAAAAATCTGATGGGAGAAAAGGAAGAAAGAAGAAGAAAAGTCAAAACAGAGTGGGACAGGTCCCACGGGGAGAGAGCATCAGAGAAGGACTGATGCTCATTCACAGTGTCTCCCCTCTCCAACTCAGAGATCGGCAGGTTGGAGGGGGAGCCTCCTAGGCTTGGACCTGTACAGAGTATAAGTTGACTGACAGAACTAAGATAAACAGGCACAGAGAATCCCTGTGACACCCAGATGAAAGCCCCCAGAAGCTAGGGGCAGGGCCATGCTGCCCGAGCAGGGTGGTAGATGGGAAATGGCTGCACTGTGGCGACCCAGGAGAATGGAGTGGGCTTTGTGCCATTGCTATGGGTGAATAGCACAGAACAATCTGGGCCCTTCATAAAGCAACAGGGCAATTGTGCCCTGTGCGGGGTAGGGTGCAATTCGCATCTCTGAAAATCCACAGAAGTTTCTAGGTGAAGAGAGCTGGGCTCAGACACAGCCACCATAGCCTCTGGTGCTTTGTACCCAGTCGGCAGTGGAGGAAAAACCTACATCTACACCAAAGGACATGGCAGCATGAAGGGCCAGACTGAGACTTGTTGACAGCATGAGGCAAATATGATCCTACTGCCTTGGTTCCTCAGATAACTTGTCTGCCAAGACAAACAAGGAGCTGGATTTTGGCCCAGACCAGGGACAGGGCTGTTCCTCAGTCTTCCCTGAGCCCACTTCTGGTGTGCAAACCCGATGCAGAGCGTACAGTGGCACAGAGCAGCAGAATGATCTGCAACCTGAAGGGGTGGGTGTACCCTCAAATTTGAGCTGGAATGCAGCCCTTGACCATGGTGCTGGGAGAGGGCATGATGCCCAATCCTGCCTGGTCAGTCTGCAACATCTGACTGCAGCATCGGCAGGGAAGTGACAAGCCAGCCCAGAGTAAAGAGAGCTGCACCTGAACCAGTGTAGGGTGTAGGAGCGATCTGCTTGACAACATGCCCTGGGAGCAGCACAGATGAGGGCTCCAATGGAGGGACTCTGGAAACAGCAAGCTGAGATTCCAAAACAGGATGAATACAGAAAGAATTCACATTAAAATACACACTCTCCAGCAGGACACAGACAACCCCCTTGTTTTAATCTGTTTTTACCAGTTCCATTTTCTATTACCCTCTTAATTTTTACTTCATATTCAATTATATATACCCCCATTTTAATCCCTTTGAAATTTTTAAAAATAATTTTACTATTATTATTTTTCAAAACTCTGCTTCAACTTTCTTTAATATTATTCATTTTACAATGTCTTCAAAGCTTTATTTCTCCCTTCTTTAATATTCTTTACCTCTCTCTCTTTTTTTCTATTTTCTAAGTTGTATTACTACATAGGCATTAGGTACATATACACCTTTAGGACAACAGTATATAACTGATACTCCATAAACCACAGTGCCAGAGAGGTAGTAGAAAGTTGAAGAAGCAGAGAAGCCATTCCCAATTAGAAGAACAAGAGAAATCCCCTGAAAGAATGATCAGTGAAATAGACATCAAAAACCTACTAGATGCAGATTTCAAAAATGCAGTGATCTAAGTAGTGAAGGAAATAAAAGAGATAGTGTTTAGAGATATAAAATATGTCAAAAATGAAATGGAAGCTATAAGGAAGAGCCGGGTAGAATAGAACCCGTTGACTGAGATGAGGAATGATTTAAAGGTGTAGCAATGCTGACAATATAGTGCAGAGGAACGAATTAGTGACTTATAAGACAGGACAATAAAAAGCAGCCAATCAGTAGAGCTACAAGAGAAACAACAAGAAACAAATTAGAAAACCATAAGGAACCTATGGGATAGTAAAATCATGCCAAACTTGGCATGATAAATGTCACAGAAGGGGAAGAAAGATCAAAGTGGATTGCAAAGGTTTTTGTAGATATCATGACTGAGAACTTCCTAAACTTAAAGAAGGAATCAGGTATCCAATACAGGAAGCTCTGAGTGCCCCAAACAGGAAGAACCCAAATACACCCATACCAAGACATATAATTAAGACTCCCAGAGTAAAGGATAACGAAATGATCCAAAAGACACCAAGACAATAGCAAAGAGTGTGTTTCAAGGGAATCCCCATAAGGCTCCCAGCTGATTTCACTGCACAAATACTACAGGCCAGAAGGGAGTGGCAAAATATATTCAAAGTCCTGAATGAAAAATATTGTATACCCTAGGATACTTAAACCAGCAAGGTTATTCTTTTTGGTAGAAGGAGACATAAAGAATTTCACACACAAGAAAAATGTTCAAAAGTTCAGCAAAACTAGACCCATGCTAAAAGAATTATTGAAATGTCTTCTCTAAAAGGAAAAGCAGCAGGATGCAACAGAAATGTGAAACTCACAGCTGGAAAGGTGATAATTCATGAATTACAAATAAAATAAACACAAAATTTTAAAACAAGACTTGCAAATCATTGAGAGTGGGAGAGGGAGGCAGGAAAATAGAGAATTTATTTTTTTGGTCTTTCCATTTAAAATATTTTGTTCTCGGTAGGATGGGTTTGAGATCATCTTACTATCCGTTTAATAAAATCAGTTATAGTAATGGTCTAATGGACTTATAAAAAAGGGTAACAAGAAGACAAAAACTTACCAGGGTGTCAAAAAATCGAAATAAAATTCATGATAATACAAAGGAAAATGACCAAACAATAAAAGGAACATGAAAGGAACAAAGAGGAAATACCAAATGAACTGCAAAGATAAGGTGAAATTGGCTATAAACACAAGCCTATCATCAATTATTGTAAATGTTAATGGACTAAATGCTCCAGTCAAAACTCATTGAGTGGCAGGCTGGATAATAAAGCAAGAACCTTCAATATGCTGCATACAAGAGACTCACTTCAGAGAGAAGGACACATATAGATTGAGAGTGAAAGGTTGGAAAAGAGTATTCCATATAATTTTAAAAGCCTAAAAGCAGGTGTTGCTGAACTGATTTCAGACAAAATAGTCTTTAAAACAAAGACCATAAAGAAAGATAAATAAGGACATTTTATAATGATTAAAGGATTGATACAATATGAGGATAAAACACTCATTAATACATATGCACCAAATACAGGAGCAACTAAGTACATAAAATAATTGCTAACAGATATAAAGGGGGATTCATATTTGGAGATTTCATAACTGCATTAACATCACTGGACAGATCATCGAGACAGAAAATAAATTAGGCAAAAGAGAAGTTAAATAACACAACACAAATATTACACTTGGTGGATATTTTAAGAGCATTGCACCCCCCACAAAATAGGATATACATTATTTTCAAGTGCATGTGGGACATTTTCCAGGTTTCATGATGTACTTGGGCAGGAAAGAAACCTCAGCATTTCAAAGAAGATAGAAATTACCTCAAGCTTCTTTACTGACCACAATGCCATGAAGCTAGAAATCAACAAAAGAGAAGCAAAGGAGAACAATAGGAAAACATGGGGATTAAACAATATGTTATTCAAAAACCAATGGGTCAATGAAGAAATCAAAGTTGAAATGAAAAATTAGCTTGAGACAAAAGAAAATTAAAGCAAAACCCCACAAAATTTATGGGACACAGCAAAAGCAGTGCTGAGAGGGGTGTTTATAGTGATATAGGCCATGCTCAAAAAAGAAGAACAATCACAAATAAACAATTTAACCCACCAGCAGAATGAACAAGAAAAAGGAGAACAAAAAACCCCAAAAGGAAGCAGAAGGAAGGAAATCATAAATATTGGGGAGGAAATAAATAAAATAGAGATTAAAAAGACCATAGGAAAAAATCAACCAATTCAAAGCTGGTTTTTCCAAAATGTAAGTAAAATCGACAATCCTCTGGCCAAACTCAAAAAGAAGAAAAGTGAGAGAGTACAAATTACCAAAATAAGAATGGAGAATGTAAAAATTACTACAAAAAATTAGAAATACAAAATATCATACGAGAATATTATGAAAAGTATATTGAAACAAACTGTAAAACCTAGAAGGGATGCACAAGTTTCTGGAAACATACTGTCCACCAAGACTAAATCAAGACATAACTGATCCCTTGAAAAAGCAGAACACTAGAAATGAAATCAAAATAGCAGTATAAAACCTCCCTACATATAACAGTCCAGGACCAGACGGATTCACTGTGGAATTCTACCAAACATAAAAGAAGAACTCATACCTGTCCTTCTCAAACACTTCCAGACGATTGAAAAGGAAGTAATATTCACAAAGTCACTCTGTGAAACATCAATACCACAACCAGGCAAATACACTAACAAAATCAGGATTATAGGCCAATATCACTGATGAATATAGACGCCAATATCCTCACCAAAATAGTAACAAATAGAATTCAACACAGAAAGATTATACATCATGACCAAGTGGGGATCATGCCAGGGACACAGGGGTGGTTCAACATATGGAAATCATTCAATGTAATACAGCACATCAATAAGAGAAACAACCAAAACCACATGATCATCTCAATTGATGCAGGAAAAGCATTTGATAAAATTCAACAACCATGTATGATAAAGATTCTCACCAAATTGGGCATAAAGGGAATATATCTTCACATCATGAAAGCTATAGATAACAAACCTACAGCCAGTATAGTACTCAATGGTGAGAAAGTCAAATTCTTCCCACTAAAATCTGGGAAAGTAAAAGAATGCACACTATCACAACTCCTACTCAAGATAGACTTGGAAGCCCTAGCCACAGCAATCAAACGAGAGAGAAGTAAAAGTGATGAAAATTGGAAATGAAGAGGTAGAAGTCTCACTATATGCACAGAATTCGTTACCATATATAGAAAACTCTTAAAGATCCAGACAAAATTTACTACAGCTGATCAAAGAATTCAGCAAGGTAGTAGGTTACAAGATTTTGCTTCAAATATCAGTGGCATTTCTTTACACAAAAGATTCACATAATGCTATAGAGCTATAGTCAACATGACAGCACACTATTGGTAGAAAAACATACATATAGGTCGATGGAACAGAATAGAGAGCCCAGAAATGAACCCACAAAAGTTTGGTCAATTAATCTGAGACAAAGAAGGCAAGAAATTACAATGGATAGAGATAGTCTCTTCAGCAACTGGTGTTGGGAAAACTGGACAGCATCATGTAATTCAATAAAGCTAAAACATTCCCAATGAACCTAGAACACCATACAAAAAATATAAACTCAAAATAGAAAAATCACTTAAACATAAGACAAGATACAATAAAACTCCAAGAGAAAGATAAAGGCAAAGCGTTATCTCACATATGTCTGGAAAATTTTCTCGTAGAAGAGAAAAAACAAGAATAAATAAATGAGACCTAATGAAACATACAAGCTTCTGCACAGTAAAGGAACCGGTAGTAAAACAAAAAGACAACCTACGGAAAGGGAAAAAAATTTGCATATGAAACCGTCAAAGGCTTGATCTCCAGAGTATATAAGCAGCTCATCCAACTGAATAAGAAAAAATAAGCAACCCAATCCAAAATTGGGCAGAAGACCTAAACAAGCAATTCTCCAAGGAAGACATACAAATGATCAAAAGGCACATCAGAAAATGCTCAATATCACTGATTATCAGAGAAATGCAAATCAAAACTACAGTGAGATATCACCTCACACCAGTCAGAATGGCCATCATTCAAAAATCCACAAATGACAAATGCTGGAGAGGCTGTGGAATAAAGGGAACAGTCCTTCACTGCTGGTGGCAATGCAGTTTGGTGCAGCCACTGTGGAATACAGGATGAAGATTCCTCAAAAGCCTTGGAATAGACTTACCATATAACACAAGAATCCCGCACCTGGGCAAATATCCAGAAGGAACCCAATTTCAGGAAGACACCTACACCCCAATGTTCATATCCAGCATTATTTACAATAGCCAAGACATGGAAACAGCATAAATGTCCATCGACATTTGACTCGATAAAGAAGAGGTGATATATTTATACAATGGAATAGTAGTCACTCTTATAAACTGACAACATAATGCCATTTTCAGCAACATGGATGGTCCAGGAGAAAATCAGTCTAAGTGAAGTTAGCCAGAAACAGAAAGAAAAATACCATATGAGATGGCTCATGTGTGGAATCAAAAAGCAAAACCAAACCAAACAAAAAAGGCATAAATACAAAACAGAAATTGACTCGCAGGCAGAGAATACAAAGTGTTGGTTGCCAAGGGTTGTGGTGTGGGAAGATATAGGCTGGGAGGTAAAAATTGTAGAATAGGCAAATAGGATTGTACTATATAGCACAGGGAAATATACAAAAGATTTTACGGCAGCTCACAGGGGAAATAATGGGACAACAAATGTATATATGTTCGTTGTACATAAAAAATTGTGCTCTAAAATGGAATTTGAGACAACTTTGTAAAATGATTAAAAACCAATTAAAAAAGTTAAAAAAAGAAAAAACATGATCCTAAATATTACAGGTGTAAATATAAATTATAGAGAAAAAACAACTATGCAGAAGAGTAGTAAAACCAAAGATTTTGTTTTTGTTTTCTTTTTAAGATAAGCAAATTCAAAAAACCTCTAGAAAAGGGCATCATGAAGAAAAGAGAGATGCTCCAAAATAATAAAGTCAGACTTAAAAGTGGAGAAATAACAATTCTTCCCTCAGATATACAAAAAAGGGAACATTTTGTCAACATTTACATGGCAATAAACTGGACAACTTAGAAAAAAAAAGACAAATGTCTAGAAATAGACAGGAATAAGGTGAAACAAATAATTTGAACAAACTGATTTCTAGAAGAAAGATAGAATCTGCATTTAAAAAATTCGTTGAATATTAGGGCAGATTTTAACAGCTCCTGTGGAGAACTGTACAGAAATACAAAGCAGAACTTATATTCTTCAACTATTCAAAAATTGTGAAAATGTGGGAAACTCACAAATTAATTCTATAAAGCTTACATCACCCTGAAAGCAAAGCCAACAAACAAAGTACAAGCAAAGAGAATTTCAAGCCAATAACTTTGGTTGATATAGATGCAAAAATTCAAAAAAAATATTATTAGAAAACTAAATCCAGCAATACCTAAAATGAATCATACTACGTGATCCACTTTAATTCATTCCTGGGTCATAAGAGAGTTTGAAATTGCATGAAGTCAATCAGTTTTATACAGCACATTAACAAAAGAAATAGGGAAAATGATGTATTCATCCCAATAAATCGATAAAAAGCATTTCACAAACTTCAACTTTTATTCATTAAAACAGCAGCAACATCACCAACAACAAGAAAAATAGGATCAACAAAAACAGAAACCACTTACAAATGTAGGATTCAGGAAATATATCTCAACATAACTAAACTCATTAATTACAGAACAACAGACAACACAATATGCAAAAGTGAATAACTGAAAGCCAAGTTGAGGAATAAAGCAACGATGCCCACTCTCACCCTTTCAATTAAACACAGTATGGGAAGTCCTAGCAACAGCAATCGGACAAGAAAAAATTATTCAAGTTGGATTGAATGAAGTTAAACTGTTATTATTTTAGATGACATGATAATCTATAGAGAGAACCCTAAAGATTCTCCACAACAAAACAACTAAAACTAATAAAGACATTTAGCAAAATAGCATGATTCATGATTAATATACAAAAACTGTCACATTTATTTACACTAACAATGAAATATTCCATAATTTTAAAAAACCGATATGAAATCAGATCAAAAATAAAACCTATGAAAAACCCAAGATAATACAATCAATAGGAAACTGATAAAGAAATTTGAAGATGTTGCAAAGAAATGGAAAGCAGTCTCAAGGTCTTAGTTTAGAGGAATTAATATTGTTAAAATATACATACTACATAAGATGTGTACATATATAAAGTGATTCAGATCGAAGTTCATGATATTTTCCACAGAAATTAAAACAGTCCTAAGATTTGTATGGATCTGCAAAAGAACCAGAACTGCAAAAGAAACAATGAGGAAAAAGAACAAATTTGGAGGCATAAACCACAACCCTCCTATCTCAGACTATATAACAAAAACAGTAATTAAAACAGCACAATACTGGAAAACAAACAAACATCTATATCACTGGAACAGAACACAGAGGCAGAAATAAAACATCACACCTATGGTCAACTAATCTATGACAAAGGAAACAAAAATATACAATGCCTTAATTACAGCTTTCAGGAAGAGATGTTGAGAAAGCTAAATAGCTACATGTAAATCAATGAAATTAGAACACTCCCTCACACTGTATAAAAATAAACTCAAAATGTTTTAAATATCTGAATCTAATACATGACACAATATAACTCCTGAAAACTAACATATGCAAAACAAGACAAAAATTGAAGCAAAATTTTCTTATGTCACACTCCCAAGCTGAAAACTATAAAAGCAAAATAAATAAATAGGTCCTAATTAAACTTAAAAGGTTCTACACAGCAAAATTTACAATATGTAAAGATGAACTTCCAAAAAGGAGAAAACATTTGGAAATAATGCAATCTACAAGAGGCTAATTTCTAAAATACACACATCGTTCATAGAACTCCATTTCAAAAATCTACAAACAACTCAGCCAGAAAATGAGCAGAAGGCATGTCTCTAAAGGAGACACGCAGATGACAAACAGGAACATAAAAACTTGCTCACATTGCTAATCATTATACAAATGCAAGACAAAAATAAAATAATGTATTAACTCACATTACTGAGAAGGGCTGTCATCAAAATGTCTGCAAATAATAAATACTCGGGAGGTTGTGGACAAAAAGGGACTCTCCAATGCTGTTGGTGGGAATGAAAATTGGTGCTTCCACATTGGAAACAGTATGGAAGTTCTTTCAATAATAAAAATACACCTACCATATGACACAGCAATCCCACTCCTGGGCATATAAAACATAAAACCTGAAAACAATGAATCCTAGTGTAAAATATAAGAAGTACACTCTGACATTGGACTTAATTTGATTCTACATATGTCTCCTCTGGCAAAGGAAGCAGAAGCAAAACTTACAAAATATGATTGTATCACTCTAAACAGATTTACACTAAAGAAAAAAATGATCAATAAAATGAAAAGTCAACCAACACATTGGAAGAATATATTTGCATGTGATATTTTCCAATCAAGTGTTAATATGCAAATATATGGCAAATTCATACACCATAACAACAACAAAAATGACCAAACAGTCCAATTAAATAAAATATCCGTATGAACTGAATAGATAGATCTGAATCAATTTTTTGTAGAAAACATACAGTTGACAAAATGACACATGAAAATATGTTCAGAGTTATAAATTATAAGGAAAGTCATAAACCAAAAATGAGACAAGACCTCACACTTGTCAGAAGGCTCTCATCAAAAAGAAAAGAAATAGATGTTGGTGAGATTGTGGAGAAAAAGTAACACCATGGACACTGTTGATAGGAAAGCAAAGTATTGTTACCATTGCATATATACATCAAATTTTCTTCATCCATTTTCCTGTCAAGGGATCTTGGGTTTGTAGGCCCCTGTCTGAAGGCTCTAGAGAATAAGCCCATGGGCTGAACTGATAAACAAACTGTGAGGAATGTCACATATTCAGGCTGGATAAGAAATGACCTGCTCAATGTATCCAGTATGGATGGCTGGATAGCCTATGCTGGGTAATATCCTTAGAGGAGAACAACCTAAGACAGGCACAGCCGGCTGGATAAGAGATCGCCTACTGAATGAAGTTCCGTGATGAACTTTAAAACAATCCTTGATCATTTAACATCCTGTGATTACTAAGGACCATGGCGACATAAATCGTTTAAGATTATTTACATTGTTATAAATTAGATGATATGTGAGGCATTGTGCCTGTCCTATATAAACCCTTTTTCTATGAATCAATAAACAGTGAACTACTTCGATTCTGTCCACACAGTGTTCGTGTGTATATGATATCATGTCACTGAGAGGGTTAATTTAATTTTTTGGGAGTATATTAAAGGGATGTTTCATTATATATAAGGCTATTTCTGCACCTATTGAGATGATTATGTGAGTTCTTTTACTCATTCTATTAGTGTGGCATGTCACCTTTATTCATTTGAATATTTTGAAGTATCCTTAAACCCAGGGATAAATCCCTTTACTCACGTATGTTTATGATACATTAAATGTGTTGTTGAATTCATTTTGCTTGTGTTTTGTTGAGAATTTTGGCACATATATTCATCAGGCATAGTCTTCTATATTTTGCGTATAATGTCCTTTCTAGATTGGTTATGCAAATAAAGCTGGCATCATAAAACAACTTTGGAATCTTTCACCCCCTTCAAATTCTTGATAGATTTGGGGAAGAATTGGTGAAAAATTTTCTTCAAGTGTATGATAGAATTCACCAGAAAAGTCATCTTGTTAATTATTCCTGGTTTGGGAGTTTTGGATTACTGATTTACTCATACACACTTCTGCTTTATTTAGCTTTCTAATTACTTCTTGCTTCAGTATTGGAAGACATGTGTTTCTGGGTATATGTCTTTTGTTCTAGGTCATTCAAATCGTTGGCTAGTGTTAATTTCTTATCATGCTATGCATCTCTACAACATGAGTGGCAATATCAGCTCTTTTATTTCTACTCTTATTTGAGTCTTTATTTTCTTAGCCAACATAAACTTTTGTCCACTTTATGTTGAAAGGAAACAGACTTAGGTATAATATTTTTATCTTTTCATTTGTTTCTCTTGTTATTTGCCTTGCTTTCATTCATTCAAATTTCTTCTTTATTCTTTCTGTTTCCTCCTAGATTCTTGATGTGTAAAGTTAAGTAGTGTGAATCATTGTATTTCTTTTATTATTAAATATTATTTTTTTTACTTATTTATTTATTTATTTACATATTTATTCATTTATTTATCTTTGAAATATGCCATTTACAATGTATCAATCTGTGGTGTATAGCACAGTGTCCCCGTACATGCATAAATTTCTGTGCCTATTAAACTTTATTTCATGATATTTAACTTACTGCCCTGTGTCATACAAAAGAAACTTTGAAAACATCTATTTTTATATATATAGTGGATAACATTTAGAAATCTACAGCTCCCAAATATATCCTCAACCAGTCCCTTTCTGCAGTAACCATAAGATTATTAAGTAGATCTTTAAGTGTGTTTCAGTTTTGCAGATGAAATCATAGTGTTCACATGCAAATTATTTTTTTCAGGTTCTACATATGTCATGTCCTGTGTTATTTTTCTTTCTCTTTCTGGCTAACTTCAATTAGAATGACACTTTTTGGGGACATCCATTTTGTTGCAAATGTCATTGTTTTATCATTTTTTATTGCAGAGTATTATTCCATTGTGTAAATAATGCATAACGTCTGTATACTGTCATCTCTTTTGGACAATTAGGTTGCTTCTATGTCTTGGCTGTTGTATATAACACTGCTAAGAACATTGGGGTGCAGGTGTCTTTTTGAAATAAGGTTCCCTTTGATATATACTCAGAAGTGGGATTGCTGGATCATATGTTAAATCTATTTTTATACTTTAGAGGAATCCCCACCCTGTATTCCACAGTGACTACACCAAACTTCATTCCTACCAACAGTGTAGGAGGGTTCCCTTTCTCTACAGCTTCCCCAGCATTTATTGTTTTTTGACTTTTGAATGATGGCCATTGTGACTATTGTGAAGTGATACTTCATTACACTTTTGAATTGCCCTTCTCTGATAATGATAGTGAGCAATTATTTTTTCATAAATCTGTGTGGCATTTGAATGTCTCTATTGGAGAATTGCTTGTTTAGGGCTTTGGCCCATTTTCAGATAGGGTTTCCTTTTATTATTATTATTAGTTTGTATGAAGTCTTTATATTTTGGAAATTTAGCCTTTGTAAGTTGCATCATTTCTAAATATTTTCTTTAATCCTGTAGGTTGTCATTTTGTCTTGTTTATGGTTCCATTTGTTGTGCAAAAGCTTATAAGTTTAATTAGGTCCCATTTATTAATTTTGCTCTTACATCCATTACCTGGATAGGCTGTTCAAGGAGATCATTGCTGAGATTTATCTCAGAGTGTTTTCCATATGTTTTCTTCTAGGAGATTTACTGTGTCTTGCTTTACATTTAAGTCTTCAAGTCATTTTGAGTTTATTCTTGTGTATGGGGTGAAGGATTGTTCTAACTCCATTGCTCTGATGCTGCTATCCATTTTTCCCAACACCAGTTGGTGAAGAGATGATATTTTCTCTGTCATAGTCTTGGCTACTCTTTAAAATTTTAATTGAACATAGGCCTGTAGATTTATTCATAGGCTCTCTATTCTGTTCCATTGGACCATATGCCTGTTTCGGTACCAATATCATGTCATTTTGTTTACTGTAGTTCTGCAATACTGTAGGGACAACAGGCGGGTTATTGCCCCAGCCTCTTTATTTGTCTTCAAAATTGTTTTGGAAATTATGGATCTTTTAGATTCTATATAAATCTTATGATCATTTGTTTCAGCCCTAAAAAGAAATGATTTTCATAATTTGATAGGAACTCAGTTTAAGTCTATGTATTGCCTTGGGCAGTATGGCCATTTAAACAGTATTATTTCTTCCATTACAAGACCATTGGGTATCTTTTCAATTGTTCAAGTCTTTCTTGATTTCCTTAATCAATGTTTTCTTCTTCTCCATATATAAATCATTCACCACCTTGGTTAGAGCTATTCTTAATCATTATATCCTTTAGGGTGCAGTTATAAAAGGGGTTGTTTCTGTACTTTGATTTCCTGTTGATACAATGGTAGTGTAAAGAAATGAGATTGGTTTTTGTAAATTAATCTGGCTACCTTACCCATTTCCTTTTTTAGCCTAAGTATTTTTTTTTTGTGAAGCTTCAGAGTTTTCTATATATAATGTCATGTCTGCATATCATGACAATTTTAACTGTTCTTTTCCATTCTCTATAGTTTACTTATTTTCCTTGCCTGATCATTGTGGCTAGGAATTCCAAGACTATATTGAATTGAAATTGTGAGAATGGACATCCTTGTCTTGTCTCAGGTTTCTGTGGGAAGGGTTTCAGTTTTTCACCATTGAGTATATTGCTGGCCATATATCTGTCATAAATAGCTATTATTATGTTGATAAATGGTCCCTCTATGCCCACTGTGATAAGAACTTTTATTGCAAATAGATGCTAAATTTTATCAAATGCTTTTTCTGCATCTACTGAGATGATCATATCGTTCTTGTCTTCTCTTTTATTGATATGGTGTATCACAATTGATTGATTGATTTGCATATGTTCAACTATTCTTGTGTTCCTGGGATGAACTTAACTTGTTCATGGTGCATGATCTTTTTTTCACATGATGTTGGATTCTGTTTGTTAATAATTTCTTAAGGACTTTTACATCTATGTTTATCATTGATATTGGCCTATAGTTTTCTTTTTGGGGTAGTGTCTTTGGTTTTTGTATCAGGTTGATTTTGGCCTTATGGTGTGAGTTTGGGAGTACTCTCTCCATATCAATCTTTTGGAAGAGTTTGAGGAGGACTGGTATGAATTTTTCTTTGTATGTTTGGTCAAATTCCCCAGTGAAGCTATTTGGGTCTGAATTTTGTTTGCGGAGAATTTTTATTTTATTTATAATTCTATTCCATTTCTGGTTATCTGTCTGTTCTAATGGTTAATTTCTTCTTGATGCAATATTGGTGGGCTGAATGTTTCCAAAAACATCTCCATTTCTTCCTGGTTATCCATTTTTTTTCCATACAGTTGCTCATGGTAATCCCTTAAGATATTTTGTGAATTTGTTGTATTCTTTGTAGTTTCTCCATATTCATTTCTTATATCATTTGTGTTCTCTGTCTTTTTTGTTGTTAGTGATCTTGTCCAGAGATTTGTCAATTTTGTTTAAAATTTCAAAAAAAGTATTTGATTAATTTTTTTTTCTATTTTTAAAGCTGTATTTCAATTCTTTCCTCCTTGATCATTAATTTTCCCTCTTTCTGATGACTTTGGGTTTTGTTTGCTCTTCTTTTCATGATTAATTTACATAGAACATTAGATTATTTATTTGAAATTGTACTTCTACTTTGAGGAGGGCTTTGTCAGTATGAACTTCCCTCTTAAACCTGCTTTAACTGTATTCCATAGACATTGTGTACTGTTTTGTCATATTTCTCAAGATATATTTTAATTTCTTCTTTTACTTCAACAACTCCCCCCTTTGTTATAGTACCATGTTGTTTAATGTGGTTGCTGTTATTTTTTCTCCCTGCTTTTCTGTGAAGGATTTCAAGTTTCATGATATTATACTCAGAAAAAAACGCTTGAAATAATTTTTGTCTTCTTAAATTTGTTGAGGCTTATTCTGAGCCTGAGTACATAATCTTTTCTAGAAAACACTCCATGTGAACTGGAAAAGAATGTATATTCTGTTTTGGGAAGAAGTATTGTTTTGAAAATATCAACCAACTCCAATTATTTTATCATATCTATTTGTATCTTTGTTCCCTTATTAATTTTCCTTCAGAAAGACCAGTTTAGCGATGGTAATGGGGAGTTATAGTCTCCTACTGTGATTGTGCTCCCATCCATTTCTTCCTATCTATCTATTAGTATTTGCTTTATGTATTTAGATGCTCATATATTAAACGCATATATTTTAATGAGTTTAATACCCTCATTTTGTATTGGTCCTTTAATCATTATATCATGTCCTTGTTTATATTTCTCTATGGCCTATTTTTATAAAGTCTATTTTGTGTGAACTCAGTACTGCTAGTCCTGCTTTCTTGTCATGTCCATTTGTATGGAATATACTTTTCCATCTTCTGACTTTCAATTAATGTGTGTTCCTCTTACTAAAGCGGGACTCTTGTATGGTTTTTAATGTAGGGTCTTGTTATATTATCCCATCTGACAATATATAATTTTGATTGAAGCACTAAGTCCATTAACATTTGTGATAATTTGTGATAGACTGGTGTTTATTTCCACTTTGAACTTCATTTTCCAGTTGATTTGGTATTTCCTTTTTGTTCGTTTCATTTTCTTTTTGTGGCTTGATAAGTTTTCTTTTATTATCTTTGTTTCTTTTTGGCTTTGTTACTTCATTGTAAGATTTTGACTTATGGTTACCCAGTTTTGTATGTATATTGACCCATTACTATAAATTTTATTATAACTGATAGGAATACAAATTCTAACCCCACCTATAGAGAACAGAAACAAGAAGAAAATACACCGTATTGTTCTGTTTCACTCTCTGAGCCTTAAAAATTTTGATGTTCTGTTTTACAACATCATGTTTATTCTTTTGTAAGACATTGTAGTTATACCTTTCTAATTATGGCTTTCTCCTTTCTATAGCATCCTGCTTCTTTTTTATTTAGAGTCGATCTTTAATTATTTATTTTTCTTTTGCTAAATTCTTTTAGTATTTGCTTTTGTGGAAGTTATTTATATCTCCTTCTATTCTAAAGGATTGCCTTACTTGATAAATTATCTCAGATAACAGTTTTCTTTCATTCAGAAATTTGAGTATGACTTGCCACTGCCTTCTGCCTGTTGTATTTGTGTAGGAAGCGTGTTTACAAACATAATATATATAATTATATATATATGAATTGAATATATAGAAATGAAGTTAACAAATAAGGAGAAAACATATATAATGGAAAATAGAAAACATTGATGAAGGAAATAGTGTAATTTACTACTTGTGAGAATGAGCTAACTTTTCTTATTACTGGACCAAAGGAAAACCTTCCTGTACGTTAACATTGAACTTGATGTTAGACATGGGTTTTTCATATATGGCTTTTATTATGTTTAGTCACATTCTATTTAAAGTGAATTTGTTAAAATATGTTTATAAAAAAGTAAAGATCAGATCTGTGAATAATTTTCCTACATTTTTTGAGATTGTTGTTTTTGCATTCACTGCTTTTTAAGGGTTTGTATCACATATATTGATTTGCATATGTTAAGTAATATTTATGAATCAGGACTAAATCCCTCTTAACTATAGTTTATAATACTTATAATATGTAATGAATTCAGTTTGCTAATATTTATTTAGAATCGAATGTACACATACTGAAAGAGAAATTTACATTGTAGCTTGAGTGTACATTTATTTATTTAAAAATTTTATCCTTCATTTTGAATTTGGCTTATATTTAATGGAATTTATTTCTAAATAAAGTATATAACTTTTTGTAGAACTGGATTTACTGCAGTTTACTGATACAGAACATAGCTATTATTTACAATTAGTGAACAAAGCACTTGCCTTAAAATGCCATATTTTACTAACAATGTCAAATGTTTCAGGCTGAGATACATATTGCTTCCTAAAATGTATTATCTGGTCTTTTCCACCCGAACACACATATAGTGTTATTTGTTTTTTGATTGTTTTGTTTGTTTGCCCCTTAATGGAGGCACAGCTTATTGAACCCAGGATCTTGTGCATAAGTGTATTTATCAACATCATCTTGGAACACTTAACAGAAGCCATGAGGGTATGGATTATAAAGATGACTGAAAAACCTCTCAGTGAAAGAACGGCAATAATAAGCATTTGTAAATATACAATAAGATTTTCTCTTTTGTAATTTAAGAGTAGAATATTAAATTACAATTGTTTTACTTATAGAACTGAATTACAATTTAAAAAAAATTCCGCCTTTTCGGATTTTTTAAATTTGATTCATTATTTTTATCGAATTTTCATTCATAATAATTTACCATTTATTTATATGCAAAACAAATAAACTGATATTTATTCTGCTCATGTTTTGAATATACAGCTAGTTATTATAAAGTAAACAAATAAATACCTATTTCCATTTTTAAATGAAATTATGTTTCACTTTAATTACAAATGATTTTGAAATAGACATACATTTTCTGAACACGTTTTACACAAATTTCACTTTAAATTCCAAAAGTTTAAAATTATTTTATATATTTTTGCCTTATTAATTCTCTGTTCACAAATCTGGTACAAATTTCTGTACAAAAGAATAGAGATTTGTTTTATTTCATAGACCTCAAAATTAAATTATTTAAAAAGATTTCATTGGGATAATATTTGCAGATCACACTATAAAAATAAACATCTTATATGTTTTATTTTAACTGGATGAATGAGAAGGAAACACTGGCTGAATGTTACACTTGAGTTGCTGGGAGACCAGTCATTTTGTGATGTCACAGCTTCTCAAGTTGAGAATCATTGAGAAGACCTAGCAGTTTATCTGTGCAGGCCTACCAAAGAAGCATTTGAAGCTGCAGTGCTCAAAATCATGCATATTAGGATAATTGCTGTAGAAAATTTATTTGAGATGGCACATGATTCTTCGGATATTCAAGATGTGTCTCGTAAAGATGGACCAACTGGTTCAGGAAACCCTGGTAGACTCTGTTGTGTGATCAAACATTTTCTGTGGACTCGGACTTGAGGTCTATGAGTGAAGAAAATGCTTTTCAGACTTTGAAGAATCCTTGATAAAAACACCATGTTACACACATTGTGTCTCTTAAACCTTTCCTTGTCTAACTTGGATACCAGCACAGTAAGCAAAGCACACGCCGCAGGATGCATTTTAGTATTTAGTGAATGAAAAATACATGTTGACTTTAAGCAAAATCTACTTTCCTGGAGTAACAGGACTCTCATGGTTTTCAAACTATTTAATTATGGTCTTTATTCTTCACCACAGACTAGCTCTTTTCATAGCCCAAAGACCACTCAATCAAGACAGTAAGTGGAGGTAGCTACAGGAGACAAAGTATTATTTTCTTCTTAATTCATGCCTCCAGAGGCCTAAAGTATTCCATTCTCATTTGCTGGATATTTTGCTGTCTCTTCATCACACACCCACCCCAAAATAGCTGATTCCTTCCCCATACCAATAACTATACTGACTTCTAATTAATTTACTTCTTAGAATCAAAGCTTTGTCCAGAATAGAGAGTGCCATTGCAAACATTTAATGTAGCTTTATACATCGCACATAACTTCTACCCCTTCTAACTTTCACACAGGTAGTATATAAGAGGTACTAGCCCCTTGGTTGGGGTGGTCGTATTCAGTAACTTAATTGCAATCTGAAATGTGTGGACTAGAAGGAGGTGAGGGTGGTGGAATTAAAAATTTGTCTAACTGCAAGAATACCAAATTTCTGCAGATAATAGGAAATATAAAACACTCATGGAAGACTTTGACAATTTCCCATTAGTTTAAAATAAATGGTGAAGCATTTTCAGAATGTGAAATGCCCTGAAATGCTGGAAAATTTGTAGGCAAGGTCAGGATGTCTAAGGCTTCTGTTCATAATCATGCAGCCAATGTCAGCTGATAAGACTGGAATGGCAACATTGAGTCCTAAAAATATGTCACCAGTTGTGAAGAAAGCCATTGATAATCTGGAGAAAGGGCAAATGTGTCAGGGTGAGCTCTTGCAACATCCCACCAATATGACCATTACCAAGAGAAGAAATGAGACCACTTGCAGCAGGAGAACACTTTCTGGACAGCAGTGGATTTTCCTAGAACAGAAACATCAAGCTTTTAAGTTTGTCAGCTCAACTCTAATGGTGGCTATGTTGTTGCTTACATTAGCAGTCTGGGGTTCAGATGGGCTGGTTTAGCAGCTAGTTTCCAGCTCTCTTATTAGACACTGGGTCTTACCATGATCATCTTAACAGGGTTCTATACTGACAAGTCAAAATCTACAGTTTACTTTCAAAATTAGAAATTCTGAGGAAGAATATTATTTGTTTGTCCATCTGCAGTGTTCTACCTGGAAAAATCTAGACTATTGGCAAAAGTACAAAAGTTGGCTGGTGCTTTGAAAACTATTCTCTGAGCTCTGCCCACTGAATTCTTCCCACCAAATACTACAAATCTGTCTACCACTGTGTGTGTGTGAAATGGATTGTTAAGCTGTAACTAAGTTTGTCTTAGTTGAGTCATCAATGAATTATTCCCCTGCATTTGGAAGAATTTCTGTGAATTAAGAGTTTAATTGAGCCACCAGATTTCCTTCTGATCAGGGAGAGGTAGGTTATATTTCTCCAAGTATACTAATTGTTACCTTTTCATTGAATCCCAAGCTGATGCTAGGGCCAAACCAGTGAACACTTGAATTGGACTGAGGCATATATATTCTCCAGTCCCCGGAGCCCAGCATAGGACTGTGTCTCCTTTTCAATTTAAGCTTATGTCTAATTTTTTATCTTCTTATTCTCATTGTTGACACAACTTATTTTGGCTTTGAACACCCGTTGACTAATTTATAGGGACTGAACTACTGACTTATTCCCATTCACCTAGAAATTGAAATAACCTTCTTTCTTTGGACTACCTGGAATAGAGTGAGCATAGTCATCATTTTTAAAGCAGTCCTCAGTGCTAATAATGCAGAACCTTTACAGTTCTTTGTCCAGTACTTGAAGAAGAATATTTGTTTTGGATCTCAGGGATTATCCTCACATCCCTTAATGCAACCATGAGAAAACACCACATTGTTATCCAAAATAAAGTCTTTGTCAGTATTGTATTCCCATTGCAAACCAGTTAAGAATTGTAGGAGTTCTGATATTTTACCATGCTGAGATGCTTAACAACATAGCATGCTCCTTTCTTACCGATGCTGTTGTGGAGATGAGACCATCAGTTAGAGACAGTGAACTTTATCAGTCACAGCAAGAGTGGCCAGGGTTAACATTTGTATCCATTCCCCAATCTCAGATGAATACACAGAGTGAAATTTTGATGCCTACAGACGCAGTGGGCTGTTAACATGAATAAAGTTTAAGGCATGTTCAAACACTAATTATATTAGTATCTTCATGTATTATTTAATAGATTCACCTAGATATTAGTATCTTTACCAAGGATAAGTATATTATGACTCAAGTTTACTTACTGCACTAACAATCGTGAGAAATGACATGGGAAAAAATGACCATTGACTTTCCATTTTTCCTTCTGCTTCTATTGAGATATAATTGGCGTAGAACATTGTAATGCTCCTTTCATCATTATATCATGTCTTGTTTATCTTTCTCTATGGCCTTTTTTGTAAAATCTATTTTGTGTGAACTCAGTACTGCTAGTCCTGCTTTCTTATCATGTCCATTTGCATGGAATGTATTTTTCCATCTTCTGACTTTCAATTGATGTGTGTTCATCTTACTAAATTGGGTCTCTTGTATGCTTCATAATGTAGGGTTTTGTTATATTATCCCATCTGACAATATATATCTTTTGATTGAAGCACTAAGTCCATTAACATTTGTGATAATTATTGATAGACTGCTGTTTATTTCCATTTTGAACTTCATTTTCCAGTTGATTTGGTATTTCCTTTTTGTTCATTTCTTTTCCTTTTTGTGGCTTGATAAGTTTTCTTCTATCATCTTGGTTTCTATTTGGCTTTGTGACTTCATTGTAACCTTTTGACCTATGGTTCCCCTGTTTTGTATGTATATTTACCCATAAATATAACTGTATTTTTTAACTGATAAAAATACAAATTGTAACCCATCATACAGAGAACAGAAACAAGAAGAAAACACTTTGTATTGTCCTGTTTCACCCTCTGACCCTTAAAAATTTTGATGTCCTGTTTTACAACATCATTTTTATTCTATTGTAAGTCATTGTAGTTATTGCCTTTTTAATTATGACTTTCTCCTTTCTCTACCATCCGGCTTCTTTTTTTCTTAGAGTACATCTTTCAATATGTCTTTCTCTGTTGCTAAATTCTTTTAGTTTTTGCTTGTGTGGAAGTTATTTATTTCTTTTTCTATTGTTAAGGATAGCCTTGCTCGATAAATTACCATAGATTTCAGCTTTCTTTCATTCAGGACTTTGAATATGTCTTACCACAGCCTTCTGCCTTTTGTATTTGTGTAGGAAATGTGTTTTCAAATATAATATAAATAATTATATATATATATGTAATAAATACCTATTAATAAATTTAACAAATAATGAGAAAACCTATAAGTTAAAAAAAAGAAAACATGGATGAATGAAAATAAAACTGATCCAAAGAAGTGAAAATATCTCTTATGTTTATGATGTGAAACAATGTGGTTGAAACAACCATACTACTCAAAGGAATCTACATTTAGTGTGATACATGTCAAAATACCCATGAGATTTTTCCATTTATAGGAAGAAATAATTTCAAAATTTGTATTTAAATATAAAGATCATGAGTTGCATTAATAATCTTGAAAAAGTGTATTAAATCTAATGGTGTAAATTTCTCTGATGTTAAACAGTCCTACAAAGCTTTAGTAATTAAAACAACATGATACTGGCTCAAAAACAGACAGCAATCAATAGAAGAGAATAGAGCAACCAGATACAATCCCTCACACCTATGATCAATTAACCCATGAAAAAGGAAGCTAGAGTATAAAACGAAGAAAAGACATACTCCTCATTATTTAGTGCTGGGGAGTTTGAACATGTAAAAGATAGATTAGAATACTTCCTCACATTGTACACAATCCATAAAAACAGAATATCTTTCTATTTATTTTGTTTACTTATATTTCATACACCTGTAATTTATAGATGTATGTTTAGATCTTTTATTTCACTTATCAATTGTATTCCTATTTTATTCTTTTTGGTATAAATATACACACAATTGTATTCCTAATTTCTCTTTCTGATAATATGTTGTTACTATATAAAAATGCAACGGATATTTGTATATTGATTTTGTAGTCTGCAAATTTACTAAGTTTGTTCATTATTTGTAACAGTCACTGGAGGAGTCTATGAGTTTTCTATCTATGTTTAATTATATAATCTGTAAAAACTTTACTGCTTTTTTACAAGTTGGATGCATTTTTATTTTTTCTTGTCTAGTTGTTTTGGCTAGGACTTCTAGTAGTGTAATTTAGGACTTGTGAGAATGAGCTACTTTTTCTTATTACTAAACAAGTGGAAAACGTTCCTGTATGTTAACATTGAACTTGATGTTAGTCATGGGTTTTTCATGTATAGCTTTTATTATGTTTAGTTTCATTTTATCTGAAGTGAATTTGTTAAGAATATTTTTTTAAAAAGCTAAGTTCTGTGAATAATATTCCTACATATTTGATATTGTTATTTTTGAATTCTCGGTTTCTTAAGGGATGGTATCACATATATTGATTTGCGTACATTAAATATTATTTATGAATCGGGACTAAATCCAACTTAATTATACTTTATAATACTAATATATGCAATGATTTCAGGTTGCTAATGTTTATTTAGATTGGAATATACACATACTGAAGAAAAAATTTACATTGTGATTTGAGTGTATATTTACTCATTAAAAATTTAATCTCTTATTTTGAATTTGGCTTATGTTTAATTGAATTTATTTCTAAATAAAGAATATAAGTTTTGGTAGAACTGGATTTACTACAGTTTACTGATACATAAAATAGCTATTATTTACAATTGGTGAACAAAACCGTTGCCTTAAATGCCGTATTTTACTAACAATGCCAAATGTTTTAGGACTGAGAAACATTCTTCCTAAAATGCACTACCTAGTCTTTTCCACCCCAACCAACATATACTGTTATTTCTTTGTTTTTTGATTGTTTATTTCTTTACCCCTTAATTGAGGCACTGATTATTGAACCCAGAATCTTGTCATAAGTGTATTTATTAACATAACTTTGGAACACTTAACAGAAGCCACAACGGTATGGATTATAAAAATGATAAGAATATTTATTCCTTCTAGGGACTGAAAAACCTCTGAGTGAAAGAATGGCTAAAATAAACTTATGTAAGTATGCTATAAGATTTCCTCTTTTGTAATTTTTAAATAGAATATTAAATAACATTTGTTTTATTATAGCACTCAATTGCAATTTAAAACAAAAATTCCCCCTTTGAGATTTCTTAAATTTGATTGATTTTTTATTCTAAATTTATTTCATAAATATTTAACATTTATTTATAAACATACCAGAAAAACTGATATTTATTCTGCTCATGTTTTGAATATAGAGCTACTTATTTTAAAGTACACAGGTAAATAACTACATTCATTTCCAGATCAAATTATGTTTCATTTTAATTACAAATGATATTGAAAAAGGTATACATTTTCTGTACAGATTTTACACAAATTTCACTTTAAATTCAAAACCTTTAAAATTATTTTATATATTTTGTGCAATATTAATACTCTGTTCACCAATCTGGTATAAATTTGTGTACAAAGGGATGGAGATTGGTTTTATTTCATACACCCCAAAATTAAATTATTTAAAAAGATTTTGTTGGATAATATTTGCAGATCACACTATAAAAATAAGCATCATATATGTTTCATTTTAACTGGCTGAATGAGAAGTAAATACTGGCTGAATGTTACACAAGATTTGCTAGGAGACCAGTCGTTTTGTGATGTCACAGCTACCCAGGTTGAGAACCATTGTGAAGGCATAGCAGTTTATCTGTGCAGCCTGCCAAAGCAGCATTTGAAACTGTAGTGATCAAAATCATGCAGATTAGAAAAGTAGTTGTAGAAATAGTTATTTCAGATGACACATGTTTCTTCAGAAATTCAAGATGTGTCTCATATAAATGGACCAAATGGTTCAGGAAACTCTGGTAGATATCTATTTTGTGAACAAACATTCTCTGGGGATTTGGACTTGAGGTCTATAATTGAAGAAAATGCTTTTCAGAATTTGTCTGAAGAATCCTTGATTAAAAGGCAATGCAACGCACATTGTGTTTCTGAACCAGATGAAGATAATGATTTTCGTTGTCTCACATTTCCAAGAAAACTCTGGAAAATGGCTGGGAGTGATGAATTTAAATCCATCTGGTTGGATGATAATGGAACTTCCATAGCGATTGATGAAGGTGTCTTTAAGAAGGACCTTTTTGGAAAGAAAGGCCCCTTTCAGAATATTTGAACCTGGAAGAATGAAAAGTAAATTACACAGCTTAAATTTTATGGGTTTAGTAAATTGAGGCAGAATTTTCAAAGATCAGCTTGTCTAGCCGACTTGCTGGCAGAAGAAAAAGAAGTCTCTGTTTTAAGCAAGGTATTCAAAAATTTTAGTTACCACTTGGTAACTAATATATAAAATTTTATTTTGTTCATCAATCTATGGTAATATAAATGTAAATTTAGATTTTGAAAATTGTATAAAAGTACTAAGGCTAAAATCCATTATTTTCTCTAAAAAATGAGGACAGTGCCTTAAGTATTCAAAATTATGAGAAACTTTCCTTGCAACAATGAATCTTAACAGAAATCTAAATAAAGATATTAAAGCTGCTTTCGAAAAGTGGCTTTCACCATTACTGCAAATGCTAACTTCTTATATTTGATGACTATACTATTTAAATATGTATTTTCCAAATACGGAACTTCAAAATATCGTTAGTAATGTTCATAATTTGATGATATTATCTTTGCATAGCAAACGTAATATCTGAGGTTTTATATGTTAGGCTTAATGTAGTCTTTTATTTTGATTTAAAGTATTACTAAAATGTTTTTCCTTTGATTGTAGCTGCAGTTCTATCATAATCCAAATTTTAAATGAGGCTGTCCCCAGCTTTTAGTGAGAATAAAAAGAAGACTTGGGATTAAAAATGCCTGTCTGGTATTTTCATTGGCTGAAGATTTCAACAAGAAACACTTTAAAGCAGTGGGTATTGTGGATTATCATAATTCTGGTTTTGTGTCTGACACTACTGGAGAAAGTGCATTTTTACCTTCTGCAAATTTAAATATCCCTCTAATAAGAAAGCACTCTGCTAGCCACATATTTGGTGATACAAATACCCCGATCATATATGATATTCCTCCTCCATCATCAATGTCAGTTAGACCACCAGAACAAATTGCAGTGGATCAACGTGCTATTTTAAATCATTTGACCACTGTCCATGGGCACTCTCAAAACAGCTAAACTGAAGCAAATGGCTGTGTTGTGAACTTCATTACAACAACAATTTCTACTTCTCAGTACAGCATCTTGTCTCCCATAAAGAGCAATTATTTTGGACTGACGTTGGAGCCTTCTATATTTCCAAATGTATATCACAACATATATGCCAATGAAGGTCGTTTTTCTAAACTTCAACCAGGGAGCAACCCACGATTTCCAGTGCCAGTGATAGCTGATACATCAGCTTCCTCTCTTTCACGGCAAACTCATCAGCCATCTTCAGATTATGAACGTCATCCTAATCACAACTGATCTACCAGAGGACTACCAGATTATGCAGGATAACAAAGATTAAAATTGATGTTGTGAAATGTCCACAAATATCTGCAATTTTCTCATTTGAACAATAAACATAGATGTGTACGTGTATTTTCCTTATTTTTTTTAAATAGAGTTAAGAGTTAAATGGCAGACTAAGTTACCATTTAAAGAAAATAGGGACATTTGATTGATATGATCATTTGATCGAACAAAATGGGAGTAAATTTAAATAATTTCTTGTAAGGAAGAAAAGAAAATGGAAGAAATTTTAAAAAGACTAAAACATGGAGAGGAGAAAAGTACTAAGTGGTTTCTGGTTCATCCTGGAAAGTATAAAATATGTTAAGTTAGGAAAGGTTGGAACAGGAGTTAAATGCAGGAACCGGCCCAGGGATATCATGGTCTCTATTATGCCATCACTGGAATCAGAAAGGTCACATGATGTAGTCTCAGATGGCACATTCAGCATTTGGTAGAATTTAAGAAGTAATTATATCTGTGGTCTTCTTTGTGCTGTTCTCAAATCATTCCAATTGCTTTAATTTCCTGTCCTCAAGAGTCTACACTATATTTTCTAGTCAGTACTTTATGTTGCTTTTATGTTCCAGCCAAAGACAAACTTACATCCTCAGGGTGGCACTTAATGCCTTTCCAACTCTAAGCCCACAAACTCAACTTAGTTTAGTCATTTCTTATAAATCTGGCATCTGACTACCTTGGCATATCTTTATGTTTAACTGTATCTGGAGACACATCCAGACAAATGCTTGTCAACTATGTTAGCTGCAACCTCACCACTTTTGCTCCAGCTCATTCTTGGACTTTGTGTATCCTCCTTTTACCTACTTAGAGTTTCCCAGTCTCAGCACAGAAATCACCTCCTCCAGATGTTTTCTGTCTAATCCCCTTTTCTTTTCTAACTTGGATACCAGAACAGTAAGCACAGCATATGCCACAGGATGCATTTTAGTATTCAGTGAATGAAAAATATATGTTGACTTTAAGCATAATCTACTTTCCTGAAACAACAAAACTCTCTTGGTTTTGAAACTATTTCGTTATGGTCTTTACTCTTCACCACAAACTAGCTCTTTTCATAGCCCAAGGACTAGTCACACAAGACAGATAGTGGAGGTAGGTACAGGAGACATAGTATTATTTTCTTCTTTATTCATGCCTCCAGAGGCCTAAAGCATTCGATTCTCATTTGCTTAATTTTTTGCTGTCTCTTCATCACCCTCCCACCCCAAAATCGCTGATTCTCTTCCCAATACCAATAACTATACTGACTTCTATTTAATTTACTTCTTAGAACTAGAGTTTTGTCCAGAAGAGACAGTGCCATTGCAAACATTTAATGTAGGTTTATACACCCCACAAATCTTGTGCCCATTGTAACCTTCACACAGGAAGTAATTATGAGGTACTTGCCCCTTGGTTGGGGAGGTTCTATTCAGTAACCAAATTGCATTCTAAAATGTGTGGAATAGAAGGAGTGTGGTAGAATTAAAAATTTGTCCAACTGCAAGAATACCAAATTTCTGCAGTATTAAGAAATATAAAATTGTCATGGTAGTCTTTGATTATTTCCCATTAATTTAAAATAAAGGTGAACCAATTTCAGAATGTGAAATGCCCTCAAATGCTGGAAAAATTGTATGCATGATCAGGGATCCTAAGGCTTCTGTTCACAATCATGCAGCCAGTGTCACCTGATAAGATTGGAATGGCAAAATTGTGTCCTGAGAATATGTCACCAGTTTTGAAGAAAGACTTTGATAATCTGGAGAATGGGCAAATTGGCCAGGGTAAACTCTAGCAACGTTCCACCAATATGACCTTTACCGAGGGAAGAAAAGAGCCCACTTGCAGATGGAGAACTGTGTCTGAACAGCAGTGGTTGTTCCTACAACAGAAACATCAAGCTTTTAATTTGTCAGCTCAACTCTGATGGTGGCTATGTTGTTGCTTATATTAGCAGTCTGGGGTTCAGATGGGCTGGTTCAGCAGCTTGTTTCCAGCTCTCTTATCAGAGAGTGGGTATTACCGTGATCATCTTAACAAGGTTGTATACTGATAAGTCAAAAGCTAGTTTACTTTCAAAATTAAATATCCTAAAGAAGAATACTGTTTGTTTCTCCATGTGTAGTTTTCTACCTGGGAAAATCTAGACTATTGGCAGAAGTACAAAAGTTGTCTGGTGCTTTGAAAACCATACTCTGAGCACTGCCCACTGAATTCTTCCCACTAAATACTACATATATGTGTACCACTGTGAGTGTGTGTAAAGAAGGATTGTTAAGCTGTAACTAAGTTTGTCTAAGTTGAGTCATCAATGAATTACTCCTCTGCATCTTGCAGAATCTCTGTGAATTAAGAATTTCATTGATCCACCAGATTTTCTTCCGATCAGGGAGAGGTAGATTATATATCTCCCAGTACACTAATTGTTACCTTTTCATTGAATCCCGAGGAGATGCGAGGGTCAAGCCACTGAACCCTTGAATTGGAATTAGGCATATACATTCTCCAGTCCCCAGAGCCCAGCACAGTTCTGTGTCTACTTTTAATTTAAGCTTATATCCAATTTTTTTTCTTTTAATTCTCATTGTTGACACAACTTATTTTGGCTTTGAACACCCGTTGACTAATTTATAGAGCCTGAATCACTGACTTATTCCCGTTCACCTAGATATTGTGATAACCTTTCTGTCCTAAGACTACCTGCAATAGAGTGAGCGTAGTCATCATTTTGAAAGCAGTCCTCAGTCCTAATAATACAGAACCTTTACACTTCTTTGCCCAACACTTGAGCAAGACTGTTGTGGATCTCATGGATTTTCCTCACATCTCCTATTGCAACCGTGAGAAAACACCACATTGTTATCCAAAATCAAGTCTTTGTCAGTATTGCATTCCCATTGCAAAACAGTTAGTAATTGTAGGAGTTCTGAGATTTTATCATGCTGACAGTTTTAGCAACCTAACATGTTTTTTAAATACAGATGCTGTCGGGGAGATGAGACCATCAGTCAGAGACAGTGAACTTTATAAATCACAGCAAGAGAAGCCAGTTTTACATTTGTATCCATTCCCTAATCTCAGATGAATACACAGAGAGAAATTTTGATGCCTACAGAAGCAGTGGGCTTTTAACAAGAAGAAAGCATAGGGCATGGTTAAACACTAATTTTATTAATATCTTTATGTATAATTTATTAGAATTACTTATTTATTTGTAACTTTACCTAGAATAAGTATGTCATGACTCAAGTTTACTTGCTGCAAAAACAGTCATGGGAAATGACATGGGAAAAATGACCATTGACTTTACATTTTTCCTTCCGCTTTTATTGAAATATAATTGGCATAAACCATTGTGTAAGTTTAGGTGCACAGGACAGTGATTTGAATTACAAGTGTCATAAAATAAATCTCATAGCAACTTTTGGGAGAATTCATTATCTCTAGATAAAATATTAAAGAATTACTATTTGTCTTTTGCTTGTGATGAGAAACTTTACGGTCTACTATCGTAACAACATTCATATAGAACATAAAGCAGTATTAATTGTAATTTTCATGTTACTACGGGGAATCCCTAGAACACGTTTATTTTACGGCTGGAGGTTTGTAACTTTTGAGTGCATTAATCAAATTCTCTTTTCCCAAACCCTGCCTCTGTTAACGACAAATATATTTTTTTTCCTATAACTATGTTTTTTTGTTTTTGAAGTGCTCTTCAATCTATTAACTGTGTTAGTTTCTCTTACACAACTAACTGCTCTTTTTAATACATTTCAAATTGATCACCAGACTATATCTAGGTATGATATGTTGCTATTTAAAGATATTTCATAGTTATTGACTATTCCCCATACCGTACATTTATTGTACCTGACTCATTTAATTTGCAACTAGAAAATTTTCTCTCTTAATTTTTCTCAACCTTTTCTTTTCTTCACCCCATTACCATCCTTCTTGTGAACAACCTGTTTCTTTGTATATCTATATCTCATTTTCTGTTTTGTTTTGTTCATTTATTTTAAATTCAAAATATGAATAAAGCAATTCTGCATTTGTCATTCACTTTCTGACTTATTTCACTTAGCATTTTACCTTCTTGGTCTACCCATTCCCTGCACATTACAAGAAATTATTCTTTTTAGAGCTGAGTAATAACCCATTGTATCTTTTTGTGTGTGTGTGTGTGTATATATATATATATATATATATATACACAGATCATATATATATATATATACAGATCATATATATATATATACTGGGTGTGTATTTATATTTATAAATATAGATAAATCTCTAGTTAAGATGGGTAGATATATATACTATAAACATGCATCTTCATTATCCATTATTTATTAATGAGAAATTAATTTGCTTCTATATCCTGTCTATTGTGAATTATGCTGCAGTGAATATAGGGTTGAAATTACCTTTTCTAGTTAGTGTTTTTATTTTTTTGGAATAAGTATCCACATATGGAAATGTTGGATTATATTTCATTTTTAATTTTTAGATAAAGCTCCTTGTTTTTGTCCACAGTGGCAGCACATAATTACATACACTCCAGCAGTGCATCAGGGTTGTTTTTCTTACATCCTTACTAACACTTATGTTTGTTATCTTTTTGATTATAGTCATTCTGACAGGACTGACATAAAATCTCATTGTGTTTTGGACTTGCATTTTTCTGATGGTTAGTGATGTTGATCGGTTTCACATGCCTCTTGGTTACCTTTCCCCCACTGTATATTCATTTTTTGTAATGGGCTAAATGACCATAACTGATTTCATTTTCAGGTATTCTTTGTGTTCCATTATTCTGTTTGTTCTGTGCCACTACCATATTCTTTTTATTACTGTAGATTTGTATTATATTTTAAAATCAGGGACAGTGAAACATCCTCTTTGTTCTTTTTCAAAGTTGTGTTTTCAGTTTGTTTATTTTCTTTTATTTCTTATTTTTAGTGATTTCAACTCTTTTGTGTTTACATTTATATTTTAAAATTATTTATTGTAAGTGTCTGAAAATGCCCTTGCTTTTTGATAGGCACTGAATTTAATTTGTGTAATTTCTTGGCCAATACTGTCATTTAAAGAATATTTTTTACTCATATATGAACACAATATATCCTTTATCTGTTTGCATTATTTTCAATTTCTTTTATAAATATTTTATAGTTTTCTGAGTACAGGTCTTTTACCTCTTTGGTTGGAAAAATTTCTTGATTTTTTTTGTTTTGTAATGCAACTGTAAATGAGACAGTTCCCTCACTTTCTCTATATGTTAGCCTGTTGTTAGTGTGTAGAAATGCAAGATTTCTGTATGTTAATTTTACATTCTGAAATTTTACCTAATGCATTGATAAGCCCTAGTAGATTTGTGGCACCATTATTAGGATTTCTTTTAAAGTATGTCATCTGCAAACAGATTCTTTTACTCATTTTCTGAAATAGGTATATTTTATTTACTTTTATTTTGGAGAGCTATGTCAAGAATTTCCAATACTATACTGAATAAAAGAGGTAAGAGTGATCATTCTTGTCTTCTTCCTGCTCTTATTGGAGATGCTTTCAGCTTTTAATCAGTGAGTGCCATGTTAGCTGAGTTCATGTCATATATGACTTTAACTCTGTTGAGTTATATTTCCTCATGCCCACTTTGAGGAGAAATATATTCATAAATAGATACTGAATTTGTCAAAATATTTTATGACTCTATTGATCGACCATATAATTATGATTCTTCAATTTGTTAGTGTGGTGTATCTTACTGATTAGTTTGTGTGTATTGAATCTGTTTTGCATCCCTGGAATAAAATAGACAATCATATTGTATAATCTTCTTAATGTGTTGTTTGATTTGCTAACAATTTAGTGATGATTTTTGCATCTATGCTTATCAGTAATATTTAACCTATAATTTTTGAGGTATTTTTTCCAGTTTTAGTAGTAGTGTGATACAGAAATGTGGGGTAGGAAGCCTCCCTTCCTCTCGAAAATTTGGAATACTCTGAGAAGTATAGGTGATAGCTCTTCTCTAAGTGTTTGGCGGAAATCACCTGTGAAGCTGACTAGGCCTGGAATTTTGTTTCTTGGGAGATTTTGTTTAATTACTTATTCAATTTCATTAGTGATAATCTGTTCATGTTTTCTTTCTCATTCCATTCTGGAGATTAAGTCTTTCTAAGAAATTGTCCATTTCTTCTAGGGATTCCATTTTATTGGCATATAATTTGTTGTATTTGATGCTTTGTATTTCTTTGATATAAGCTGTAACTTAATATTTATTCCTGAGCTTATTAATCTGTACTCTCTTCATTGCTCATTTGTCTCGTTAACTTTTATCAACTTTATTTATCACTCAAATGCAATTATTTAGTTTGATTAAATGTTTCTATTTTAATCTTTATTTTATATCATTATGTTCTGTCCTTTCAGCTGTCTTTCCTTCTACTAACAAGTTTGTTTATTATTTTGTTACAACGTTTGGTTGTAAGAATATGTTATAAGAGAGAGATGTTTCTTATTTGTATAAGTGGGATTATTTTGCTATAAGCATCCCTATTAATACTGCTTTTGATGTACCCCATGGATTTGGTATTTGTTGTCATTTTTCTTTATATATTTTTCCTTTGATTTATACAGCAAACCATTTGTTGTAAATATTGTATGATTTATCCTCCACACTATAGTATTTTTCTCAGGTTTTTTCTTTTAGTAAATTTCTATTCTCATAAAATCCATAACTTTCTTCACAAAATAAAGAGAAAAATAATAAAACTTATAAAAACATCTGAAAGACCCAAATTTTCTAAAACTATTTTGAAAAATGAAAAAAGCTTTGTGTATTACCGTCTCTGATTTTATAACACACTACAAAGCTACAGTAATCAATACATCAATATATGGCACTTAGAGAAACACATAGAGCATTGGAACAAAATAAATAGTTGTTAAATAAACCCACACACATATGGTCAATGAGTCTACAATGAAGGAGGCAAGAGTATACAATGGAGAAAAGGCAGTCTCTTCAAGAAGTAGTTCTGAGAAACTGGACAGTACATGTAAAAGTAAGATGTAAGAGCACTTCCATCCATAGTATAAAAAATGAGATAAAAATGGATTAATTCCCTTAATGTAAAGCCTGAAACTATACATTTTCTGACCAAGAACAGGAACAGAACTGAATTTGAGATAAATCATAAGAATGTTTATTTTTGATTTGTCTCCCAATTAAACAAAAAAGGAAAACTAACATTTACAGTTTTACTTTACTAAGGAAAAAAGAGGTACTATATGATACAGGGATTCTACTTCTTGTATAAGTGTGAAGTGCAAAACCTTCTGCAGAGCAAAGGAAACCTTCAACAAGACATATGATATCAGACAGAATAGAAGGAAAAATTTCAGACAATGTGACCAACAAGATGTTAATATCCATAATATATATATAGCATATTAGATTCAATATTTAAAAAGCAAAGACCCCAACTTAAAACAGTTGAAGGATCTTCATGGAAATTTTTCAAAAACCGAGATGTGGATGATATTCATGCACATAAAAAGTAACATAACGTTGCTATTAATTAGGAAATCATAAATCAAAACCAGAAAGAAATATAATCTCACAGCAACCAAAATGGCTATTAACAAAATGTCTACAAATGACAAACATTAATAAGAATGTAGATAAGGGGGGACAAATATACACTGCTGGTGGAAATATAAATTGATGCACCCACTGTTATAAAGTGTGGACAGTGCTCAGAAAACTAGAAATAGAAGCATTATATATTGCAGCAATTCCAGTTCTGGGTATAAATCAAAAAAAAATAGAAAACATTGACTTAAAGGATATATTACACACAATGTTCAACATCATTTATAGTAGCCAAGGAGAGAAGCACAACTCAACTGCCCATCAATAGATGATTGGCTGAAGTTGATGTGAGATATAGATAACATAATAAATTCTTAGTCATTGTCATATCAAAAAATAAAATTCTGCCATTTGGAAAAATGTGACTGGACCCAGAGAGTGTTGAACATAGGAAAATAACTCATACAGGGAAAAACAACCTATGTTGTCACTTAAATGAGGAAAATAAAGATATAATAGAAATAATCATAAAAAAACAGAAACAGAATCACATATATATGTGTAGTGTACCAAGTAGTGTTTTCCTGTGGGGACAGGGAAGAAGGATGAAGAAGACAGAAATGTGCAAGCTACTAGTAGTAAATTAGAGAACTAAAAGGGATATATTTACAACACAGAGAAATATATTAATAATTTAAATGATTTTAAAGAGATTATAAGCATATATGATAGTAAAATGTGCATGTAGGTGGGAAAAACATTGAAGAAAAGAACCCAGAAAAATCAAATATTTTGTAGTACTCTGATATTAAGGGAGGTGATTTGTTCACTTACTTTAGTGTTCCTATAATGCCCTTAGTAGAATTTAAGCTTTTATTTTAAAAAGTATATACTTTTTATATTGACAGTAGTTTAAACTATTTTTGTCTCTCCCCTTACATCTACAGTCAGTAAAACTTTCACATCCCAACAAAAATAACTACAACACAAAACAATACTCCAGAACGCATGTGAATGGGTGAAGTTTGGTGGACTAAAACACACAAAAGAGGCTGAATTGAGGGAAGAGCAGATTTGGTGTCTGCTACCAAGGCCCCCTGACTAGGATATCTGAGTCCACTAGTTCAGAGAACCCAGTAGAAACAGGGTCTCAGTGGTTCACACAGCTTCGGCCACCAACTGCACCAGTACTTATGGTCAAATATAACTAGGAAGGAGTCACAATGGAGACAGAATTTCCATCTTTCAGACACTCAGACATTCATGACTCTGTAACTACTCTCCATTCACAGTGGTGGACACAAGTTACCTTGCAACACTGGACATTGCAAAGTCACTTGCCTGATACCAAATACCGACCTGTCTTTACAACTTTCTTCAATGTGTACACTGATTATCAAGGGATAACATTTAAAAGGAAGGGTTTGCCATCCCAGTGACAACAGTGGCATTAACTACCAGAGAAGTCTAAGAAGTGACAATGAAAGCACATCTTTTATCCAGACAGTAGCGACTGGAAAGTGCCATTTTGAAATACTATCAGAGGTAGCTCAGGTAAGTAAAACCAAAAATTTTGCAATATTGCAAACTACCAGAAAACAGAAGCAAGGACTCCAACTCCCAATCTTTTATTTAGTGTTATCAGAGCAATAATTTATCAAGATCATGACCAATCACAGTAACATTATAGGGCACTCACACACACAGATACACAGACACAGACACCGCCACTGACACAGACACACACGCACACGCACCTGCACATACACACACACACACAATGTCAACCCTGCAGCAAACAAACTTAAAGTCATGGTATATTGCCATATAACTAATAGAGAATCCAAATAGGTGTCATACAGAATCTCAATACATAAAACAAAACTCAGATAGCAGTTTAGTGAGTTTAGGAATAAATTAAATTCTGATAAGCAATACATTACCAAAGAGACTGAAACTATAAAATAACCAAATATTGTTGGTGGACCAGGAGAACTTAATAAATGAGATGAAGAATGCAATAGAATGCATTAGAAGTAGACTGTCTTTGTGGAATTGATTAGCAAACTCACAAATGCAAAACTAGAAATGATAGGGAGGGCAGAGATACAAGATATTAACAAGTGAGGAAATTAAATAATAGCCATCAGACTTCCTCAGGAAATTCACATTAGAGTGGAATCCTGGAGGGAGAAGAAATTTAGAAGACAGCTGATGGTGTATTTAAAATGTAATAGATGATAACTTCCTGAACCTGTGTAAGGAACTGATATAAAAGTCCGTGAGCCAACAAGACACCAATAACTTAAAGACGAAGGGATCTCTTTCGAGATACGTCATATGCAAATTGTGAATTCAATGACAGAGTAAAATTTTAAAGGCAGCAACAAAAATTATAATAATTTACAGAAGAACCCCCATTAGGCTATCGGCAGATAACTGTGCAGAAAACACAGGCCACGGGTAAATAAACTGACATTTTCAAACTACTCAAAAAAGAAATCACTCACCCAATAATACTTACACAGTTATCACTTAGATATAAAGTGAAAATAAAGAATTTACCAGACAAACATAACCTGAATGAGATGAAAAAATCAAACCGTGTCACCTTATAAGAGGTGTAGAAAAGACATCTTCTAAGAAATATAAAATGGCAAACATATGCTAAACATTGACCAAAATGCTAGGGAGAAACCACGAGAAATTTGTAACTGTTTCTTTGGGAATGTTTTTAAATGCTACTATACTATATTGATTAAAGAGTGAAAAATGTGAAATCAGGGGAAATAAATATAGAAACATCAATCTGTTAAGATGTTCACAAGAGTAAAAGAAATAATTTGAAACAGTAATCATAAAAGGTAAAGAGTAAAAATAAAATAATATTAAAGGAAGATGCTATCAGCAGAAAAAGCACTAAATTATACATGAGATGTTTTCATTTTAATTGAAGTACAGTAGATGTAATATATTGTGTAATTTCAGATGTACAGCATAGTTATACTAACCACTTTGTAGATTATATTTCACTATGAATTATTACACTAATTGCAACATACAATTATTTTAAGCTATTGTGTATAATTTCCTGATCTATAAAGTTTATCCTTGTTGCTTCTCTCCTTTATGTATGCTACATTTTATCTCTCAATGTCCTACCAATAAATTTTCTTTCCCTTCCTTTTTGGTAAACATAAATATTTTCCCATATCTTTGAGTCTGCTAAAGTCTTGTCTATCTAATCTCTTTACCCCTCCATTATGTCTCTATCTACCTATCTATCTCTCTATCTATCTATCCATCTATCTATCTATCTATCATGAATGTATGTATCTATCCTTCTATCTATCTACTTATCTGTCATCTATCAGTAGATAGCTATAGATAGATGTACACAGATATTTGTTAGTCTTTATATTCCACATATAAATTATATTATATACTTTTGTCTTTGTCTAAATCACTTCACTAAGCATAATATTTACTAAGTCCATTCATGATGCTGAAATTGCAATGTGTTATACTTTTTCATGGCTGAGTAATATTCAATTTCATATTTATAGAAACATCATTTCTTTTTAAGTCCATAGTCTTCTGTGGATTCTTGGATTGCTTCCCTGTGTTACATATTATAAACAGTGCTGTTGTGAACTTAGGTCCTTCTCAATTTAGGGAGTTTTCCCCAGATTTTTCCTTGGAGAGTTATTACTGGTTCAAGTGGTAGTTAACTTTTTATTTTTAAACAAATCTGAATACTGTTTTCCATAGAAATTGCACCAATTTACATTCCTACCAAGAGTATACAAGAGATTTCTTACCTCCACATCATCTCCAACACTTTCTATTTAAAGACTTTTTGATAATAGCCTTTTGAGCAGTGTGAAGTGATACCTCATTGTGGTTTTGATTTGCAATTACCTAATTAGTAATGTTGAGCAATTTTATCATTTCCCTCTTACTCATCTGTATGTTTTCTTTGGAAAAATATTAACTCAGGTACTCTACTCTTGTTTTTGATTGGGTTTTTGGTTTTCACATTGAGTTACTTAACCTAAATCCATCTTACGTCTATTAACATACATTTACTAACCCCTGGTCACTTGCATTGTTTGCCAATATGTTCTCCAATTACACAGGCAGTGTTTTCTTTTCATTGATAGTGTCCTTTGCTGTGTAGAAATTTTCAAGTTTGTTTAGGTCCCACTTGCTTTTGTTTGCTTTTATTTCTTTTGCCTTAAGAGACTGATATAAGAAAATATTACTATGATATATACTCAATATTGTATCACCTATATTCCCCTCTTGCAGTTTTATAGTATCAGGTCTTTCATTTAGGCCCTTAATAAACTTGGTGTTTATTTTTGTATATGATGTCAGGGAATGCTCTCATTTCACTGTTTTACATGTAGATGTCCAACTTTCCCAACACCATCCATTGACGAGACTGTCTTTTCTCCATTGTGTACTCTTGCCTATTTTATCATAGATTCATTGCTCATAGGTGTGTGGAATAATTTCTAGGCTGTCTATCTGGTTTTCTTGATTATATCTCTGTGCCAATGCCATGCTGTTTTTATTACTGTAGGTATCTAGTATCGTAAGGTATCTGGGAGTGTTATACCTCCAGATTTGTTGTTTTTTCTCAAGATCAGATTGGCAAATTTTAATGGTTTCATGTAAAACTTAGATTTATTTATTTTCTGGTTCTGTGGAAAATACTACAGCTTTGTAACATGAATTGCTTTAAATCTGTAGGTTTCTCTGTGTAGTATGGCCATGTTAGCAATGTTAACTCTTTCAATCCAAGAGCCCAACACATCTTTCCATTTCTTTAAATCATTTTTAATTTCTTTGTCAATGTTTTATAATTTTCATTGTGTAGATCTTCCACATAAGCGGTTACATTTATTCCAAGATTTTCAGGGAATGGTATTTTAAATATTTTTGCTTCCAACGTCCATTTTATGGTATGTCATGATTAATGTGTTGAAATGCAAGAGACTTCTTTACATAAATCTTGTACCCTGCTCCCTTGAGAAAATTATTTATAGTTCATAATAGTCAATGTGGAGCCCTTAGAAGTCTCTGTATAGATATTTATGCCAGGAGTACTGGTGACAGTTTTGGGTCTTTCTTTCCATTTTGTGTTTCTTTTACATCTTTTTTTTTCCTTTTCCTTTCTTGTATTACTATTGAACAGAAGTGGTGAGAGTAGGAATCCATGATTTTTTCCCGAATTTAATAAGAAGGCTTTCAGCCTATCTGCTGAGTATTATAAATTGTTATAAATGGCCTTTTGTATGTTGAGAGAGTATTATAATTTGTTATAAAAGGCTTTTAGTATGTTGAGAGATGTTCCCATCAGAACTTTCAAGAGAGTTCTGATGTTGAATGTATGTTGAATTTTCTCAAATGCTTTTTCTCTGTTTATTGACATGGTCTTGTGAATTTTGTCCTTCCTTTATTAGACATGTGTCATGGAGATTGACTTTTGTATGTTGAACCTTTCTAGTGACTCTGGAAAGAATCCAACAGATCATCATCTATAATACTTTGTATGTATTGCTGAATTAATTTGTCAATGTTTTTCGAGAATATTTCAAAGTATATTCAGCAAGGATATTGGATTTTCATTTTCTTTTTTTTTTTTTTGGTATTGTCTTTGACTGGTTTTGTTATGGGTAATGGTGGCCTCATAGAATAACGTTGGGAATATTCCCTCTTCCTTCATTTTTTAAAATAGTTGGGGAAAGAGGTTTTAGGGAATGCATCCAGGCATTTTGTTCAAGGGGAGCTTTAAAATTATAGAATTTATTTAACTTATACTGATTGCTCTTTTCTAGTTCTCCATATTCTCTTTATTCAGTGTTGGCAGAATGTATGTTTCTAGAAATTTGTCCATTTTTTTAGGTTGTCCAATTGTTTTTCATGTAACAGCTCATAGTGCTTTCATAATGTTTTTGTATTTCTGTAATATCAGATGTTATTTCTACTGTTCCATTTATTATTTTGTTTGGGTCCACTCTCTGTATTTTTTCATAAGCCTGTCTAAATGCTTATCAATTTGTTAATATTTTTAAGAAAAATTAAAGCTGTTGATTTTACATATGTAATTTATTTTTCAACTTGTATTTTATTTATTTTCAACCTAATCATTAAAAAGTTCTCATTCTACTGCCTTTGGGTTTTGTTTGTTCTTATTTCTTGTTATTTTGGGTGGTATGCTGCGTCCTTTGTATGAGGTTTTTCTTGTTCCTTGTGGAAGGCTTGATTTGTTCTCAACTTCCCACACATCTTTGTCTTTGCTGCATCCCATATGTTTTATGAAGCTGTGATTTCATCATAATTTGTCTCCAGGTATGATTTTATTACATCTTTGATTTCATCATTGACCTTGTTTTATTTTATTTTTTAAAGTATGTGGTTTGACTTCATATTTGTGCTTTTCCTATCCTTCTTTCTAGAGTTGATGCATAGTTTCATAATTTTGTGTATCGGAAACTACTTGCTGTAATCTATATTCGCTTAAGTTTCCTGAGTCTCATTTCATGACATAATATGTGGTGAATTCCTCAGATAATACCCTGTTCACACTGGAAAAGCTTATGTGTTCTAATTTTCTGATGCAGTGTCCAAAAGCTCAGTTAGGTTCAAATGATCTAATATGCTATTAAGACCTCTGTTTCCTTACAGATATTCTTTCTGGATGATCTAGCCATCAGTATACTGAGGTGTTAAACTCATCTACTATTATTGTTTTATTATGAATTAATTCCTTCATGTCTACTAAAATTTCTTTTTATACTTAGGATCTATGGTGTTGGGTCAATATATAATTTAATGAGTGTAATACCCTATTTTTTTATTGATCTATTTTTCTTTATATAATCTCATGTTTCTTTCATTTTGGCCCTTATTTTAAAATGTATTTCCTATGAGTTGAGCATTGCAATCTGCACTTTCTTGTCATTTCCAGGGAATATCGTTTCCATTTATTTCCAGACTATGTTTATCTTCCACCATAAAGAGAAACTTTGGGGTGGAGGAAATGATGTTGGAGTAGAAGGACGCTCGTAGCTCACCATTCCCACAATTGCACAAAGGGTCACATCCACAGACCCACTCAGCTAATCAGAAAACCTTCAGAACACTGACAGAGCATTGTCCTCTTCAATAGATAAAGATGTGAAATATCTGGTAGGAGAAAAGGAAGAAAGAAAGAAGAAAAGGCAAAATAGAGTGGGACAGGTCCCATGGGGTGGGAGCAGCAAAGAAGGATGGGTGCTCATTCAGTGTGTCTCCTCTCTCCAACTAAGAGGTCGGCAGGACGGAGGGGGAGCCTCCAAGGCTTGGACCTGTACAAATTATAAGTTGACTTACAGATCTTTGTTAAACAGGCACAGAATATCCCTTTGACACCCAGGTGAAGATGCAGCCCAGATGCAGGGTGCAGGGCCATGTTTCCCTAGCTGGGTGGTAGATGCAGATGGCTTCACTGTGGCAGCCTGGGGGAATGGAGTGGGCTTTGTGCCATGGCTGTGAGTGAACAGGGCAGAACAACACAGGCCCTCCATAAAACAACAGGGCAGATGTGCCCTGTGGGGGAAATGTTGAATTTCACATCTCTGAAAATCCACAAAAGTTTCTAGGTGAAGAGAGCTGGGGCTCAGACACAGCCACCACACCTTCAGGTGCTTTACACCCAAGTGGCAGTGGGGGCAAAACCTGCATCTACACCTAAGGACTTAGCAGATTCAAGGGCCAGATGGAGACTTGTCTACAGCATGATGCAGAAAGGATCCTACTGCCCTGGTTCCTCAGAGAATTTGTCCACCAAGACAAACAAGGAGATGGATTTTGGCCCAGACCAGGGACAGTGCTGTTCCTCAGTCTTCCCTGAGTCCACTTCTGGTGTGCCAACCCAAGGCAGAGCGTACAGTGGCACAGAGCATAGAGTGATTGGCACACTGATGGGGTGGATTCCCCCCCACATTTTGGGCTGGAATACAGCCCCTGACCATGTTGGTGGGAGAGGGCATGATGCCCAATCCTGCCTGGTTAGTCTGCAACATCTAACTGCAGCACCAGGCAGGGCAGTGACAAGCCAGCCCAGAGTAAATAGAGCTGCACCTGAACCAGTGTTGGATGTAGGAGCGATCAGCTTGCTGACATGCCCTGGGAGCAGCACAGATGAGGGCTCCAATGGAGGGCCTCTGGAAACAGGAAGATGAGCTTCCAAAACCAGATGAATACAGAAACACTTCACATTAAAATACAGAGTTTACAGGAGGACACTGACCACTCCATTGTTTTAATCAGTTTTTACCTGTTCCATTTTCTATTACACACTTAATTTTTACTTCTTAGGCAATTATACATACCCCCATTTTAATGCCTTTTAAATTTTTTAAAATATTTTTATTATTATTAACTGTCAAAACGCTGCTTCAAATTGCTTTTCTAGTTTTCATTATAAAATGTCTTGAAACCTTTATTTATCACTTCTGTAAAATTCTTTATCTCTCTCTTTCTTTTTTCTCTTTTACAAGTTGCATTACTTCATAGGCATTAGGTTGATAAACTCAATTAGGATGACAGTACATAACTGAAACACTATAAACCTCAGTGCCAGAGATGTAGGAGCAAGATGAAGAAGCAGAGAAACCATTCCCAATTAAAAGAATGAGAGGAATCCCCTGAAAGAATGATCAGTGAAATAGACATCAATATCATACTAGATCAAGATTTCAAAAAAGGAGTGATTAAATTACTGAAGGAAATAAAAGAGATAGCATTTAGAGATATAAAATATGTCAAAAATGAAATGGAAGCTATAAAGAAGAGACAAGAAGTATAGGTAAACACGTTGAATGAGATCAGGAATGATCTAAAGGTGTAGCAAAGCTCACTAGATAACACAGAAGTACGAATAAGTGACTTAGAAGACAGGAAAATAGAAACATCCAATCAGAAGAGCTACAGGAGAAACAATGAGAAACAAATGAAAAAAACAAAAGGGATCTATGGGATAATAGAAAGAATGCCAATCTTGGCATGATAGAAGTCCCAGAATGGGAAGAAAAATCAAAGTGGATTGCAAAGGTTTTTGTAGAAATCATAACTGAGAACTTCCCAAACTTAAAGAAGGAATCAGATATCCAACTACAGGAAGCTCAAAGTGTCCCAAACAGGAAGAACCCAAATACACCCACACCAGGACATATAATTAAGTTGGCCAGAGTCAAGGATAAAGGAATTATCCTAAAGGCAGCATGAGAATAGCAAAGAGTGAGTTACAAGGGAATCCCCATAAGGCTCCCAGCTGATTTCACTACGCAAATACTACAAGCCAGAAGGGAGTGGCAAGATATATTCAAAGTTCTGAATGATTGAAATGATATTCCATAGTATACATTGATCAGCAAGGCTATCATTTATGGTAGAAGGAGACAAAAAGAATTTCACAGACAAGAAACATCTATCTACAAGTGTTTAGAAACACTAGACCCATGCTAAAAGAAATATTGAAAGGTCCCCTCTAAAAAGAAAAGAAGCATGATGCTACAGAAATGTGAAACTCACAGCTGGAAAGGTGATAGCTCATGAAGTATAAATAAAATAAACATAAAATTTTAAAAAAATATATACAAATCATTGACAGTGGAGAGGGAGGCAGGAAAACAGAGAATTTTGTTTTTTGGTCTTTGCTTTTAAAATATTTTGTTCTCAGTAGAATGGGTTTGAGATCATGTTACTATCCATTTAATAAAAGCAGTTATATTAATGGTCTAAGGACTTATAAAAAACGGTAACAAGAAGATAAAAACTTATTAGGGAGTCACAAAAACTAAATAAAATTCAAGATAATACAAAGGAAAATGACCAAACCATAAAAGGAAGATGAAAGGAACAAAGAGGAAATAACAAATCAACTGCAAAGAGAAGGTCAAAATTGCAATAAACACTGAACTATCATCAATTATTGTAAATGTTAATGGACTAAATTCTCCACTCAAATGTCATAGAGTGGCAGGCTGGATAATAAAGCAAGAACCTTCAATATGCTGCATACAAGAGACGCACTTCAGGAAGAAGGAAACATATAGATTGATAGTGAATGGATGGAAAAGGGTATTCCATACAAATGGAAAAACAAAAAAAGCCAGTGTTGCAGTATTGGTTTCAGACAAAATATTCTTTAAAACAAAGGCCATAAAGAAAGATAAAGAAGGACATTTTATAATGATTGAAGGAGTGATACATTATGAGGACAGCACACTCATTAACACATATGCAACAAATACAGGAGCATATAAGTATATAAAATAATTGCTAACAGATATAAATGGGGATTCATATTTGGAGATTTCAACACTGCATTAACATCACTGGACAGATCATCGAGACAGAAAATAAATTAGGCAACAGAGAAGTTAAATAATACAATAGAAATTTTACACTTGGTGGATATATTGAAAGCATTGCACCCACCGAAAATAGGATATAAATTCTTTTCAAGTGCATGTGGAACATTTTCCAGGATTCATGATATACTTGGGCACAAAAGAAACCTCAGCAATTTTAAGAAGATAGAAATTACCTCAAGCATTTTTACTGACCACAATGCCATTAAGGTAGAAATCAACAACAGAGAAACAAAGGAGAATAAAAGGAAAACATGGAGATTAAACAATATGTTTATAAAAAACCAATGGGTCAATGAAGAAATCAAAGCTGCAATAAAAAATTACCTTGAGACAAAAGAAAATGAGGGCAAAACCCAACAAAATTTATGGGACACAGCAAAAGAAGTGCTCAGAGGGGAGTTTATAGTGATACAGGCCTACCTCAATAAAGAAGAACAATCACCAATAAACAATTTAACCCACCAGCAGAATGAATTAAAAAAAGAAGAACAAAAAACCCCAAAAGGCAGTGTAAGGAAGGAAATCATAAATATTGGGGAGGAAATAAATAAAATAGAGTTTAAAAAGACCATAGAAAAAAATTCAACCAATCTAAAGGCTGGTTTTTCAAAAAAGTTTGTAAAATCGAAAAAACTCTGGCAAAACTCAAAAAGAAGAAAAGAGAGTGAGCACATATAAGCAAAATAAGAAAGGAGAATGTAGAAATTACAACAAATAAAATAAAAATAAAAATATCATACGAGAATATTATGAAGAGTATATGGAACCAAACTGTATAACCTAGAAGAGATGTAGAAGTTTCTGAAAACATACTGTCCACCAAGACTGACTCAAGAAGAAACTGACCCCTTGAATAAGCAGAGCACTAGACAGGAAATCAAAATAGCAATATAAAACCTCCCTACAAATAACAGTCCAGGACCGGACGGCTTCTCTGGTAAATTCTACAAAACATAAAAAGAAGATCTCATACTAGTCCTCAAATTCTGCCAGAAGATTAAAAAGTGAGGAATACTCCCAAACTCATTCTATGAAGCCAAAATCACCCTGATACAACAACCAGGCAAAGACACTACTGAAAAAGAGTATTATAGGCCAATATCACTGATGAACACAGACGACAAATTCCTCACCCAAAGAGAAGCAAATAGAATTCAACAACACAGAAAAATGATTATACACCATGACTAATTAGGGATCATGCCAGCAACACAGGGATGTTTCAACATATGCAAATCTATCAATGTAATACAGCATATCAACAAGAGAAAGGACCAAAACCACAAGATCATCTTAACAGATGCAGGAAAATCATTTGATAAAACTCAAAACCCACGTATGATAAAAACTCTCACCAAAGTGGGCATAGAGGGAACATATCTCAGCATCATGAAAGCTATAGATAACAAACCTACAGCAAGCAGAGTACTCAACAATGAGAAAGTGAAAATCCTCCTACTAAAATAGGACAATAAAAGGAAGCACACTATCATGACTCCTACTCAAGATTGCCTTGGAATTTCAAGACACAGCAATCAAAGAAGAAGATAAGTAAAAGGGATGCAAATTGGAAAGGAAGAGATAATGTCTTACTATATGCAGATAATATGTTACTATATATAGAAAACCCTACAAGATCCAGACAAAATTTACTACAGCTGATCAAAGAATTCAGCCAGGTAGCAGGTTACAAGATTAAGGTCCAAATATCAGTGGCATTTATTTACGCTAATGATTCAGATAATACTATAGAGCTACAGTCAACATGACAGCGCTGTATTGGGAGAAAAACATACATATAGGCCAATGGAACAGAATAGGGTGTCCAGAAATGAACCCACAAACTTTTGGGAAACAAATCTTTGACAAAGGAGGAAAGAAATTTCAATGGAATAGAGACAGTCCCTTCAGCAACTGGTGTTGGGAAAACTGGACAGCAACATGTAAATAAATGAAGCTAGAACACTCCCAATAAAGCTAGAACACCATACACAAACATAAACTCAGAATGGACCAAAGACTTAAACATAAGACAAGATACAATAAACCGCCTAGAGGAAAATATAGGCAAAACGTTATCTGACGTATGTCTCGAAAATTTTCCCGTAGAATAAATAAAAGCAAGAATAAACAAATGAGAACTAATGAAACTTACAAGCTTCTGCACAGTAAAGAAACATGAAGTAAAACAAAAAGGCAACCTACGGAATGGGAAAAAATTTGCAAATGAAGCCGAGAAAGGCTTGATCTCAAGAGTATATAAGCAGCTCATCCACTGAATAAGAAAAAATAAACAACCCAATTCAAAATTGGGTAGAAGACCTAAACAAGCAATTCTCCAATGAAGACATCCATATTATCAAAAGGCACATCAGAAAATGCTCAATATCACTGATTATTAGAGAAATGCAAATCAAAACTGCAGTGAGGTATCACCTCACACCAGTCAGAATGCCCATCATTAAAAAATCCACAACTGACAAATGCTGGGAAGGCTGTGGAGAAAAGGGGACCGTCCTTCACTGCTGGTGGCAATGCAGTTTGATGCAGCCACTGTGGAAAGCAGGATGGAGATTCCTCAAAAACCTAGCAATAGACTTAACATATGACCCAGGAATCACACTCCTGGGCATAAATCCACAAGGAACCCTAATTCAGGATGACACATACACACCAATTTTCATAGCTAGCACTATTTACAATGATCAAGACATGGAAACAGCCTAAATGTCCATCGAAAGTTGACTGCATTAAGAAGAGGTGGTATATTTATTCAATGGAATAATAGTCAGTCTTATAAACCGACAACATAATGCCATTTTCAGCAACATTGATGGTCCTGGAGAAAATCAGTCTAAGTGAAGTAAGCCAGTAAGAGAAAGAAAAATACCATATGAGATGGCTCATGTGTGGAATCTAAAAACAAAAGAAACCAAACAAAAAATGCTAAATACAAAACAGAAATAGACTCGCAGGCAGAGAATACAAATTTTTCGTAGCCAAGGGGGTAGGGGGTGGTAAGAGATAGGCTGGGAGGTCAAAATTGTAGAATAGATAAACAGGATTGTACTGTATGGCACAGTGAAATATATAAAAGATCTTGCTGCAGCTCACAGGGGAAAAAATCTGACAACAAATATATATATGTTCATGGTAACTAAAAAATTGTGCTCTACACTGGAATTTGAGACAACTTTGTAAAATGATTAAAAACCAACTAAAACAAGTTAAAAAAAGAAAAAAACATGATCCTAAATATTACAGGTGTAAATATAAATTAGAGAGAAAAAACAACTCTGCAAAAGAGTAGTAAAACCAAAGATTATGTTCTTTTTTTTTTCCCTTTTATGGTAAGCATAATCAAAAAACCTCTAGCCAGGTGCATCATGAAGAAAAGAGAGATGCTCCAAAGAAATAAAGTCACAAATAAAAGTGGAGAAATTACAATTGCTCCCTCAGATATACAAAAAACGGATCATTTTGTCAACTCTTACATGCCAATTAACTGGACAAATTAGAAGAAATAGACAAATGTCTAGAAAGGGACAGAGATAAGGAGAAACAAATAATTTGAACAAATTGATAACTAGAAGAAAGATAGAATATGCATTAAAAAAATCTTTAAATTGAAGTGCAGATATAAACAACTCCCGTGGAGAACTGCACAAAAATACAAAGCAGAACTAATACTCTTCCAACTATTCAAAAATAGTGAAGATGCGGGAAACTCCCAAGTTGATTCTATGAAGATTTCATCAACCTGATAGCAAAGCCAACAAAAAAAGTACGGGCAAAGAGAAATTCAAGCCAATATATTTCATTGACTTAGATGCAAAAATTTTACAAAATATTATTACCAAACTTAATCCAGCAATAACAAATATGAATCATACACCATGATCAACTTTAATTCATTGCAGTGTCATAAGAGAGGTTGAACATACATGAAATCAATCAGTTTGATACAGCACTTTAACAAAAGAAAAAGGAAAAACGCCATGGTCATTCCAATAAATCCTTAAAAAGCAATTCACAAAATTCAACATTTATTCTTTAAAACAGCAACAACAGCAACAACAACAACAATAACAACAACAACAAGAGCAGCAACAACAACAACAGAAACCATTACCAAAGTAGGATTCAGGAAATATACCTCAACATAAATAAAGTCATTAATTACAGAACCACAGAAAACATAAAATGCAAAAGCACAAAACTGAAAGCCAAATAAAGGAATAAGAAAAGGATGCCCACTCTCACCATTTCTATTAAACACAGTATGGGAAGTCCTAGTAACAGCATTCGGACAAGAAAAAAAGTTATTCAAGTTGGATTGAATGAAGTAAAACTGTTATTATTTTAGATGACCTGATAATCTATACAGAGAACACTAAAGATTCTGCACACCAAAACAACGAAAACTAATAAAGACATATAGCAGAGTAGCATGATTCATGATTAATATACAAAAACTGTCATATTACTTTACACTAACAATGAAATATTCCATAATTTTAAAAAATCCATATGAAATCAGATCAAAAATGAAAAACCTATGAATAAACCAAGATAATAAAATCTATAGGAAACTGATAAAGAAATTTGAAGATGATGCAAATAAATGAAAAGAAATCTCAATGTCTTTGTTTAGACGAATTAATATTGTTAAAATATACATACAACAAAAGATGTCTACATATATAAAGTGATTCAGATCGAAATAAATGATATTTTCCAAAGAACTAAAAACAGTCCTAAGATTTGTATGGAACTGCTAAAGAACCAGAACTGAAAAAGGAACAATAAGGGAAAAGAACAAAGTTGAAGGCATAACCCACAACCCTCCCAGATCTCAGAATATATTACAAAAATACATTAATCAAAACAGCACAATACTGGAAAACAAACAAACATCTATATCACTGGAACAGAACACAGAGGCAGAAATAAAACATCACATGTATGGTCAACTAAACTATGACAAATAAAACAAAAATATACAATGCATAAAAGGCAGTATTCAGCAAGTAATGATGAGAAAGCTAAACAGTTACATGTAAATAAATGAAATTAGAACACTCCCTCACACTGTATAAAAATAAACTCAAAATGTTTTAAATAGATCAATCTAATACATAACACAATAAAAGTCCTGGAAACTAACATAGGCAAAACAAGATAAAACTTATAGTGAAATATTCTTATGTCACACTCCCAAATTAAAAACATTAAAAGCAAAATAAACAAATAGGTCCTAATTAAATTTAAAAGCTTCTACACAGGAAAATAAACAATATGAAAAGATGAACTTCCAAATGAGAGAAACCATTAGGAAACAATGCAATCAACAAGAGGCTAAATTATAAAATACACAAATCGTTCCTACAGCTCCATTTCAAAAATCTACAAACAACTCAGTCAGAAAATCAGTGGAAGACAATTCTCTAAAGAAGACACACAGATGACAAACAGGAACATAAAAACATGCTCACATAGCTAATCATTTTACAAATGCAAGACAAAATTAAAATAATGTTTTACCTCAAACTACTGAGAAGGGCTGTCATCCAAATGTCTACAAATAATAAAGACTGGGGAGGTTGTGGGGAAAAAGGGACTCTCCAATGCTGTTGATGGGAATGAAAATAGGTGCAACCACTTTGGAAACAGTATGGAAGTTCCTTTAAAAAATAAAAATAGACCTATCTTATGATACTGCAATCCCACTCCTGGTCATATAAAACATAAAACTGGAAGAAAAAAACCATCCTAGTGTAAAATATAAGAAGTACAAACTGACTGGACTTAACTTGATTCTACATATGTCTCCTCTTGCAAGGGAAGCAGAAGGAAAACTAACAAAATATGATTGTATCAGTTTAAACAGATTTACACTGCAGAAGAAATGATCAATAAAATGAAAAGTCAACCAACACATTGGAAGAATATCTTTGTAAGTGATATTTTCCAATCAAGTTTTAATATCGAAATATATGCCAAAATCTTACCCCACAACAACAAAAAGACCAAACAATCTAATTTAAAAAGTTGTCCGTAGGAACTGAATAGAGAGATCTGAATCAATTTTCTGTAGAAAACATACATTTGGCTAAATGACACATGAAAATATGTTCAGAGTTATAAATTATTAGGAAAGTTATAAACCAAAAATGAGACAAGACCTCACACTTGTCAGAAGGCTCGTATCAAAAAAAATTGATGTTGGTGAGATTGTGGAGAAAAAGGAACACCGTGGACACTGTTGATAGGAATGCAAAGTATTGATTCAATTGCATATATACATAAAATTTTCTACATCTATTTTTCTGTCAAGGGATGTTGTGTTTGAAGGCCCCTGTATGAAGGCTCTAGAGAATAAGCCCATGTGCTGAACTGATAAAAAAGCTGTGAGGAATGTCACATATCCAGGCTGGATAAGAAATGGCCTACAAAATGTATCCAATATGAATGTCTGGATAGCCTATGCTGGGTAAGATCCTAAGAGAAGGGCAACCTAAGACAGGCACAGCCAGCTGATAAAGAGATGGACTACTTAATGAAGTCCCGGGATGATCTTTAAAACAATACTTGATCATTTAGCCTCCTGTGCTTACTGCAGGAGCATGGGGAAATAAATAGCATAAGAATATTAACATTGTTATAACTTAGATGATATGTGAGGCATTGTGCATGACCTATATAAATCCTTTTTCTAAGAATCAATAAACAAAACTGCTTACTTCTCTCCACAGAGTATTTGTGTGTATATGATATCATGCCACTGACAGGGTTAAACTAATTTGTTGGGAGTATCATAAAAGGATGTTGCATTATATACAATGCTCTTTCTGCACCTATTGAGATGATTATTTGAGATTTATTTCTCATTCTATTAGTGCGGCATGTCATCTTTATTGATTTCAATATTTTGAAGTATTCTTAAACCCAGGGATAAATACCTTTACTCATGTATGTGTATGATACATTAAATGTGTTGTTGAATTCATTTTGCTTGTGTTTTGTTGAGAATTTTGGTACATATGTTCATCACGCATAATATTCTATATTTTGAATATAATGTCCTTTCTAGCCTTGTTATGCAAATAAAGCTGGAATCATAAAACAAGTTTGGAATCTTTCACACCCTTCAAATTCTTGGAAGATTTGTGGAAGAATTGGTGAAAAATTGTCTTCAAATGTATGACAGAATTCACCAGAAAAATTCATCTTGTAAATTTTTTCTGATTTGGGAAATTTGGAGTACTGATTTTCTCATACACACTTTTGCACTATTTAACTTTCTAATTTCCTCTTGATTCAGTTTCGGAAGACATATGTTTCTGGCAATTTGTCTTTTGCTCTAGGTCATTCAAATCGTAAGCTAGTGATAATTTCTTATGATGCTATGCATGTCTGCAACATCACTGGAAATATCTTCTCTTTTATATCTAATATTATTTGAGTCTTTGTTTTGTTAGCCAACCTAAAATTTTGTCCACTTTATGTTTAAAAGAAACAAACTTAGGCATATTTTTTTTCCCTTTTCAATTGTTTCTGTATTTCCCTTACTCTCATTGATTCAATTTCTTCTTTATTCCTTCTGTTTTCTCCTGGGTTCTTGATGTGTAAAGTTAAGTAGTGTGAATCTTTGTATTTCTTTTATCATTAAATATATTTATTTATTTATTTATTTATTTTTATTTACATATTTATTCATTTATTTATCATTAAAGTACTGCCGTTTAGAATGTGTCAATCTGTGGTGTAGAGCACGGAGTCCCCGAAGATGCATATATTTGTGTGCCTATTAAATATTACTTCACGGTATTTAACTTACTGCCTTGTGTCATAGAAAAAAAATTTTGAAAACATCTATTTTTATATATAATGGATGACATTTATAAATGAACAGTTCCCAAATATATCCTCTACCAGACTCTTTCCGCAGTAACCATAAAATTGTTTAGTATATCTGTGAGTGTGTCTCAGTTTTGTAGATGAAATCATAGTTTCCTCATCCAAATTTTTTTTAAGGGTCCACATATGTCATGTCATGTATTATTTTTCTTTCTCTTTCTGGATTACTTCAATTAGAATGACACTTTTTGGGGAGATCTATATTGCTGAAAATGTCATTGTTTTGTCATTTTTTGTTGCAGAATATTATTCCATTGTGTAAATATGGCATGACTTCTGAATACTGTCATCAGTTGTTGGACAATTAGGTTGCTTCCATGTCGTGGGTTTTGTATATAGCACTGCTAAGAACTTTGTGGTGCAGGTGACTTTTTGAAATAGGGTTCCTTTTGATATATACCCAGAAGTGGGATTGCTGGATCATATGTTAACTCTATTTTTATTCTTTAGAGTAATCCCCATCCTGGTTTCCACAATCACTGCACCAAACTACATTACTACCAACAGTGTAGGAGGGTTCCCTTTCTCCAAAGCTTTCCCAGAAATTATTGTTTGTGAAATTTTGAATGATGGCCATTGTGACTACTGTGAGTGACACTTCATTATAGTTTGATTTGCCCTTCCCTGATAATGATAGTGAGCAATTTTTTTTCATATATCTATGTGGAATTTGTATTTCTCTATCGGGGAATTGCTTCTTTAGGGATTTTGCCCATTTTCAGATGGGGTTTCTTGTTTTTTTCATTATTATTAGGTTGTATGAAGCCTTTATATTTTGGAAATTAAGACTTTGTCAGTTGCATCAGTTCTAAATATTTTCTTGAAACCTGTAGATTTTCATTTTGCTTTGTTTATGGTTCCCTTTGCTGTGCAAAAGCTTATAAGTTTAATTAGGTCCCATTTATTAATTTTGCTCTTACATCCCTTCCCTGGGTAGTCTATTCTAGGAGATCATTTCTGAGATTTATCTCAGAGTGTTTTGCCTATGTTTTCTTCCAGGACATTTACTGTGTCTTGCCTTACATTTAAGTCTTCAAGCCATTTTGAGTTTATCCTTGTGTATGGAGTGAAGGAGTGTTCTAACTCCATTGCTCTGATGCTGCTATCCAGTTTTCCCAACACCGTTTGGTGAAGAGATGGTCTTTTCTCTGCCATATTCTTGGTTACTCTGTCAAACATTAATTGAACATAGGCCTGTAGATTTATTCCTAGGCCCTCTATTCTGTTCCATTGGTCCATATGCCTTTTTCTGTACCAATATCATGTAATTTTGATTATTGTAGCTCTGCAATAGTGTATGTAGACCTGATGGGTTATTATTCTAGCCTGTTTCTTTTTCTTTAATATTACTTTGGAAACTATGGATAGTTTATGACTCTTTGTAAATCGTAGGATCATTTGTTTAAGTCCTATAAAGAAATATTTTGCATAATTTGATAGGAAATCAAATTTTCTTACCTGATCTTTGTGGCTAGGACTTCCAAGACTATGTTGAATTGAAATTGTGAGAATGGGAAACCTTGTCTTGTCTCAGGTTTTTCTGAAAAGGTTTTCAGTTTTTCACCGTTGAGTATTTTACTGGCTATATATTTGTCATAAATAGCAATCATTATGTTGAGATATGGTCACTCTGCACCCACTGTGATAAGAACTTTTATTGCAGATAGGTGTTAAATGTTATCAAATGCTTTTTCTGCATCTACTGAGATGATCATGTGGATTTTTGTCCTCTCTTTTGTTAATATGGTGTATCACAGTTGATTGATTGATTTGCAAATGTTAAACCATCCTTGTGTTCATGGGGTGAACCTAACTTGATCATGGTTTATGATCTTTATTTACATGTTGTTGGATTCTGTTTGTTAATAATTTTTTAAAGACTTTACATCTATGTTTATCAATGATATTGGCATATAGTTTTCTTTTGAGGTAGTGTCTTTGTCTGGTTTTGGTATCAGGTTGATGTTGGCCTTATGGTGTGAGTTTGCGTGTACTCTCTCCATATCAATATTTTGGAAGAGTTTGAGGAGAAGAGAACTGGTATGGATTTTTCTTAGTATGTTTGGTCAAATTACCCAGTGAAGCTATTTGTTTCTGAAATTTTGTTTGCAGAGATTTTTTATTTTATTGATAATTATATTCCATTTCTGGTGATCTGTCTGCTTAAATGATCAATTTCTTCTTGATGCAATAATGGTGGGCTGAATGTTTCCAGAAACTTCTCCATTTCTCTAGGTACTCCAGTGTGTTTCCTTGCAGTTGCTCATGATATTCCCTTATGATATTTTGCAAATTTGTTGTACTCTTTGAAGTTTCTCCATTTTCATTTCTTACATTATTTGTGTTCTCTGTCTTTTCTTGTTGGATAGCCTATCCTGACTTTTGTCAATTTTTCAAAAATATTTTGATTGATTTTCTCTATTTTTTAAAATTTATTTCAATTCTTTCTCCCTTGATCTTTATTATTTCCCACTTTCTGCTGATTTTTGGTTTTGTTTGCTCTTCTTTTCATGATTAGTTTACATAGAACATTGGATTATTTATTTGAAATTGCTCTTCTACATTTAGGAGTGCCTTGTCAATATGAACTTCCCTCTTAAGCCTGCTTTAATTTTATTCCATGGAATTTGTGTAGTGTTTTGTCATATTTCTCAAGATATTTTTTAATTTCTTCTTTTACTTCATTACCTCCCCTCCTTGTTTTAGTACCATTTTGTTTAATCTACATGCTGTCAATTTTTCAGCCTGTTTTTCTGTGATTGATTTCTAGTTTCATGGTATAATACTCAGAATAGAACCTTGAAATAAATTTTATCTTCTTAAATTAGTTGAGGCTTCTTCTGTGCCTGAGTACATAATCATTCCTAGAAAATATTCCAAGTGACATGGAAAAGAATGTATATCCTGTTTTTGGGAGAAGTACTGTTTTGGAAGTATCAACCATCTCCAATTATTTTATCATGTCTTTTAATATCTTTGTTCCCTTATTAATTTTCTGTGTGAAAGACCTGTCCAGTGATGGTAACAGGGTGTTACAGTCTTCTACTGTGATTGTGTTCCCAGCGATTTCTCTCTTTTTATTTATTAGTATTTGCTTTATGTATCTTGGTGCTCCAATTTTGAGTGTATATATCTTAATGAGTATAATACCCTCATTTTGTATTTCTCCTTTCATCATTTTATCATGTCCTTGTTTATCTTACTCTATGGCCTTTCTTGTAACTCTATTTTGGGTGAAGTCATTACTGCTTGTCCTGCTTTTTTGTCATGTCCATTTGCATGGAATATATTTTTCGTTCTTCTGAATTTCAATTGATGTGTGTTCCTCTTACAAAAGTGGGTCTCTTGTATGCTTCATAATGTAGGGTCTTGTTATATTATCCAATCAGACAATATATATCTTTTGATTGAAGCACTAAGTCCATTAACATTTGTGATAATTATTGGTAGACTGGTGTTTATTTCCATTTTGAACTTCATTATCCATTTGATTTGGTATTTCCTTTTTGTTCATTTCTTTTTCTTTTTGTGACTTTATTAGTTTTCTTTTTTTATTTTGGTTTCTTTTTGGCTTTGTGAGTTCATTGTACGCTTTTGAATTATGGTTACCCTATTTTGTATTTATATTGACCCGTACTATGTCTGTTTATTTTAACTGATAAGAATACAAACTCAAACCCATCCTACAGAGAACAGAAACAAGAAGAAAACACTCTTTTTGCCCTGTTTCACTCTGTGACCCTTAAAATTTTTGATGTCCTGTTTTACAACATCATATTTATTCTGCTGTAAGTCATTGTAACTATTCCCTTTCTAATTATGCCTTTCTCTTTTCTATAGCATCCTGCTTCTTTTTTATATAGAGTTGATTTTTCATTATTTCTTTTTCTCTTGCTTAATTCTTTTAGTATTTGCTTCTGTGGAAGTTATTTACCTCTCCTTCTATTCTAAAAATAGCCTTGCTTGATAAATTATCTTAGATTACAGCTTTCTTTCATTCAGGAATTGAGTATGTCTTGCCACTTCCTTCTGACTGTTGTATTTGTGTAGGACACGTGTTTACAAATATAATATATATAATAATATATATATGTAAAGAATACCTAGAAATGAAGTTAACAAATAAGGAGAAAACCTATAAGTTAAAAACAGAAAACTTTGATGAAGGAAATTAAGACTGATCCAAAGAAATGAAAAGATTTCTTATGTTAATGATGTGAAACAATGGTTGAAACAACCATTCTACCCAAAGGATTTTACATTTAGTGTGATTCATGTCAGAATACCCATGAGACTTTTTTGTTAAATAGAAAAAATAATTTCAAAATTAATATGCAAACACAAAGATCATGAGTTGCCAGAATAATCTTGAAAAAGAGTATTAAATCTAATGGTGTAAAGTTATCTGATGTTACAAAGCTTTAGTAATTAAAACAACATGATAGTGGCTCAAAAACAGACACCAATCAATAGAAGAGAATATTGCAACCAGATATAATCCGTCAAACCTATGATCAGTAAGCCCATGAAAAAGGAATCAAGAGTACAATATGAAGAAAGCACATTGTCCTCAATAATTAATGCTGGGGAGATTTAACATGTAAAAGATAGAGTAGAATATTTCCTCACATTATATGCAATCTATGAGCACAGAATATTTTTCTAATTATTTTGTTTACTTATTTTTCTTGCACCTGTAATTTATAGATCTATGTTTATATCTTTTTTTTCACTTATCATATGTATTTCTATTTTATTGTTTTTGGTATAAATTTACACACAATTATTTTCCTAATTTCTATTTCTGATAATATGTTGTTACTATATAAAAATGCAATGGATATTTGTGTATTGATTTTGTATTCTGCAAGTTTACTAAGTTTGTTCATTATTTCTAACAGTCACTGGAGGGGTCTATGGAGTTTTTAACTCTGCATAATTATGTCATCTATAAAATCTTTACTACTTTTTTACAAGTTGGATGCCTTTTTACTTTTCCTTGACTAGTTGTTCTGGCTAGGACTTCTGATAATGTAATTTAGGGCTTGTGAAAATGAACTACTTTTTCTTATTACTGGACCAGAGGGAAACCTTCCTGTATGTTAACATTGAACTTGATGTTACTCATGGGTTTTTCTTATATGGATTTTATAATGTTTAGTTACTTTCTATCTAGAGCGAATTTGGTAAGAATATTTTTATAAAAAAGTTAAGATCACATTTGTCAATAAATTTCCTACATTTTTTAAGACTGTTATTTTTGAATTATTTTTAAGGGATAGTATCACATATATTCATTTGCAAATGTGAAATAATATTTATGAACCAGGACTAAATCCAATTTAACTATAGTTTATAATACTTATAATATGCCATGAATTCAGGTTGCTAGTATTTATTTAGAATGGGATTTACAGATACTGAAGGTAAAATTTGCATTGCACCTTGAGTGTACATTTATTTATTTAAAAATTTTATCACTCATTTTGAATTTGGCTTATGTTTAATGGAATTTATTTTTAAATAAGTAATATAACTTTTGGTAGAACTAGATTTGCTACATTTTACTAATACAGAGCATAACTATTATTTACCATTAGAGCACAAAACACATGACTTATAATGACATACTATATTAACAATGCCAACACTTTCAGGACTGAGAAACTTATTGCTTCCTAAAATGCATTACCAAGTCTTTTCCACCCCAAACCACATATAATGTTATTTCTTTGTCTTTTGATTATTTGTTTGCTTGCCCCTTAATGGAGGCACTGCTTTTTGAACCCAGGATCTTGTGCATAAATGTATTTATCAACATCATTTTGGAACACAAAACAGAAGTCCAAGAGTATGGATTATAAAGATGACCAGAATATTTATTTTCTTTTAGCGAATGAAAAACCTCTGAGTGAAAGAATGGCAAATATAAACATTTGTAAATATACAATAAGATTGTCTCTTTTGTAATTTTAAGGTAGAATATTAAATTATATTTGTTCCACTTATAGCACTTAATTATACTTTAAAACAAAAATTGCCCCCTTTGGGATTTCTTAAATTTGATTGATTATTTTAATCTAATTTTATTTCATGTATATTTACCATTTATTTATAAACTTACCAAATAAACTGATATTTATTCCTCTCATGTTTTGAATATAGAGCTACTTATTGAAAAGTACACAGATAAATACCTACTTCCATATCTAAATCAAATTATTTTTCACTTTAATTAGAAATGATGATGAAATAATTATACATTTTCTGTACTGCCTTTACACAAATTACACTTTTAATTCCAAAACTTTAAAATTATTTTACTTATTATGTGCATTATTTATACCCTATTCACCAATATGGAATAAATTTGTGTACAAAAGAATGGAGATTTGTTTTATTTTTAAGACCCCAAAATAATATTATTTAAAAAGATTTTGTGGGGATAATATTTGCAGATCACACCATAAATATAAGCATCATTTATGTTTCATTTTAATTTTATGAATGAAGATAAACACTGTCTGAATGTTTCACTTGAGTTCCTAGGAGACCTGACGTTTTGTTATGTCATAGCTACTTAGGTTGAGAACCATTTTGATGGCCTAGCAGTTTATCTGTGCAGGCCTGCCAAAGCAGCATTTGAAGCTGCAGTGCTCAAAATCATGCAGATTAGAAAAGTAACTGTAGAAAAAGCTATTTGATGTGGCACATGTTTCTTCCGAAATTCAAGGTATGTCTAGTTAAGATGGACCAACTGGTTCAGGAATCTCCAGTAGATCTCTATTGTGTGATCAAACATTCTCTGGGGACTTGGACTTGAGGTCTATGATTGAAGAAAATGCTTTTCAGACTTTGTCTGAAGAATCCTTGATAAAAAGACCATGTTACACACATTGTGTTTCTGAATGACATAAAGATAATGAATTTTGTTCCCTGACATTTCCAAGAAAACTCTGGAAAATGGCTGGAAGTGACCAATTTAAATCCATCTGGTGGGATGATAATGGATCTTCCATAGTGATTGATGAAGATGCCTTTAAGAAGGAAGTTTTGGAAAGAAAGGCCCCTTTCAGTATATTTGAAACAGGAATTATGAAAAGCTTAGTTAGACAGCTTAACCTTTATGGGTTTAATAAAGTGAGGCAAATATTTCAGAGATTTGCTTGTCTAGTTGACTTTCTGGCAGAAGAAAAAGAAGTCTCTGTTTTAAGAAAGGTATACATAAATTTTAGTTACCACATGGTAACTTATATATAAAATTTTACTTTGTACATCAATCTATGGTAATATAAATGTAAAGCTAAATTTTGAAAATTGTATAAAATTATTAAAGCTAAAATTCATTATTTTTTCTAAAAAATGAGGACAGTGCCTTATGTATTCAAGATTATGAGAAAATTTGCTTGCAACTATGATTCTTACCAGAAATCTAAATAAAGATATAAAATCTGCTTTTGAAAAGTGGCATTCACCATTACTGCAAATGCTAACTTCTTAAATTTGATGACTATTCTATTTAAATGTGTATTTTCCAAAAAAGGAACTTCAAAATATCATTAGCAATGTTCATATTTTGATGATATTATCTTTGCATTGTAAACATGAAATCTCAGGTTTTATAGGTTAGGCTTATTTTAGTGTTGTATTTTGGTTTAAAATATTAATAAAATCTTACTCCTTTGGTTGTAGCTGCAGTTCTATCATAATCAAAATTTTAAATGAGGCTGTCCCCAGCTTTTATTGAGAATAAAAAGGAGAGTTGGGATTAAAAATGCCTCTGTGGTATCTTCATTGGCTCAAGATTTCAGAAGAAGCAATTTAAAGGAGGCAGTAATGAGGATATTCATAATTCTGATTTTGTGGCTGACACTAGTGGAGATAGTACATTTTTACCTTCTGCAAATTTAAACATCTCTCTAATAAGAAAGCACTCTGCTAGCCACATAATTGGTGATACAAATACCCCGATCAGAGATGATTTTTCTCCTCCATCATCAATGTCATTTAGACCACCAGAACAAATTGCAGTGGATCAATGTGCTATTTTAAATCAGTTGACCTCTGTCCATGGGCACTTTTAAAGCAGCTACACTGAAGCAAATGGCCGTGTTGTGAAATTAATTACAACTACAACATCTACTTCTCAGTGCAACATCTTTTCTCTGAGACAGAGCAACTAATTTGGACTGATGGCGGAGCCTTCTACTTTTCCAAATAGGTATCACAACATATCTGCCAATGAAGGTCATTTTTCTAAACTTCAACCAGGGAGCAACCCACGGATTCCAGTGCCAGTGATAGCTGATACATCAGCAACCATTCTTTCAAGGTCAACTCATCAGCCATCTTCAGTTTATGAATGTCATCCTAATTACAGCTGATCTACCAAAGGACTACCAGATTATTCAGTGAAGCAAAGATTAAAATTGATGTTGGAAAATGCCAACAAATATCTGCAATTTTCATATTTGAACAATAAACATAGATGTGTACCTGTAATTTCCTTATTATATTTTAAAAATGGTTAAGAGGTAAATGGTAGAGTAAGTTTCCATTAAAAGAAAAAAGTGATATTTGATTGATATGATCATTTGATGGAAAAATATAGGAGTAAATTTAAATAATTTCTTGTAAGGAAGAAGAGTAAATGGAAGAACTTGGAAAAAGACAAAAACATGGAGAGAGGGAAAATTACTAAGTGGTTTCTGGTTCATCCTGGAAAGTAGGAAAATGTTAAGTTAGGATAGGTTGAAACAGGAGATAAATGCAGGAACCGGCCCAGGGATCATGGTCTCTATTATGTCATCCCCGGAATCATAAAGGTCACATGATGTAGTCCCAGATGACTCATTCAGCATGTGGTTCAGGGTAAGAAGTAATTTTATTTATGGCCTTTTTGTGCTGCTCTCAAAGCATTCCAATTGGTGCTTTTACTTCCTGCCCTCAAGGTTCTACACTGTATTTTCTAGTTAATAATTTATGTTGCTTTTATTTTCCAGACAAAGTCAAGCTTATGTCCTCAGGGTGGCATTTAATGCTTTTCCAACTCTAAGCCCACAAACTCAACTTAGATTTGTCATTTCTCTATAAATCTGACATCTAACTACCTTGGCATGTCTTTATGTTTTACTGTATCTGGAGATACATCCAGGCAAATGCTTGTCATCTATGTTCACTCCAATCTCACCACTTTTGCTCCAGCTCGTCCTTTGACTTTGTGTGTCCTCCTTTTACCTACTTAGACTTTCCCAGTCTCAGTGCAGAAACCAACTCCTCCAGATGTTTTGTCTTTCCGCGTTTCCTTCTCTAACTTGGATACCAGCACAGTAAGCATAGCACATGCCACCGGATGCATTTTAGTATTTAGTGAATGAAAAATACATGTTGACTTTAAGCAAAATCTACTTTCCTGAATCAACAAAACTCTCATGGTTTTCAAATTATTTCATAATGTTCTTTACTCTTCACCACAAACTAGATCTTTTCATAGCCCAAGGACTATTCAGTCAAGACAGTAATTGGAGGTAGGTACAGGAGACAAAATATTATTTTCTTCTTTATTCATGCCTCCAGAGGCCTAAAGCATTCCATTCTCATTTGCTGGAATTTTTCCTGTCTCTTCATCACCCAACAACCCCAAAATAGCTGATTCTCTTACCCATACCAATAACAATACTGCCTTCTAATTAATTTACTTCTTAGAATCAGAGCTTTGTCCAGAAGGGACAGTGTTATTTCAAATATTTAATGTCGGTTTTTTCACCCCACATAACTTGTGCCACTTCTAAGCTTCGCACAGGAAGTATCTAAGAGATAATAGCCCCTTGGTTGGGGCGGTCATATCCAGTAACCAAATTGCAATCTAAAATGTGTGGACTAGAAAGAGGTGAGGGTGGTAGAATTAAAAATTTGTCCAGCTGCAAGAATACCAAGTTTCTGCAGATATAAAGAAATATAAAATATTCATGGAAGACTTTGACAATTTCCCATTAAATTTAAATAAAAGGTGAATCATTTTCAGAATGCAAAGTGCCCTGGAATGCTGCAAAAATTGTAGGCAAGGTCAGGGAGCTTAAGACTTCTGCTTACAATCATGCAGCCAGTGTCAGCTGATAAGAGTGGAATGGCAATATTGAGTTCTGAAAATGTGTCACCAGTTTGGAAGAAAGTCTTTGATAATCTGGAGAATGGCAAATGGGCCAGGGAAAGCTCTAGCAACATCCCATCAATATGACCTTTACCAAGAGAAGAAAAGAGCACACTTGCAGCAGGAGATCTGTGTCTGGACAGCAGTGGTTTTTCCTACAACAGAAACATCAAGCTGTTAATATTGTCAGCTCAAATCAGATGGTGTCTATGTTGTTGTTTATATTAGCAGTCTGGGGTTCAGATGGGCTGGTTCAGCAGCTATTTTCCAGCTCTCTTATCATTCAGTGGGTCTTACCGTGATCATTTTAAGAAGGTTCTATACTGATAATTCAAAAGCTAAAGTTTACTTTCAAACTTGAAATTCTGGGGAAAAATATTATTTCTTTGCCCATCTGTAGGTTCCTACCTGGTAAAAGCTAGACTATTGGCAAAAGTACAAAATTTGGCTGGTGTTTGAAAACTATACTCTGAGCTTTGCCCACTGAATTCTTCCCACTAAATACTACGAATCTGCCTACCACTGTGTGTGTGTGTGAAGATGGATTGTTAACAGTAACTAAGTTTGTCTTAGTTGAGTCATCAGTGAATTATTCCTCTACATCTGGCACAATCTCTGTGAATTTAGAGTTTCATTGAGCCACCAGATTTTCTTCCGATCAGGGAGAGGTAGATTATAATTCTCCCAGTATACTAATTGTTACCTGTTCATTGAATCCCGAGCTGATGCTATGGCCAAGCCACTGAACCCTTGAATTGGACTGAGGCATATACATTCTACAGTCCCCAGAGCCCAGCAAAGACTGTCTCTCTTTTTAACTTAAGCTTATATCCAATTTTTTTTCTTTTAATTCTCATTGTTGACACAACTTATTCTGGCTTTGAACACCCGTTGACTAATTTATAGTGACTGAAGCTATGACTTATTCCCATTCACCTAGAAATTGACATAACCTTTTTTTCTTGGACTACCTGGAATAGAGTGAGCATAGTCATCATTTTGAAAGCAGTCCTCAGTCCTAATAATGCAGAAATTTTACACTTATTTGCCCAGGAATTGAGCAATTATGTTTGTTGTGGATCTCAGTGATTATCCTCACATCCCCTAATGCAACCATGAGAAAACACCACATTGTTATCCAAAATAAAGTCTTTGTCAGTATTGCATTCCCATTGCAAAAGATTTAAGTATTGTAGGAGTTCTGAGATTTTACCATGCTGAGATTTTTAGCTGCCTAGTATGTTCATTTCTTACAGATGCTGTGGGGTTAAATGAGAACATCGTTCAGAGACAGTGAACTTTATCACTTACAGCAAGGACAGTTTTAAATTTGCATCCATTCCCTAATCTCAGATGAATACAGAGAGAGAAAATTTGATGCCTACAGAAGCAGTGGTCTGTTAATATGAAGAAAGTTTAAGGCATGGTAAAACAGTAATTTTATTAGTATCTTTATGTAAATATATTAAAATCACTTATTTATTAGTATCTTTACCTAGGATAAGTATATCATGACTCAAGTTTAATTGCTGCAAAAACAATCATGAGAAATAACATGGGAAAAAATGACCATTGACTTTACATTTTTCCTTCAGCTCTTATTGAGATATAATTGGCAAAAACCATTGTGTAAATTTAGGTGCACAGGATAGTGATTTGATTTACAAGTATCATAAAATAAATATCATAGCAACTTTAGGGAGAATTCATTATCTCTTTTAGATACAATTTGAAAGAAATACAACTTGTCTTTTGGTTGTGATGAGAAAACTTATGGTCTTCTCTCTTAACAACATTCATATAGAACCTAAAGCAGTATTAATTGTAATTTTCATGTTACTACGGGGCATCCCTAGAACACGTTTATTTTTCGGCTGCAGGTTTGTAGCTTTTGAGTGCATTAATCAAATACTCCTTTCCTAACCCCTGCCTCTGTTAACTACAAATCTAATTTTTTTCTATAGTATGTTTGTTTGTTTTTGAAGTGTAGTTTTATCTATAACACTGTGTTAGTTTCTCTTACACAACATACTGTTTTCTATCTTTAATACATTTCAAACTGATCACAAATATAAAACTAGTTTTGATATGTTGCTTTTTAAAGATATTTCATGGTTATTGACTCTTCCCCATACAATACATTTCTTGTCCCTGACTCATTTAATCTGCCAATGGAAAATTTTCTCTCTTAATTTGCCTCATATATTTCTTTTTCTTCATCACATTTCCCTTCTTCTTGTGAACAACTTGTTTCTTTCTATATCTATAACTCCTTTTCTGTTTTGTTATGTTCGTTTGTTTTAAAGTCCAAATATGAGTAAAACCATTCAGCATTTGTCATTCACTTTCTGACTTATTTCACTTAGCATATTACCCTCTTGGTCTACCAATTTGTTGCAAATGACAAGAAATTAATCTTTTCAGAGCTAAATAATAACCCATTGAACTTTTATTTTTGTTTGCGTGCATATATAAATATATATATATTTAGGGTGTCTGTATATATATGTATAAATATAGACAAATCTGCAGTTAATAGATGGGTAGATATATTTACTATAAAAACACATCTTTTTATCCATCATCTGTTGATGAGCAATTAATTTGCTTCTATATCCTGGCTATTGTAAATAATGCCATAGTGAATATAGGGCTGAATTTATCTTTTCTGATTAGTGTTTTTGTTTTCTTGCAATAAATATCCAGATATGGAAATGTTGGATAATATTTCATTCTTAATTTTTAGATAAAATTGCATACTGTTTTCCACAGTGGCAGCACAAATTTACATTCACTTAAACAGTGTATCAGAGTTCTATTTCTTACATCCCCACCAACACTTATATTTGTTATCTTTTTGATAATAGTCATTCTGACAGGACTGACATAAAGTCTCATTGTGTTTTGGACTTGCATTTTACTGATGATTTGTGATGTTGACCGATTTCATGTGCCTATTGGTTACCTTTCCCCCACTGTATATTCATTTTTGTAATGGGCTAAATGACCATAACTGTGCGATTTCATTTTTATGGATTTTGCTGTGTTCCATTATTCTGTTCATTCTGTGCCACTACCTTATTCTTTTTAATACTGTAGCTTTGTATTTTAGTTGAAAATCAGGGACTGTGTTACATCCTGTTAGTTCTTTGTCAAAGTTATTTTTGTTTTTAGTTTGTTTTCTTTGTTTTCATTTTATTTTAGTGATTTCATCTCTTTTGTGTTTACATGTAAATTTAAGAATTATTTATTGTAAGTGTCTAAAAATGCCGTTGGTATTTTAATAGGAACTGAATTTAATTTGTGTATTTTCTTGTCTAGTACTGTCACTTAAACAATATTTCTTTCCTAATCTATGAACAGAGAATCTCCTTTCATTTGTTTGCATTATCTTCATTTTCTGTTATAAATATTTTATAGGTTTCTGAGCACAGATCTTTTACCACCTTGGCTGCACACATTACTTGATTTTTGGCTTTTTTTTGTAATGCAACTGTAAATGAGACAGTTCCCTCACTTTCTCTGTTAGCTTGTTGTCAGTGTGTAGAAATGCAAGATTTCTTTATGTTAATTTTATATTCTGAAATTTTACAAAATGCATTGATATGCCCTAGAGGATTTATGCCATCTTCTTTAGGATTTCAATTTGAAATATGTCATCTGAAAACAGATACTTTTACCCCTTTTCTTAATTAGCTATATTATATTTACATTTATTTTGGATAGCTATGGCAAGAATTTCCAATACTGTACTGAATAAAAGTGGTAAGAGTAAGCATTCTTGCCTTTTTCCTGCTCTTAAAGGTGATGTTTTCTGGTTTGAATCAGTGAGTGTCATGTTTGCTGATTTCGTGTCATTTATGGCCTTAAATGTGTTGAGATGTGTTTACTTATGCCCACTTTGAGGAGAAATATAATCATAAATAGATACTGAATTTGTCAAAACATTTTATGACTCTTTTGAGGTGACCATATAATTTTTTTCAATTTGTTAGTGTGGTGTATCATATTAATTAATTTGTGGGTAATGAATCACTTTTGCATCCCTGGAATAAAATGGACTTAATCATAATGTATAACCCTTTTAATGTATTGTTTGCTAGCATTTTAATGATGATTTTTGCAACTATGCTTTTTAGTAGTATTTAACATGTAATTTTATGAGGTATTTGTTCCTGTTTTTGTAGCAGTCTGATACAGAAATGTGGGGTAGGAAGCCTTCCTTCCTCTGCAAATTTATGGAATTCTCTGAGAAGTATAGGTGATAACTCTTCTCTAAGTGTTTGGCAGAATTCACCTGTGAAGCTGCCTAGGCCTGGAATTTTGTTTCTTGGGAGATTTTGTTTAATTACTTATTCAATTTCATTAGTGATAATCTGTTCATATTTTCTAATTATCATTCCATCCTGGAGATTAAGTCTTTCTAAGAAATTGTCCATTTCTTCTACGGTTTCCATTTTAATTGTCATATAATTTGTTGTATCTTCTTATGATGCTTTGTGTAACTTTGATATAAGCTGTAACTTCTCATTTATTTTGGAGTTTATAAATCTGTACTCTCTATTTTGCTCATGAGTCAGGTTAAATTTTATGAATTTCATTATTCTTTCAAAAGATAATATTTAGTTTGATTAGATGTTTCTGTTTTTAATCTTTATTTTATTAATTTATATTCTGAACTTTCAGCTGTCTTTCCTTCTACTAACAAGTTTTTTTTAATTGTTTTGCTACATATTTTGTTTGTAAGATTATGTTATAATTGAGAGATAATTATTATTTGTATAAGTGGGATTATTTTGCTATAAGCTTCCCTATTAATACTGCGTCTGCTTTACCCCATGGACTTTGTTTCTGTAGTAATATTTCTTTATATATATTTCCTTTGATTTATACAGAAATCCATTTTTTGTTTAATATTGTATGATTTATCCTCCACACTTTACAATTTTCCCAGGTTTTTTCTTTTAGTAAATTTCTGTTCTACAGAATCCGTAAGTCTCTTCACAAAACAAGGAGAAAAATAATAAAATTTATAAAAAATATGAAAGACCCAAATTTTCTAAAATTATCTTTGAAAAATGAACAAAGCTGTGGGTAATATCCTCCCTGACTTTGGAACATACAACAAAGCTACAGTAATGAAAACACCTAAATATGGCACTAAAAGAGACACATAGAACAATGGCACAAAATAAAGAGTCCTAAAATAAACCCACACACATATGGTCAATAAGTCTACAATGAAGGGGGCAAGAGTATAAAATGGAAAAAAGGCAATCTCTTCAACAAGTAGTTCTGGAAAAACTAGACAGTTCATGTAAAAGGAAGATGTAAGAGCACTTCCTTCCATAGTATACAAAATAAGATAAAAATGGAATAATTTTCTAAAAGTAATACCTGATAATTAACACTTTCTGACCAAGAACAGGAGCAGATCTGTCTTTGAGATAAATCATAGCAATATTTATTTTTGATCTATCTCCTAAGTAAAAAGAAAAGGAAAATTTACAATAACAGTTTTTAATTTTACTGAGGAGAAAATAAATGTAATATGTGATACAGGGATTCTACTTCTTGTATAAATGTGAAGTGCAAAACATTTTGCAGAGCAAAGGAAACCTTCAGCAAGATATATGGCAACACACAGAATAGAAGAAAGAATTTCAGACAATGAAACCAACATTTTGTTAATATCCATAATATATTTATAGCATACTAGACTCAATATTTAAAGACCAAAGACTCCAACTTAAAAACATTTGAAGGATCTTCAAAGAAACTTTTCAAATACAGACACGTGGATGATTTTCATGCACATAAAAAGAAACATAATGTTGCTATTAATTAGGAAATTGTAAAACAAAACCACAGTGAAAAATAATCTCACAGCAACCAAAATGGCTATTAAAAAAGTCTTCAAATGTCAAACATTAATAAGAATGTCGATAAAAGTGAACCCAGATACACTGTTGGTGGAAATATAAATTGATGCATTCACTATGATAAAAGAGTGGACAGTGCCCAGAAAACTAGATATAGAAGCACTATATGTTGCAGCAAATCCAGTTTTTGATATAAATCTTAAAAAAATGAAAACATTATCTTTAAAGAAAATATTACCCCCAATGTTCTTAACATCTTCATATATAATAGTCAAGGAGAGATGCACAACTCAACCCCCCCATCAACAGATGATTGGCTGAAGTTGATGTGAGATATAGATAACATAAAAAATACTTAGTCATTGTCATATCAAAAAATAAAATTCTGCCATTCGGAGCAATGTGACTGGACCCAGAGAGTGTTGTACATAAAAAAAAAGTCATACAGAGAGAAACAATCTACGTTATCACTTATATAAGGAAACTAAAGATATAAGAGAAATAATCATAAAAAAGAGAAACAGAATCACATTTATATGTGTAGTGTACCAAGTAGTTGTTTCCTGTGACGACAGGTAAGAAGGATGGAGAAGACAGAAATGTGCAAGGAACTAGATATAATTTAGAGAAGCAACACTGTCATATTTGCAGCACAGAAAAATATTTTAATAATTTAAATGATTTTAAAGAAATTATAGGCATATATTATAGTAAAATTTGCATGTAGGTGGGAAAAACATTGAAGAAAAGAACCCAGGAAATACAAAATAGTTTGTGGTACTCTGATATTAAGGGAGGTGATTTGTTCACTTTCTTTACTGTTCTAATAATGTCCTTAGTAGAATTTAACCTTTTAAATGAAAAAGCATATGCTTTTAAAAAAGTGACATAAATTTAAACTATTCCTGTCTCTCCCTTTAAATCTACAGTCAGTGAAAGGATCACATCTCAACAAAAATAACTACAACACAAAACAATACTCAAGAGCGCATGTGTACAGCTGAAGTTTGGTGGGCTAAAACACATAAAGGAGGCTAAAATGAAGGAAGAGCAGAGGTGGTGCCTGCATCCAAGGCCCACTGACAAGGGTATCTGAGCCCAGAACTTCAGAGTACACAGCAGAAACAGTGTCTCATTGGTTCACACAGCTTCAGCCACCAACTGCACCATTACTCATGGTCACAGGTAACCAGGAGGTTGGCACAGTGGAGACAGAAATTCCATCCTTCAGACACTCAGATATTCATGACACAGTCCCTACTCCCCATTCACAGTGGTGGAGACAAGGTACCTTGCAACATAGGACATGGCAAAGGCACTTGTGTGATTCCAAATGCCCACCTGTCTTTACACCTTTCCTCAATGTGTACACTGAGTCTCAAGGGATATCAGATAAAAGGAAAGGTTCACTGGCCCAGTGACAACAGTGGCATTAACTACCAGAGATGTCTAAAAAGTGACAATGTAAGCAATCTTTTATCCAGACAGTAGCAACTGGAAAGTGCCATTTTGAATTATTATCAGAGGTAGCTCAGGTAAGTTAAACCAAAAATTGTGCAATATTGCAAAATACCAGAGAACAAAAGCAAGGACTCCAACTCCCAATCTGTTATTTAGTGTCATCAGGGCAATAATTCACCATGATCATGACCAATCACAGTAACAGTGTAGGGCACGCACACACAGAGATACTCACACACAGACATCAACACAGATGCAGACACACAAGAACACACTCACAAACCCACACTCGCACCCACACACACACACAATGTCAACCCTGCAGCAAAGAAACATAATTCATGGAATATTGCCATATAACTAATAGAGAATCCAGACAGTTGTGATACAGAAACTCAATACAAAAAACAAAACTCAGAAAGCAGTTTAATGAGCTCAGTATTAAAATAAATGTTGATAAGGAATACATTACCTAAGAGACTGAAATTATAAAATAACCCAACATTATGAGGACCAGATGAACTTTGAAAATAAGATGAAGAATGCAACAGAAAGCATTGGAAGAAGACTGTCTTTGTGGAAGAGAGATTAGCAAACTCACCAATACAAAGCTAGAAATGATAGGAGATGGCAGAGATTCAAGATATTAAAAAGTGAGGAAATTTTACAGTAGCCTTCAGACTTCCTCAGGAAGTGAACATAAGAGTGAAATCCTGGAGGGAGATGAAAGTTAGACGGCAGCTGATGGTTTATTTAAAGAAGAAATAGTTGATAATTTCCCGAACCTATTTGAGGAACTGATATACAACTCTGTGAGCCAACAAAACACCAATAACTTTAAGACAAAGAGACCTGTTTCAAGATACATCATATGCAAGTTGGCAAGTCAATGACAGAGTAAAATTTTAAAGGCAGCCAAAGAAAGTTTTGATAATGTACAAAGAACCCCAATTAGGCTCTCAGCAGATTTCTGAGTGGAAAATATGTGCCAAGGTTAAATAAAATGACATTTTCAAACTACTGTATTTAGAAATTCCTCACCTAAGATTATTCTACCTCGCACAGTTGTCACTTCAGTATAAAATTAAAATAAAGTCTTTACCAGAAAAACAAATCCTGAATGAGATAAAAAAAAAAACCAAGACACCTTAAAAGATATGAGGAAAACTGCTATTCTAAGAAAAATAAAATGGCAGAACTATGCAAAACATTGAACAAAATACTAAGCAGAGACCACGAGAAAGTTGCAACTGATTCTTTGGGTATGTTTTTAAAGGCTGCTATTCTATATGGATAAAATAGTGTAAAATAGGAAATTAGTTGCAATAAATAAAGATACATCAATCTGGTAAGATGTTCTCAACAGTAATAGAAATAATTTGAGTCAGTATTCATAAAAGGTAACTTGTAAAAATAATACAATATTAAAGGAAGATGCTATCAGCAGAAAAAGGACTAAATTATACATGAGATATTTTATTTTTAATTGAAATAGAGTAGATGTACTCTTTTGTGTAGTTTCAGATGTATAGCATAGTGATTCCAACCACTTTGTAGGTTATATTGCATTATAAATTATTATAATAATTGTAACATACAATTATTATATGTTATTGTGCATAATTCCCTGATCTATACAGATTATCCTTGTTGCTTCTCTCCTTTATATATACTAATTTTTATCTGTCAATATCCTACCATTAAATTGTCTTTCCCTTCCCCTTTGGTAAACATAAATATTTTCCCATATGATTCAGTCTGCTTCAGTCTTGTCTATCTAATCTCTCCATCTCTCTACCATATCTCTATCTATCTATCTATCTATCTATCTATCTATCTATCTATCTATCTATCTATCATGTATCTATGTATCTATACTTCTATCTATTTATCTGTAATCTATCAATAAATAGCTATAGATAGATGTACTCAGATACTTATTATTCTTTAGATTCCACAAATAAGTTATATTATATACTATTGTCTTTGTTTAAGTTACTTCACTAAGCACAATATTTACTAGGTCCATTCATGATGCTGAAAGAGAAATGTGTTGTACTTTTTCATGGCTGAGTAATATTCCATTGCATATTTATTGTAACATCATACCTTCTTAAATCCATAGTCTAATGTGGACTCTTGGATTGCTTCCCTGTCTTGCATATTATAAACAGTGCGGTTGTGAACATTGGTTTTTCTCAATTTAGTGTTTTTCCCCAGATTTTTCCTAGGAGAGATATTACTGGGTCATATGGTAGTTCTCTTTTTACTTTTAAAATATCTGAATTCTGTTTTCCATAGAAGTTGTACATTTTACATTCCTACCAAAGGATACAACAGATTTGTTTCCTCCACATCATCTTCAACACTTTCTATTTGTAGACTTTTTGATATTATCCATTTGAGCAGTGTGAAATGATATCTCATTGTGGTTTTGATTTGCAATTACCTAATAATTAGTAATGTTGAGCATTTTTATCACTTGCCTGTTACTCATCTTTTTGTTATTTTGGAAAAATATTAACTCAGGAACTCTGTTCTATTTTTTGATTGGGTTTTTGTTTTTAACATTGAGTTGGGTAACCTAAATCCATGTTACATCTATTAACCTACATCTATTAACCCCTGGTCACTTGCATTGTTTGCAAATATATTCTCCAATTACACAGGCAGTGTTTTCATTTCATTCATAGTGTCCTTAGCTGTGCAGAAGTTTTCAAGTTTGTTTAGGTCCCATTTGCTTATTTTTGCTTTTATTTCTTTTGCCTTAGGAGACTGATATAAGAAAATATTCCTATGATATCTATACAATAGTGTATCTCCTATATCCGCTTCTAGCAGTTTTTTAGTATCAGGTTTTACATTTAGGTCCTTAATACACTTGGAGTTTATTTTTGTATATGATGTCAGGGAATGCTCTAATTTCACACTTTTACATGTAGATATCCAGCTTTCCCAACACCATCCATTGACGAGACTGTCTTTTCTCCATTGTGTACTCTTGCCTCCTTTATCATAGATTCATTACTCATAGGTGTGTGGAATTATTTCTAGGCTCTCTATCTGTTTTTATTGATTACATTTCTGTGTCAATCCTATGCTGTTTTTATAACTGTAGGGTTGTAGTGTAGTAAGGTATCCGGGAGGATTATACCTCCAGATTTGTTGTTTTTTTCTCAAGATCATTTTGGCAAATTTTAATGGTTTCATGTAAAACTTAGAGTTATTTATTTTCTGGTACTGTGGGAAATACCACGGCTTCGTAACAGGAATTGCACTAAATCTGTAGGTTTCTTTGTTCGGCCATGTTAACAATATTAACTCTTTCAATCAAAGAGCACAGGACATCTTTCCATTTCTTTGAATAATTTTTAATTTCTTTGTCAATGTTTTTTAATTTTCAGTGTGTAGATCTTTCATATATGTGTTTTCATTTATTCCAAGATATTCGGGGTGATGTGATTTTAAATAGTATTGCTTTCAACATCCATGTTAAGGTATCTCATGATTAATATGTAGGAATGCAAGAGACTTCTTTACATTAATCTTGTACCCTGCTCCCTTTAGGAAATTTTTATTGTTCATAATAGTCTGTGTGGAGCCCTTAGGACTCTATGTAGATTGTTATGTCATCAGTACTGGTGACAATTTTGCCTCTTTCTTTCCATTTTGCATTTCTTTTACTTCTTTTTCTTTCCTTTTTCTTTCTTCTTTTACTATGGAACAGAAGTGCTGAGAATAGAAATCCTTGTGTTGTTCCCGAATTTACTCAGAAGGCTTTCAGCCTTTCCTCTGAGCATTATAAATTGTTATAAGTGGCCTTTAGTATGTTGAGAGATGTTCCCAATGCACTCCCTTTAATGAGATTTCGGATCATGATGTATGTTGAATTTTGTCTAATGATTTTTCTGTGTGTATTCACATGGTCCTGTGAATTTTGTCCTTCCTTTTTTATATAAGTGTCATGCTGATTGACTCGTGTATGTTGAACTATCCTTGTGAATCTGGATGGAATCAAACTGATCATCGTTTATTATCCTTCCTATCTACTGCTGGATTAGTTTGTTGATGTTGTTCGAGGATTTTTGAATGTATATTCATCAAGAATATTGGCTTTACATTTTCTTTTTTTTTTTGTTAGTATCTTTGACTGGTTATGTTATCATGGTATTGGTGGCCTAATAGAATAACTTTGGGAATTTTCTTTCCTCCTTCATTTTTTGAAATACTTGGGAGGAAAGTGGTTTTAGTGAAGGCATCCAGGCATTTTGTTCAAGGGGTGTTTTTAAAATTATACATTTTATTTAACTTGCACAGATTGTTCTTTTCAAGTTTTCAGTTTTCTCTTTATTCAGTGTTGGCAGGCTGAGAAATTTATCCATTTCTTTAAGATCGTCCAGTTGGTTGTCATGTAACTGCTCAGAGTGCTTTCATAATCTTTGTTTGTATTTCTGTAATATCAGATGTTATTTCTACTGTTTCATTTATTATTTTTGGGGGGCCCACTCCCTGTATTTCTTGATAAGCTTGGCTAAATTTTATCAATTTGTTAAAATTTTTAAGAAAATAAAAGCTGGTTTTTTTATGATTTTTAAATTATTTTTTAATTTTATTGTATTTATTTTCAACCTAATCATTAAAGATTTCTCATTCTACTGCCTTTAGGTTTTGTTTGCTCTTATTTCACTTTATTTTGGGTGGCAAGCTTGGTCCTTTGTGTGAGGTTTCCTTTTTCCTTGTAGAAGGCCTGAATTGCTCTAAACTTCCCCCTTAGATTTGCCTTTGCTGCATCCCATAAATTTTATGAAGCTCTTTTCATTGTAATTTGATTCTACGTATGTTTTCATTACCTCTTTGATTTCATCATTGACCTTGTTTTATTTTATTTTTTTAAAGGATGTAGTTTAATCTCATGTTTGTGGTTTTCCTGTTCTTCTCTACAGATTTGATGCATAGTTTCATAATTTTGTGTATGGAAAATTACTTGCTGTAAACTATATTAGCTTAATGTTCCTGAGGCTCTTTTTATGACATAATATGTGGCGAATTCTTTAGAAATCATCCTGTGCACCCATGAGAATCTTATGTGTTCTCCTTTTCTGATGCAGTTTCCAATAACTCATTTAGATTCAAATGATCTAATTTGACATTAAGACCTCTGTTTCCTTACAGATACTCTTTCTGGATGATATGGCCATCAGAAAAGTGAGGTGTTAAACTCATCTATTATTGTTTTATAATGAATTAATTACTTCATGTCTACTAATATTTCTTTTTATACTTATGATCTACATTGTTGGGTACATATATAATTTAATGAGTGTAATACTCTATTTTTATTTTGATCTCTTTTTCTTTATGTAATCTCATATTTATCTTTCATTGTAAACCTTATTTTAAAATGTATTTTGTATGATTTGAGCTTTGCAATCTGCACATTCTTGTCATTTCCATGAAATATAATTTCCATCTATTTCCTGGCTGTGTATGTCTTCCACCATAGAGTAAGATTTTTTTGGGTGGAGGCCAAGATGTTGGAGGAGAAGGATGCTGGCATCGCACCCTTTTCCACAAATGCACCAAGACTCATCCACAGACCCACTCAGCTAACCAGAGAACCTGCAGAACTCTGATAGAGCATTGTCCTCTTCAAAAGATAAAGATGCAAAAAATCTGGCAGGAGAAAAGGAGGAAAGAAAGAAGAAAAGGTAAAGCAGATTGTGACAGGTCTCACAGGGAGGGATCAGCTAAAAAGGACTGGCGCTCTTTCACTAGGTCTCCCCACTCCCACTGAAATGTTGGCAGAACGGACGGGGAGCCTCCAAGGATTGGATCTCTGAAGTCTATAAGTTGACTGACAGTACTAAGTTAAACAGGCAGAGGATCCCTGTGACAGCCAGCCTGTGATGCATCCAGGCAGCTGAGGGCAGGGCCATGCTGCAAGACCTGGTTGGAAGATGGGGATGGGTGCACTGAGGCAGACCAGGGGAATGGATGGGGCTGTGTGCCATTGCTGTGGGTGGACAGGGCAGAAAAACCTGGGCCCTCCATAAAACAACAGGGCAGATGTTCCCTGGCAGGGGAAAGGTGCATTCCCCATCTCTGAAATTCCACAAATTTTCTTGGAGAAGAGAGCTGGGGCTCAGCCACAGCCACCATACCCTCTGGTGCTTTGCACCCAGGTGGCAGTGGGGGCAAAACCTGTATCCTCTCCTAAGGACTTAGCAGCCTCAAAAGCCAAATGGGGCTTGTCTACAGTCCGAGGCAGATAGGATACTTCTGTCATTTTTCCTCAGAATACTTGCTCTGCCTAGACAAACATGGAGATGTGTTTTGGCCCAAACAGGGACAGGTCTGTTCCTAAGTCTACACTGAGCCCAATTCCGGTGTGCAAGCCTGAGGCGGAGCATTCAGTGGCACAGAGCAGTGGAGAGACTGGCACCCTGAGGTGGCTGGCAGCCCACCAAATTTTGGGGTTGAATGCAGCCTCTGGCCATGGTGCTGGGAGAGGGCATGACACCCACTCCTGCCTGCTCAGTCAGAAACATTTGACTGCAGCCTCAGACAGGGCAGTGAGAAGCCAGCTCACAGTAAAGATAGCTGCTCCAGAACCAGTTTTCAGTGTAGGAGCAATCTACTTGCTGATAGGCTCTGGGAGCAGCACAGATGAGGGCTCCAATGGAGGGCCTCTGGAAAAAGCAAGCTCAGCTTCAAAAACAGGATGAATACAGAAAGAGTTCACATTAAATGTACACAGTCTCCAGGAGGACACTGACCATCCCCTTGTCTTAATCTGTTTTTACCTGTTCCATTTTCTATTACCCTCTTAATTTTTACTACTAAGTCAATTATATATACCCCCATATTAATCCCTTTGAAATTTTTAAAAATATTTTTAATATTATTATTTTTCAAAACTCTGCACCAACTTGCTTTTCTATTATTCATTATACAATGTCTTCAAACTTTTATTTCTCCCTTCTTTAAAATTCTTTATGTCTCTCTCTCTCTTTTTTCTCTTTTCTTAGTTGTATTTCTACATAGGCATTGTGTAGATAAACACCTTTAAGAGCACAGTAGATAATTGATACTCCATAAACCACAGTGCCAGAGAGGTAGGAGCAAGATGAAGAAGCAAACATTCTCAATTAAAAAACAAGAGAAATCCCCTGAAAGAACGATCAGTGAAATAGATATTGATAGCCTACTAGATCAAGATTTCAAACAAGAGTGATCAAATTATTGAAGGAAATAAAAGATAGAGTTTAGAGATATAAAATATGTAAAAAATGAAATGGAAGATATAAAGAAAAGCTGAGTAGAATAGGTAAACCTATTTACTGAGATGAGAAATGATCTAAAGTGGTCACAAAGCTGACTAGACATTGCAGAGGAATGAATTATTGACTTAGAAGACAGGGCAATAGAAAGCATCCAATCAGATTGTCTACAAGAGAAACAATTGAATAAAGCATGAGACCTAAGGGATAATAAAAAGCATGCCAATCATGGCATGATAGAAATCCCAGAAGGGGAGGAATGATCAAAGGGGATTGCAAAGGTGTTTGAAGAAATAATGACTGAAAACTTCCCAAACAGATACAAGGAATCAGATATCCAAGTACACTAACCTCAGAGTGTCCCAAACAGGAAGAATGCAAATACCAACACCAAGACATAAAATTAAGATGTCCAGAGTCAAGAATAAAGAAATGATCCTAAAGGCAGCAAGAGAATAGCAAAGAGTGAGTTATAAGGGAATCCCCATAAGGCTCCCAGCTGATTTCACTACATCAATACTAAAGGCCTGAAGGGAGTGGAAAGATATATTCAATGTCCTGAATGAAAAAAAGTTGTATCCTAGGATACTTTAATCAGCATGTTTATCCTTCATGGTAGAAGGATACATAAAGAAATTCACAGACAAGAAAATGCTACAAGAGTTTAGCAACTCTAGACCCATGCTAGAAGAAATATTTAAAAGTCTACTCTAAATAGAAAAGCAGCAGGATACAACAAATATGTGAAACTCACAGCAGGAAAAGTGCTAACTCATGAATTACAAATAAAATACACACAAAATTTTAAAACAAGTGATACAAATCATTGAGAATGGGAGAGGGAGGCAGGAAAAGAGAGAATTTTTTTTTTTGTTCTTTCTTTTTAAAATATTTTGTTCTCTGTAGGATGGGTTTGAGATCATGTTACTATAAGTTTAATAAAATCACTTATAATAATGGTCTAAAAGACTTATAAAAAAGGGTAACAACAAGACAAAAACTTATCAGGGTGTCAATAAAACTAAATAAAATACATGATAATACAAAGGAAAATGACCAAACCATAAAAGGAAGATAAAAGGAACAAAGAGGAAATACCAAATCAACTGCAAAAATAATGTCAAAATAGCAATAAACACAAACCTATAATCGATTATTTTAAATGTTAATGGACTAAATGCTCCAGTCGAATGTCATAGAGTGATATGCTGGATAATAAAGCAAGAACTTTCAAAATGCTACATACAAGAGACCCAATTGAGAGAGAAGGACACATAGAGATTGAGAGTGAAAGGATGGAAAAGAGTATTCCATTCAAATGGAAAAGCCAAAAAAGCAGGTGTTACAGTAGTCATTTCAGATAAAGTAGTCTTTAAAACTAAGGCCATAAAGGAAGGTAAAGAAGGACATTTTATTCTGATTGAAGGAGTTATACAAGATGAGGATAGCACACACGTTAATATATATGCACCAAATAGAGGAGCTCCTAAATACATAAAATAATTACTAACAGATATAAATGGGGATACTAATGGGAATCTAAACATATTTGGAGATTTCAACACTGAATTAACATCACAGGACAGATCACTGAGATAAAAAATAAATTAGGCAGCAGAGAAGTTAAATAATACAATAGAAATATTACACTTGGTGGATATTTTCAGAGCATTGCACCCCCCACAAAATAGTATATACATTCTTTTCAAGTGCACATGGGACATTTTCCAGGATTCATGATATACTTGGGCACAAAAGAAACCTCAGCAATTTTAAGAAGACAGAAATTACCTCAAGCATGTTTACTGAACACAATGCCATGAAGCTATAAATCAACAACAGAGAAACAAATGATAACAAAAGGAAAACATGGAGATTAAAAAATATATTATTAAAAAACCAATGGGAAAATAAAGAAATCAAAGCTGAAATGAAAAAGTACCTTGAGACAAAAGAAAATGAAAGCAAAACGGCACAAAATTTATGGGACACAGCAAAAGCAGTGCTGATAGGGGAGTTTATAGCGATACAGGCCTTCCTCAAAAAAGAAGGACAATCACAAAAAAATAATTTAACTCACCAGCTGAATGAACTAGAAAAATAAGAACAAAAAATCGCCAAAGACAGCAAAAAGAAGGAAATCATAAATACTGGGGAGGAAATAAAATAGAGATTAAAAAGAGCATAGGAAAAAATTAAACCAATCCAAAAGGTGGTTTTTTAAAAAAGTAAGTAAAATCGACAAACCTCTGGCAAAACTCAAAATGAAGAAAAGAGAGAGAGCACAAATTTGCAAAATAAGATAGGAGAATGGAGAAATTACAACAAATAAAATAGAAATACAGAATATCATATGAGAATATTCTGAAGACTATATGGAATCAAACTGTATGACCTAGACGAGATGGACAAGTTTCTGGAAACATACTGTCCACCAAGACTGAATCTAGAAGAAATTAACCCCTTGAACAAGCAGAGCACTAGAAATGAAATCAAAATAGCAATATAAAACCTCCCTATGAATAACAGCCCAGGACAGGATGGCTTCACTAAGGAATTCTACCAAACATACAAAGAAGGACCCATATCAGTTTTACTCAAACTCTACCAGAAGATTGAAAAGGAAGGAATACTCCCAAAGTCATTCTATGAATCCACATTCACCCTGATACCACAACCAGGCAAAGACACTACCAAACAAGAGAATTAAAAGCCAATATCACTGATGAACACAGATGCCAAAATCCTCACCAAAATAGTAGCAAATAGAATCCAAAAACACAGAAAAAAGATTATACATCTTGACCAAGTGGGGATCATGCCAGGGACACAGGTGTGGTTCACCATATGCAAATCAATCAATGTAATACAGCACATCAAAAAGAGAAAGGAACAAAACCGCATGATCATCTCAATAGATGCAGATAAAACATTTGCTGTAATTCAACACACAAGTATGATAAAAATTTTAACCAAAGTGGACATAGAGGCAACATATTTCTGCATCATGAAAGCTATAGATAACAAATCTACAGACAGCATAGTACTCAACGGTGAGAAAGTCAAAATCTTCCCACTAAAAACTGGGACAAGTCAATGATGCCCACTCTCACCATTTCTATTAAACACAGTATGGGAAGTCCTAGCAACAGAATTCGGACAAGAAATAAAGTTATTCAAGTTGGATAGAATGAAGTAAAACTGTTATTATATTAACTTAGATGACCTGATCATCTATATAGAGAACCCTAAAGATTTTCCAGAACAAAACTACTAAAGCTAATAAAGACAATTCGCCAAGTAGCATGATTCATGATTAATATATAAAAACTGTCACATTTCTTTACCCTAACAGTGAAATATTCCATAATTTTAAAAAATTCATATGAAATCAGGTCAAAAAATGAAAAACCTAAGAAAAACCAAGATAAAAAAATCAATAGGATACTGATAAATAAATTTGAAGATGATGCAAAGAAATGGAATGAAATCTCAAGGTCTAGTTGAGATTAATTAATATTGTTAAAATATGCATACTACAAAAGATGTCTACAGATATAAAGTGATTCAGCTCGAACTACATGATATTTTCCTCATAACTAAAAATACTCCTAAGATTTGTATGGCACTGAAAAAGAACAAGAACTGCAAAAGTAACAATGAGGAAAAAGAAAAATTTGGAGTTATAACCCTAAACCCTCCCAGATCGCAGAATATATTGCAAATATACAGTAATCAAAACAGCACAATACTGGAAAACATACAAGCAACTATATCACTGGAACAGAACACATAGGCAGAAATGAATCATCACATCTATGGTCAACTAAACTATGACAAAGGAAACAAAAATATACAATGCCTAAAAGACCATCTTCAGCAAGTGATATTGATAAAACTAGACAGCTACATGTAAATCAATGAAATTAGAACACTCCCTCACACTGTACACAAATAAACTCAAGATGTTTTAATTATCTGAATCTAATACATGACACAATAAAACTCCTGGAAACTAACATATGCAAAACAAGAGAGAAATTGTAGTAAAATTTTCTTACGTCATTCTTCCAAGCTGAAAACAATAAAAGCAAAATAAATAATAGGTCCTAATTAAACTTAAAAGCTTCTACACAGCAAAATAAACAGAATGAAAAGATGAACTTAAATCTAAGAACACATTAGGAAACTACGCAATCAACAAGAGGCTAATTTCTAAAATACACACATCGTTCATTCAACTACATTTCAAAAATCTACAAACAACTCAGACAGAAAATGAGCAGAAGACAATTCTCTAAAGAAGACACACAGATGACAAATAGGAACATAAAAAAAATGTTCACATTGCTAATCATTATACAAAGGCAAGACAAAAATAAAATAATGTTTTACCTCACACTAGTGAGAAGGGCTGTCATTCAAATGTCTACAAATAACAAAGACTGTGGAGGTTGTAGAGAAAAAGGGACTCTCCAACGCTCTTGGTGGGTATGAAAATTGGTGCAATAACTTTGGTAACAGTATGGAAGCTCCTTTAAATAATAAAATTAGACCTATCATATGACCCAGAAATCCCAGTCCTGGGCATATAAAACATAAAACCTGAAAACAAAGAATCCTAGGGTAAAACATAAGAAGTACACTTGACTTAATTTGATACTTTATATGTCTCCTCTGGCAAGGGAAGCAGAAGCAAAAGTAACAAAATATGATTAGATCATTCTAAACAGATTTACACTGAAGAGGAAATGATCAATAAAACGAAAATTCAACCAAAACAATGGGAGAATATATTTTCAAGTGATATTTTCCAATCAACTGTTAATATTCAAAATATATGGCAAACACATACACCACAACAACAAAAAAGACCAAACAATCCAATTTAAAAAAATGTCCATAGGAACTGAATAGATAGATCTGAATCAATTTTCTGAAGAAAACATACAGTTGGTAAAATGACACATGAAAATATGTTCAGAGTTATAAATTTTTAGGAAAGTCATAAACCAAAAATGAGACAAGACCTCACACTTCTCAGAAGGCTCTCATCAAAAAGTAAAGAAATAGATGTTGGAGAGATTGTGGAGAAAAAGAATAACCGAGGACACTGTGTATGCAAAGAATGCAAAGTATTAATTCCATTGCATATAAACATCAAATTTTCTTCATCTAGTTTTTTTCAAGGGATGTTGGGTTTGTAGGCCCCTGTCTGAAGGCTGTAGAGATTAAGCCCATCGGCTGAACTGATAAACAAGCTGTGAGGAATGTCACATATTCAGGCTGGATAAGAAATGGCCTACTCAATGTATCCAGTATAGATGGCTGGATACCCAATGATGGGTAAGTTCCTCAGAGGAGGACAAACTACGGCAGGCACAGCCGCCGGCTGGATAAGAGATGGCCTGCTTAATGAAGTTCCGTGATGAACTTGAAAACAATCCTTGATCATTTAACATCCTGTGCTTTCTGCAGGAGCATCAGGACATAAATAGCTTAAGATTATTAACATTGTTATAACTTAGATGATATATGAGGTATTGTGCATGTCCTATATAAACCCTTCTTCTAATAATCAATGATCAGAGAACTGCTTCGCTTCTCTCCACACAGTGTTTTTGTATATATGTTATCGTGCCACTGACAGGGTTAATTTAATTTGTTGGGAGTGTCTTAAAAGGATGTTGCATTATATACAATGCTCTTTCTGCACCTATTGAGATGATTATGTGAGTTTTGCTTTTCATTCTATTAGTGTGGCATGTCACCTTTATTGATTTGAATATTTTGAAGTCTCCTTAAACCCAGGGATAAATCCCTTTACTCATGTATGTGTATGATACATTAAATGTGTTGTTGAATTCATTTTGCTTGTGTTTTGTTGAGAATTTTGGCACATATTTTCATCAGGGATAATATTCTATATTTTGCATATAATGTCTTTTCTAGCATTGTATTGCAAATAAAGCTGGCACCATAAAATAAGTTTGGAAACTTTCACCCCCTTCAAATTCTTGGAAGATTTGGGGAAGACTTGGTGAAAAATTGTCTTCAAATTTATGACAGAATTCACCAGTAAAGTCATCTACTATATATTTTCTTGTTTGGGAGGTTTGGATTTCTGATTTACTCATACACACTTTTGCTCTATTTAAATTTCTAATTTTTTCTTGATTCAGTATTGGAAGACATATGATTCTGGGAATTTGTCTTTTGTTCTAGGTCATTCAAATTGTTGGCTAGTGGTAATTTCTTATGATGCTCTGTATCTCTACACATCTACAATATCTTCTCTTTTATTTCTAATTTAATTTCAATCTTTATTTTCTTAGCCAACCTAAATGTTTGTCCAATTTATGTTTAAAAGAAACAGACTTATGTATATTTTATATCTTTTCAATTATTTCTCTTGTTATTTCCCTTACTCTGATTCATTCAATTTTCTCATTATTCTTTCTGTTTTCTCCTAGATTCTTGATGTGTAAAGATAAGTAGTGTGAATATTTGTATTTCTTTTATTATTAAATATTATTTATATAGTTATTATTTATTCATTTACTTACATAATCATTTACTTATTTACTTATTTATTCATTTATTTATCAATGAAGTACTACCATTTACAATGTGTCAATCTATGGTTTATAGCAGAATGTCCAAATTCATGCATATGTTTTTGTGCCTATTAAAATAAACTTCATGATATTTACATACAGCCCTGTGTCATACAAAAGGCATTTTGAAAAAATCTATTGTTATATATAGTTGATAACATATATAACTCTACAGCTCCCAAATACATCGTCTCTTAGCCCCTTTCTTCAGTAACCATGAGATTATTAAGTAGGTCTGCAAGTTTGTTTCACTTTTGTAAATGGAATCATAGTGTTCTCATCCAAAATTTTTTTAATGTTCTACATATGTGATGACATGTATTATTTTTCTTTCTCTTTCTGGCTCACTTCAATTAGAATGACACTATTTGGGACATCCATTTTGCTGCATTTGTCATTGTTTTATCATTTTTTATGGCAGAATATAATTCCATTGTGTAAATATGGCATAAATTCTGCATATTGTCATCTCTTGATGGACAATTAGTGTGCTTCCATGTCGTGGCTCTTGTCTATAGCACTGCTAAGAATATTGGGGTGCAGGTGTCTTTTTGAATTAGGGTTCTCTTTGATATATACCCAGATGTGGGATTGCTGGATCATATGTTAAGTCTAGTTTTATTCTTTTGAGGAATCACCGTCCTGTTTTCCACAAAGACTGCAACAAACTCTATTCCTACCAACAGTGTAGGAGTGGTCACTTTCTCTACAGCTTCCCCAGCATTTATTGTTTGTGGAGTTTTGAATGATGGCCATTGTGACTATTGTGAGTTGATACTTCATTAAAGTTTTGAATTTCCCTTCTCTGATAAAGATAGTGAGCAATTTTTTTTTCATATTTCTATGTGGTATTTGTATGTCTCTAATGGAGATTTGCTTGCTTAGGGCTTTTGAAAATTTTCATATTGGGTTTCTTGTTTTTTTTTTTATTATTATTAGGTTGTATGAACCCTTTATATTTTAGAAATTTAGCCTTTTTCAGTTGCATCACTTCTAAATATTTTCTTTAATCCTGTAGGTTGTCATTTTGACTTGTTTATGGTTCACTTTACTGTGCAAAAGCTCATAAGTTTAATTAGGTCCCATTTATTAAATTTGCTCTTACATCCATTACCTGGGTAGGCTGTTCTATAAGATAATTGCTGAGATTCATCTCAGAGTGTTTTGCGTATGTTTTCTTCTAGGAGATTTACTGTGTCTTGGCTTATGTTTAAGTCTTCAAGTCATTTTGAGTTTATACTTGTGTATGGAGTGAAGGAGTGTTCCAACTCCATTGCTCTGATGCTGCTATCCAGTTTTCCCAACACCAGTTGGTGAAGAGATGGAATTTTCTCTGTCATATTCTTGGCTACTCTGTCAAATATTAATTGAACATAGGCCTGTAGATTTACTCCTAGGCTCTCTATTCTGTTGCATTTGTCCATATGCCTGTTTCTGTACCAATATCATGTCGTTTTGATTATTGTAGCTCTGCAAAAGTGTATGGAGTCCAGGCGGGTTATTCCTCCAGCCTATTTCTTTGTCTTCAATATTGTTTTGGAAATTATGGATTTTTTTTTGATTATATATAAGTCATATAATCATTTGTTTCATTCCTAAAAAGAAATGTTTTGCATAATTTGATAGGAACTCCGATTAAGTCTGTGGATTGCCTTGGGCAGTATGGCCATTTAAACAATAGTATTTCTTCAATTATTAGACCATTGGGTATCTTTTCAATTCTTCAAATCTTTCTTGATTACCTTAATCAATGTTTTCTTGTTTTCTATGTATAAGTCATTTGCTTCCTTGGTCAGAGTTTTGATTAAACATTTTATAGTTTTGGGTGAAGTTATAAAAGGGGATGTTTCTATACTTTGTTTTCCTGTTGATTCAATGGTAGTGTAAAGAAATCTAAATGGTTTGTACATTACTATGTCTACCTTTCCCATTTCCTTTTATTGCCTAAGTTATATTTTGTGAAGCTTTTACAATTTTCTATATATAGTGTCATGTCTGAATATCGTGGCAATTTTACCTCTTCTTTCCCAGTCTGAATTTTTATTTCTTTTTCTTGCCTGATCGTTGTGGGTAAGAATTCCAAGACTATATTGAATTGAAAGTGTGAGAATGGGCATCCTTGTCTTGTCTCAGGTTTTTGTGGGAAGTTTTCCAGTTTTTCACCATTGAGTATTTTGCTGGCTATAAGTTTGTGGTAAATAGTTTTCATTATGTTGAAATATGGTCCCTCTATGCCCACTGTGATAAGAACTTTTATTGCAAATAGGTGTTAAATTATATCAAATGCTTTTTCTGCATCTACTGAGATGATCATATCGTTTTTGTCTTCTCTTTTTTTGATATGGTGTTTCATAATTTATTAATTGATTTGCATATGTTAAACCATCCTTGTGTTCCTGGGATGAACCCAACTTGTTCATGGTGAATGATCTTTTTTTTAAATGCTGTTGGATTCTGTTTGTTAATAATTTCTTAAGGACATTTACATCTATGTTTATCAATGATATTGGCCTATAGTATTCTTCTTGGGGTAGTGTCTTTGGTTTTCTTATCGGTTTGATTTTGACCTTATGGTGTGAGATTGGGAGTACTCCTCCATATCAATCTTTTGGAAGAATTTGAGTTGGAATTGTATGGATTTTTCCTTCTATGTTTGGTCAATTTCCTCAGTGAAGCTATTTGGGTCTGAATTTCGTTTGCAGAGATTTTTTATTTAATTGATAATTCTATTCCAGTTTTGGTGATCTGTCTATTCAAATGGTTAATCTCTTCTTGATGCAATATTGCTGGGATGAATGTTTCCAAAAACTTCTCCATTTCTTCCTGGTTATCCAGTTTGTTTCCATACAGTTGCTTATGGTATTCCCTTATGATGTATTGTAAATTTGTTGTACACTTTGTAGTTTCTCCATTTTCATTTCTTATATTATTTTTGTTCTCTCTCTTTTCTTGCTGGTGAGCCTGTCCAGAGATTTGTCTATTTTGTTTACTACTTCAAAAAAGAGTTTGATTGATTTTTTTTCTATTTTTTAACTTTATTTTATTCTTCCTCCCTTCATCTTTATTTTTTCCTTCTTTCTGCTGACTTTTGGTTTTGTTTGCTCTTCTTTTCTTGATTAGTTTACATAGAAAATTAGATTATTTATTACAAAATGTTCTTCTACTTTTAGGAGGGTCTTGTCACTCTGAACTTCCCTCTTAAGAGTGCTGTTACTGTATTCCATAGACTTTGTGTAGTGTTTTGTCATATTTCTCAAGATATTTTTTAATTTATTCTTTTATTTCATCACCTACCCCCCTTGTTTTAGTACCATGTTTTTAATCTGGATGCTGTTATTTTCCTCCCTGGTTTTCCGTGATTGATTTCTAGTTTCATGCTATTATACTCAGAAAAGCTGCTTGAAATTATTATTATCTTCTTAAATTTGTTGAGGCTTCTTCAGTGCCTGAGTTCATAATCTTTCCTAGAAAATGTTCCATGTGCACAGGAAAAGAACGTATATTCTCTTTTGGGGAGAAGTACTGTTTTGAAAATGTCAACCATCTCTAATTATTTTATAATGACTTTTAGTATCTTTGTTCCCTTATTAATTTTCTGTGTGAAAGACCAGTCCAGTGGTGGTAATGGGAAGCTGTAGTCTCCTACTGTGATTGTGTTCCCAGGGATTTCTCTCTTTTTATCTATTAGTATTTGCTTTTCTTTTAGGTGCTCCTATATTGAGTGCATATATCATAATGAGTATAATATCCTCACGTTGTATTACTTCTTTAATCATTATGTCATGTCCTTGTTTATCTTTCTCTATGGCCTTTCTTGTAAATTCTATTTTGTGTGAAGTCAGTACTGCTAGTCCTGCTTTCCTGTCAAGTGCATTTGCATGGAATATAATTTTCCATCTTCTGATTTTCAATTGATGTGTGTTCCTCTTACTAATGTGGGTCTCTTGTATGCTTCATAATGTAGGGTCTTGTTATATTATCCCATCTGACAATATATATCTTTTTATTGAAGCACTAAGTCCATTAACATTTGTGATAATTATTGATAGACTGGTGTTTATTTCCATTATGAACTTCATTTCCCAGGTGATTTGGTATTTCCTTTTTGTTAATTTTTTTTCTCCTTGTGGCTTGATAAGTTTTCTTTTACTATTTTGGTTTCTTTTTTCTTTGTGACTTCATTGTTAGTATTTGATTTATGGTTACATTGTTTTGTATTTATATTGACCCGTACTATATCTGTTTATTTTAGCTGAAAAGAACACAAACTCAAATCCATCCTACAGAGAACAGAAACAAGAAGAAAACTCCCTGTATTGTCCTGTTTCACTCTGTGACACTTAAAAATTTTAATGTCCTGTTTTACAACATAATATTTATTCTGTTGTAAGTCATTGAATCTATTGCCTTTCTAATTATGCCTTTCTCTTCTTTATAGTGTCCTGCTTCTATTTTATTTAGAGTAGATCTTTCATTATTTCTTTTTCTCTTGCTAAATTCTTTTAGTATTTGCTTGTGTGCAAGTTATTTATCTCTCCTTCAATTCTCAAAGATAGCCTTGCTTCATAAAGTATCTTAGAACCCAGTTTTATTTTATTGATGACTTTGAATATGTCTTGTCACTGCCTTCTGCCTGCTGTATTTGTGTAGGAAACTAGTTTACAAATTTTATATATATAATTATATATATTTATGTAAAGAGCACCTAGAAATGAAGTTAATATATAAGGTGAAAACCTAAACATAAAAAAACAGAAAACATTGATGAAGAAATTAAAATTTATCCAAAGAAATGAAAAGATCTCTTATGTTAAAGATGTGAAACAATGTGGTTGAAACAACCATACTACCCAAAGGAATCTACATTTAGTGTGATTCATATCAAAATACCCATGAGAATTTTCCATTAAATAGATCAAATAATTTCAAAATTTATATATAATCACAAAGACCATAAGTTGACAAAATAATTTTGAATAAGAGTATTAAATTTAATGGTGTAAAGTTCTCTGATGTTAAACACTCCTACAAAGCTTTAGTAATTAAAACAACATGTTACTGGCTCAAAAACAGACACCAATCAAAAGAAGAGAATAGATCAACCAGATATAATTCCTCACACCTATGATCAGTTAACCCATGGTAAAGTAAGCAAGAGTACAAAATGAAGACATTCTCCTCAATAATTAGTGCTGGAGAGATTGAACATGTAAAAGATTGATTACAATATTTCCTCACATTGTATACAATCCATGAGCAAAGAATATCATTCTATTTATTTTGTTTTCTTTTATTTCTTGCACCTGAAATTTATAGATCTATGTTAAGATCTTTTATTTCACATACCAAATGTATTCCTATATTATTCTATTTGATATAAGTTAACACACAATTGTTTTCCTAATTTCTCTTTCTGATAATGTGTTGTTACTATACAAAAATGCAATGAATATTTGTATATTGATTTTGTATTCTGCAAGTTTACTGAGTTTGTTGGTTATTTCTAACAGTCACTGGAGGTGTCTATGGAGTTTTCTATCTATGCATAATTATGTCATCTGTAAAAATTCACTGCTTTTTTACAAGTAGGATGACTTTTATATTTTTCTTGACTGATTGTTCTGGCTAGGACTTCTAGTAATGTAATTTAGGACTTGTGTAAGTGAGCTAGTTTTTCTTATTACTGGACCAGAGTAAAACATTCCTGTATGCTAATATTGAAATTGATGTTAGTCATGGTTTTTTCATATATGGCTTTTACTATGTTTAGTTACATTCTTTGTAGAGCAAATTTGTAAAGAATATTTTTATAAAATAGTTATGATCAGATCTGTCAATAATTTTCCTACATTTTTTGAGATTGTTATTTTTGAGTTCTTTGTTTTTTAAGGGATGATATCACATATATTGATTTGTGTATGTTAAATAATATTTATGTAACAGGACTAAACACAACTTAACTATAGTTTATAATACTTGTAATATGCCATGAATTCAGGTTGCTAATATTTATTTAGAATGGAATTTATAGATACTGAAGGAAAAATTTTCTTTGTAGCTTGAGTGTACATTTATTTATTTAAAAATTTTATCACTCATTTTGAATTTGGCTTCAGTTTAACGGAATTTATTACTAAATAAAAATATAAAGTTTTGTAGAACAGCATTTACTTCAGTTTACTGATACAGAACATAGCTATTATTTACAATTAGTGAACAAAACACTTGCCTTAAAATGCCGTATTATACTAACAATGCCAACTGTTTCAGAACTGAGAAATGTACTGCTACCTAAAATGAATTGCCTGGTCTTTTTCACCCCAAACCACATATACTGTTGTTTCTTTGTTTTTGATTGTTTATTTCTTTGCCCCTTAATGGAGGCACTGCTTATTGAACCAAGGATCTTGTGCATAAATGTATTTATCAACATCATTTTGGAACACATAACAGAACCCACAAGAGTATGGATAATAAACATGACAAAACATTTATTTCTTCTAGCGACTGAAAAACCTCTGAGTGAAAGAATGGCAAACATAAACATTTGTAAATATACAATAATATGTTCTCTTTTGTAATTTTAAAGTAGAATATTAAATTACATTTGTTTTACTTATAGCAATGAAATGAAATTTAAAACAAAAATTCCCCCCTTTGGGATTTCTTAAATTTGATTGCTTATTTTAACCTAATTTTATTTCATAAATATTTACCATTTATTTATAAACATACCAAATAAACAGATATTTATTCTGCTAATATTTTGAATATAGAGTTATTTATTGTAAAGTACACAGATAAATACATACTTCCATTTCCAAATCAAATTATTTTTCACCTTAATTACAACTGATCATGAAAGTGTTATAAATTTTATGTAGAGGTTTTAAACAGTTTTCACTGTAAATTCCAAAATTTAAAATTATTTTATATATTTTCTGCATTATTTATACTCTGTTCCCCAATCTGGTGTAAATTTATGTACAAAAGGATCGATATTGGTTTTATTTCATAGACCCCAAAATTAAATTATTAAAAAGATTTTGTGTGGATAATATTTGCAGATCACACTATAAAAATAAACATCCTACATGTTTCATTTTAACTGGATAAATGAGAAGTAAACACTGACTGAACATTACACTTGAGTTGCTAGGAGACCAGTCGTTTTGTGATGTCACAGCTACTCAGGTTGAGAACCATTGTGATGGCCTAGCAGTTTATCTGTGCAGGCCTACCAAAGCAGCATTTGAAGATGCAGTGCTCAAAATCATGCAGAATAAAAATGTAGCTGTAGATAAAGTTACTTTAGATGGCATATTTTTCTTCAGAAATTCAAGTTGTGTCTCATAAAGATGGACCAATTGGTTCAGGAAACCCCGGTAGATCTCTATTGTGTAATCAAACATTCCTTGTGGACTTGGACTTGAAGACTATGATTGAAGAAAATGCTGTTCAGTATTTGTCTGAAAGATCCTTGATTAAAAGACCATGTTACATACATTGTGTCTCTGAACCAGATGAAGATAATGATTTTCGTTCTCTGTCATTTCCAAGAAAACTCTGGAAAAAAGGTGCGAGTGACAAACTTAAATCCATCTGGTGGGGTGATAATGGACCTTCCATAGTGATTGATGAAGATGTCTTTAAGAAGGAAGTTTTGGAAAGAAAGCCCCCTTTCAGAATATTTCAAATTGGAAGTATGAAAAGTTTAGTTAGACAGCTTAACCTTTATGGGTTTGGTAAAGTGCAGCAGAATTTTCAAAGATCTGCTTGTCTAGTTGACTTTCTGGCAAAAGAAAAAGAAGTCTCTGTTTTAAGAAAGGTATACAGAAATTTTAGATACCACTTGGTAACTTATATATAAAATTTTATTCTGTACATCATCCTATGGTAATATAAATGTTAAGATAGATTTTGAAAATTGTATTAAACTACTAAGGCTAAAATACTTTATTTTTTCTAAAAAATGAGGACAGTACCTTAAGAAGTCAAAATTATGAGAAACTTTGCTTGAAACTCTGAATCTTAACAGAAATCAAAATAAAGGTATTAATGCTGCTTTTAAAACGTGGCATAAACCATTACTGCAAATACTACCTTCTTAAATTTGATGACTATTCTATTTAAATGTGTAGTTTCCAAACAAGAAACTTAAAAATATCGTCAGCAATGTTCATATTTTGATGACATTATCTTTGCATTGTAAACGTGAAATCTGAGGATTTACAGGTTAGGCTAATTTTTGGCTTGTATTTTGATTTAAAATATTACTAAAAATTTTCACCTTTGGTTGTAGCTGCAGTTCTATCATAATCCAAATTTTAAATGAGGCTGTCCCCAGATTTTACTTAGAGTAAATAGAAGAGTTGGGATTAAAAATGATTCTCTGGTATCTTCATTGGCTGAAGATTTCAAAAAGAAGCACTTTAAAGCAGGGGATAATGTGGATAATCATAATTCTGGTTTTGTGGCTAACGCTAGTGGAGAAAGTGCTTTTTAACCTACTGCAAATTTTAACATGCCTCTAATAAGAAGGCCCTCTACCACCCAGATAATTGGTGATACAACTACCCTTATCAGAGGTGATTTTTCTCCTCCATCATCAAGGTCAGTTAGACCAACAGAACAAATTGCAGTGGATCAACGTGCTATTTTAAATGAGTTGACCACTGTCCACTGGCACTATCAATGCAGCTAAACTGAAGCAAATGGCCGTGTTGTGAACTTCATTACAACTAAATATTCTACTTCTCTGTACAGCATATTGTCTCCCATACAGAGCAATTATTTTGGACTGATGGTGGAGCCTTATACTTTTCCAAATACATATCACAACATATCTGCCAATGAAGGTCGTTTTTATAAACTTCAACCTGGGAGCAACCCACGGATTCTAGTGCCAGTGATAGCTGATACATCAGCTACCTCTCTTTCAAGGCCAACTCATCAGCCATCTTCAGTTTATGAACGTCATCCTAATTACAACTGATCTACCACAGGATTACCATATTATACAGGTAACAAAGATTAAAATGATGTTGAAAAATGTCGACAAATATCTGCCAATTTCTTGTTTGAACGATAAACATAGATGTGTAGCTGTATTTTCCTTTTATTTTTTAATAGAATTAAGAGTTAAATGGGGAGTAAGTTACCATTTAAAAAAAAGAGATATTTGATATGATCATTTGATGAAACAATATGGGAGTAAATTTAAATAATTTCTTGTAAGGAAGAAGAGAAAATGGAAGAATTTGGAATAAGACTAAAACATGGAGAGTGGGAAAAGTACTAAATGGTTTCTGGTTCATACTGGAAAGTATTAAAAGTGTTAAGTTAGGATAGGTTGGAACAGGAGATAAATGCAGGTATCGGCCCAGGGATCATGGTCTCTATTATGTCATCCCTGGAATCATAAAGGTCACATGATGTAGTCTCAGATGGCACATTCAGCACGTGGTAGAATTTAAGAAGTAATTTTATCAATGGTCTTCTTTGCGCTGTTCTCAAAGCATTCGAATGGGTGCTTTCATTCCCTGCCCTCAAGATTCTACACTATATTTTCTAGTCAATAATTTATATTGCTTTTCTGTTCCAGCCAAAGGCCAGCTTACATCCTCAGGGTGGCACTTAATGCTTTTCCAACTCTAAGCCCACAAACTCAACTTAGTTTAGTCAGTTCTTTATAAATTGGCATCTGACTACCTTGGCATATCTTAATGTTTCACTGTATCTGGAGATACATCCAGGCAAATGCTTGTCAACTATTTTAGCTCCAACCTCACCACTTTTGCTCCAGCTCATCCTTGGAAGTTGTGTGTCCTCCTTTTACCTACTTACACTTTTCCAGTCTCAGCACAGAAACCACCTCCTCCAGATGTTTTCTGTCTATCCCACTTTCCTTGTCTAACTTGTATACCAGCAAAGTAAGCACAGCACATGCCAAAGGATGAATTTTACTATTTAGTGAACGAAAAATACATGTTGACTTTAAGCAAAATCTACTTTCCTGAAACAACAAAACTCTCATGGTTTTCAAAATATTTCGTTATGGTCTTTACTCTTCACCACAAACTAGTTCTTTTCATAGTCCAAGGACTAATAACTCAAGAGAGTAAGTGGAAGTAGGTACAGGAGAAAAAGTATTATTTTCTTCTTAATTCATGCCTCCAGAGGCCTAAAGCATTCCATTCCCATTTGCTGGAATTTTTCCTGTCTCTTCATCACCCACCCACCCCAAAATAGCTGATTCTCTTCCCCTTACCAATAACTATACTGACTTCTAATTAATTTACTTCTTAGAATCAGAAATTTACACAGAAGAGACAGTGCCATTGCAAATATTTAATGTATGTTTATACACCCCACATAAATTGTGCCCCTTCTAACTTTCACACAGGAAGCATCTTAGAGGTACTAGCCCGTTGGTTGGAGTGGTCATATTCAGTAACCCAATTGCAATCTAAAATGTGTGGAGTAGGAGGAAGTGAGGGTAGTGGAATTAAAGATTTATCTAACTGCAAGAACACCAAATTTCTGCAGATATTAGAAATATAAAATATTCATGGAAGACTCTGACTTTTTCCCATTATTTTAAAATTAAAGGTGAAGCATTTTCAGAATGTGAAATGCCCTGAAATGCTGGAAAAATTGTAGGCAAGTTCAGGGAGCCTAAGGCTTCTGCTCATAATCATGCAGCCAGTGTCAGCTGATAAGACTGAAATGGCAAGATTCAGTCCTGAAAATGCGTCACCAGTTGTGAAGAAAGCCTTTGATAATCTGGAGAAAAGGCAAATGGGCCAGGGTAAGCTGTAGCAACATCCCACCAATATGAAATTTACCAAGAGAAGAAAATAGCCCACTTGCAGCAGGAGAACTTTGTCTGGACGGCAGTGGTTTTTTCCTACAACAGAAATTTCAAGCTTTTAAGTTTGTGAGCTCAACTCTGATGGTGGCTATGTTTTTGCTTACATTAGCAGTCTGGGGTTCAGATGGGCTGGTTCAGCAGCTAGTTTCCAGCTCTCTTATCAGACAGTGGTTCTTACCACGATCATATTAACAAGGTTCTATAATGAAAAGTGAAAAGCTACAGTTTACTTTCAAAATTAGAAATCCTAAATAAGAATATTGTTTATTTGTCCATCTGTAGTATTCTACCTTGCAAAAGCTAGACTATTGGCAAAAGTAGAAAAGTAGTCTGGTGTTTGAAAACTATTATCTGAGACCTGCCCACTGAATTCTTCCCACTAAGTACAACAAATATGTCTACCATTGTGTGTGTGTGTGTGAAAATGGATTGTTAAGCAGCAACTGTTTGTCTTATTTGAGTCATCAGCGAATTATTCCTCTGCATCTAGCAGAATCTCTGTGAGTTAAGAGTTTAATTGAGCCACCAGATTTCCTTCCAATCAGGGATAGGTAGTTGTTTTTATTTCTCCCAGTATACTAATTGTTACCTGTTCATTGAATCCCAAGCTGATATTAGGGCCATTATAATGAACCCTTGAATTGGACTGAGGTATATACATTTTCCTGTCCCCAGAGCCCAGCACAGGACTGTGTCTCCTTTTTAATTTAAGCTTATGTCTAATTTTTTTTGTCTTATTCTCATTGTTGACACAATTTATTATGGCTTTGAACAGCCGTTGTCTTATTTATAGCAACTTAGCCACTGACTTATTCCCGTTCAACTAGAAATTGCAATAACCTTTCTTTCCTTGGACTACCTGGAATAGAGTGAGCGTAGTCATCATTTTGAAAGCAGTCCTCAGTCCTAATAATGCAGAACCTTTACAGTTCTTTGCCCAGCACTTGAGCGAAAATGTTTGTTGTGGATCACAGGGATTATCCTCACATCCCCTGTTGCAACCATGAGAAAACACCACATTGTTATCCAAAATCAAGTCTTAGTCAGTATTGCATTCCCATTGCAAAACAGTTAAGAATTGTAGGAGTTCTGAGATTTTACCATGCTGAGATTTTTAGCAACCCAGCAGGTTCCTTTATTACAGATGCTGTCGTGGAGATGAGACTTTCGGTCAGAGACAGTGAACTTTATCACTCACAGCAAAAGCAGCCAGGGTTACCATTTGTTTCCATTCTCTAATCTTAGATGAATATACAGAGTGATATTTTGTTGCCTACAGAAGCAGTGGGCTTTTAACATGAAGAAAGTTTAAGGCATGACAAAACACTAATTTTATTAGTATCTTTATGTATAATTTATTAGAATCACTTATTTATTAGTATTTTTACCTAGGATAAGTATATCATGACTCAAGATTTCTTGCTGCAAAAACAATCATGAGAAATGACATGAGAAAAAATGACCATTGGTTTTCCATTTTTTCTTCCACTTTTTTTTGAGATATAATTGGCATAAAACATTGTGTAAGTTTAGGTGCACAGGATAGTGATTTGATTTACAAGTATCATGAAATAAATATCATAGCAACTTTAGGGAGAATTCATTATCTCTTTTAGATACAATTTGAAAGAAATACAACTTGTCTTTTGGTTGTGATGAGAAACATTATGGTCTACTCTCTTAACAACATTCATTTAGCACATAAAGCACTATTAGTTGTAATTTTCATTTTACTATGGGACATCCTTACAACACGTTTATTTTATGGCTGGAGGTTTGTAGATTTTGAGTGCATTAATCAAATTCTCCTTTCCCAACCTCTGCCTCTGTTGACTGCAAGTCTAATTTTTTTCTATAAAAATGTTTCCTTGTTTTTGAAGTGTACTTTAATCTAAACACTGTGTTGGTTTCTCTTACACAACATACTGTTTGCAGTTTTTAATACATTTCAAGCTGCTCACCAGAATATACCTAGTTATGACTTGTTGCTATGTAAAGAAGTTTTATTGTTAATTACTAATGCCCATACAGTATATTTCTTGTCCCTGACTCATTTAATTTGCAATTGAAAAATTTTCTCTCTTAATTTCCCTCAACTTTTTCTTTTCCTTACCCCATTTCCCTCCTTCTTGTGAACAACCTGTTGCTTTCTATAACTATAACTCCTTTTCTGTGTTGTTATGTTCATTTGTTTTAAATTCCACATATGAGTAAAATCATTCAGCATTTGTCATTCTGTTTCTGACTTATTTCACTTAGCATATTACCCTCTTGATCTACGAATTTGTTGCAAATGACAAGAAATTATTCTTTTTAGAGCTGAGTAATAACTCATTGTATTTTTATGTGTGTGTGTGCATATATATAGTGCATATAAATATATATTGTGTGTATGTATATATAAATATTGATAAATCTGCATTTAAGTTGGGTAGATATATATACTATAAACACACATGTTCTTTATCAATCATCTATTGATGAGCAATAAATATGCTTCTATATCCTGTCTAATGTGAATAATGTTGCAGTAAATATAGGTTTGAATTTATCTTTTCTAATTAGTGTTATCATTTTCTTGAAATAATTATCCAGATATGGAAATGTTGGTACATATTTCATTTTTAATTTTCAGATATATCTCCATGTTGTTTTCCACAGTGGCAGCACATATTTACATTCACTCCAGCAGTGCATCATGGTTGTTTTTCTTACATCCTCATGAACACTTATGTTTGTTATCTTTTTGATAATAGTCATTCTGACAGGAGTGACATAAAATCTCATTGTGTTCTGGACTTGCATTTTTCTGATGGTTAGTGATGTTGATCGGTTTCATATGCCTGTTGGTTGCCTTTCCCCCACTGTATATTCAATTTTTGTAATGGGATAAATGACCATAAGTGTCTGATTTCATTTTGAAGCATTCTTTGTGTTCCATTATTCTGTTTGTTCTGTGCCACTACCATATTCTTTTAATTCTGTAGCTTTTAATTGTAGTTTAAAATGAGGGACAGTGATACACCCTCTTAGTTCTTTGTCAAAGCGTTTGTGTTTTTAGTTTGTTTTCTTTTCTTTCTTTTTTTTAATTGATTTCAACTATTTTGTGTTTACATGTAAATTTTAGATTTATTTATTGTAAATTCTGAAAATGCCCTTGGTATTTTGATAGGCACTGAATTTAATTTGTTTATTTTCTTGGCTAGTACTGTCATTTAAAGAATTTATTTTCTCATCTACCAACACAGTATATCCTTTCATCTGTTTGCATTATCTTCAATTTCTTTTGTAAATATTATACAGTTATCTGAGAACAGGTCTTTTAACTCCTTGGTTGGAAACATTTCTTGATTTTTTTTTGTTTTTTGTAATCCAGCTGTAAAAGTGATATTTCTCTCACTTTCTCTATCTATTAGCTTGTTGTTAGTGTGTAGAAATGCAAGTTTTCTGTATGTTAATTTTACATTCGGAAATTTTACCAAATGCGTTGATAACTCCTAGAAATTCTGTGGCACCAATTTTAGGATTTCTGTTTAAAGTATTTCATCTGCAAACAGATACTTTTACTCCTTTTCTTAATTAGTTATATTTTATTTACTTTTATTTTGGATAGCTATGGCTAGAATTTCCAGTACTATACTGAATAAAAGTGGTAAGAATGAGCATTCTTGTCTTCTTCCTTCTCTTATTGGGGATGCTTTCAGCTTTTAATCAGTGAGTGTCATGTTAGCTGAGTTCTTGTCATATATGACCTTAACTATGTTGAGGTATGTTTCTTTATACCCACTTTGAGGAGAAATATATTCTTAAAAAGATACCAAATTTGTCAAAACATTTTATGACTCTATTGATGTGACCATATAATTTTTATTCTTCAGGTTGTTAGTGTGGTGTATCATACTGATTAATTTGTGGGTATTTAATCAATTTTGCATCCCTAGAAAAAAATGGACTTATTCATATTGTATAATCCTCTGAAAATATTGTTTGATTTGCTAACAATTTAGTGATGATTTTGCATCTATGCTTATCAGTAGTATTTAATCTCTAATTTTTTGAGGTATTTGTTCCAGTTTTACTAGTGGTGTGATACAGAAATGTGGGGTAGAAAGCCTTCCTTCCTCTCGAAATTTTTGGAATACTCTGTGAAGTATAGGTGAAACCTCTTCTCAAAATGTTTGGCAGAAATCACCTGAGTATCTGTGTAGGCCTGTAATTTTGTTTCTTGGAAGATTTGGTTTAATTACATATTCAATTTCATTAGTGATAATCTGTTCATATTTTCTTTCTCATTCCATTCTGGAGATTAGTTCTTTCTAAGAAATTGTCCATTTCTTCTAGGCTTTCCATTTTATTGGCATATAATTTGTTGTATCATCTTATGATGCTTTGTATTTCTTTGAAATAAGATGTAACTTCTCATTCATCTCTGAGCTTATTAATCTGTAACTATCTTTTTTGCTCTTGTGTCTGGTTAAAGTTTATCAACTTTATTTATCTTTCAAAAGGCATTATTTAGTTTGATTATATGTTTCTATTTTAATCTTTATTTTATTTAATTATGTTCTGTCCTTTCAGCTGTCTTTCCTTCTAGCAAAAAGTTTGTTTATTATTTTCTACAACATTTGCTGGTAACTATATTTTATAAGAGAGAGATATTTCCTATTTGTATAAGTGGGATTATTTTGCTATAAGCATCCCTATTAATACTGCTTGTGCTATACCCCATGGATTTTGTTTTGGTTGTCATGTTTTATATATATTTTTTCTTTCAATTATTCAGCAATCCATTTGTTGTTAATATTGCATGATTTATCCTCCACACTTTAGTATTTTTCTCAGGTTTTTTCTTTTAGCAAATTTTCATTCTCACAGAATCCATAAGTTTCTTCAAAAAACAAGGAGAATAATACTAAAATTTATACATAAATCTGAAAGACCCAAATTTTCTAAAAGTATTTCGAAAAATGAACAAAACTGTGGGCATTACCCTCCCTGACTTTATAACATACTACAAAGCTACAGCAATCAATACATCAAAATATGGTACTTAAAGAAACACATAGATCAGTAGAACAAAATAAAGAGTCCAAAAATAAACCCAGACACCTAAGGTCAATTAGTCTACAATGAAGGAGGCAAGAGTATACAATGGAAAAAAGGCAGTCTCTTCAACAAGTAGTTCTGAGAAAAGTAGACAGTACATGTAAAATGAAGATGTAAGAGCACTTCCTTCCAAAGTATAAAAAATGAGGTAAAAATGGATTAATTTCCCAAATGTAAACACAAATTTATACAATTTCTGACCAAGAACAGGAGCAGAAGTGACTCTGAGATAAATCATAGCAATGTTTATTTTTGATTTGTCTTCAAATTTCAAGCATAAAGGAAAACTAACAATTACAGTTTTTAGTTTACTGAGGAAAAAATAGATGTATTATGTGACACAGGGATTCTAATTCTTGTATATGTGTGATGTGCAAAACCTTTTCCAGAGCAAAGGAAACCTTCAACAAGACATGATATCAGACAGAATAGAAGGAAAAATTTCAGACAATGAGACCAACAAGATGTTAATATTCATAATATATATATAGCATATTAGACAAAATATTTAATAAACAAAGACCCCAACTTAAAAACAGTTGAAGGATCTTCATGGAAACTTTTCAAAAACAGACATGTGGATGATTTTCATGCACATAAAAAGAAACATATTGTTGCTATTCATTAGGAAATTAAAAATCAAAACCAGAATGAAACATAATCTCACAACAACCAAAACGGCTTTTAATAAAAACTCTACAAATGACAAATATTAATAAGAATATCAATAAGAGGGAACCCAGGTGCACTGTTGGTGGAAATATAAATTGATGCATCCACTATTATAAAAGTGTGGACAGTGCTAAGGAAACTAGAAATAGAAACATTATATGTAGCCACAATTCCAGTTTTTGTTATAAATCTGATAAAAATGAAAACATTAACTTTAAAGGATAAATTACCCACAGAGTTCTTAACATCATCATTTATAGTAGCCAAGGATAGAAGCACAACTCAACTGCCTATCAACAGATGATTGGCTCAAGTAGATGTGAGATATAGATAACATAATAAATACTAAGTCATTGTCATATTAAAAAATAAAACTCTACAATTTGGAAATATGTGAGTGGACCCAGAGATTATTGCACATAGTAAAATAAGTCATACAGAGAAAAACACACTATGTTGTCACTTAAATGAGGAAAATAAAGATATAAGAGAAATAATCATAAAAAAACAGAAACAGAATCACGTATATATGTGTATTGTACCAAGTAGTGGTTTCCTGTGGGGACAGGGAAGAACGATGGAGAAGACAGAAATGTGCAAGATACTGGTAATAAATTAGAAAACCAAAAGGGCTATATTTACAGCACAGAGAAATATTTTAATAATTTAATTGATTTTAAAGATGTTATATGGATATATTATAGTAAAATGTGTATGTGGGTGTAAAAAACATTGAAGAAAAACCCCAGGAAAAACAAAATATTTTGTAGTTCTATGATATTAAGGGATGTGATTTGTTCACTTTCTTTACTGTTCTTATAATGTCCTTAGTAGAATTTAAGCTTTCATTTGAAAAAGTATATACTTTTAAAAGTGACATAAGTTTAAATTATTTTTGTCTCTCCCCTTACATCTACAGTCAGTAAAGCATTCACATCTGAAGAAAAATAACTACAACACAAAACAATAATCCAGAAGGCATGTGAACAGGTAAAGTTTGATGGACTAAAATACACAAATGAGGCTGAACTAAGGGAAGAGCAGATTTGGTGTCTGCAACCAAGGCCCACTGACTAAGATATCTTAGTCCACAAGTTCAGAGAACCCAGTAGAAACAGAGTCACAGTGGTTCGCACAGATTCGACCTCCAACTTCACCAGTGCTCATGGTCACATGTAATTAGGAGGGACTCACAATGGAGACAGAATTTCCATCCTTCAGACGCTCAGACATTCATGACACTGTCCCTACTCCCCATTCACAGTGGTGGAGACATGTTACCTTGCAATACTGGACATGGCAAAGGCACTTGCCTGATTCCAAATACCCACCTGTCTTTACATGTTTCCTCACTGAGTACACTGAGTTTCAAGGGATATCAAATAAAAGGAAGGGTTCACAGTCCCAGTGACAAGAGTGGCATTAACTACCAGAGAAGTCTAAGAAGTGACAATGAAAACATATCTTTATCCAGAAAATAGTGACTGGAAAGTGCCAGTTTGAAATATTATCACAGGTAGCTCAGGTAAGTAAAACAAAATCTGTGCAATATTGCAAACAACCAGAAAACAAAAACAAGGACTCCAACTCAAAATCTGTTATTTAGTGTCAACAGAGAAATAACTTATCAAGACCATGACAAATCACAGTAACATTATAGGGCGTGCACACACACAGATAGACACACAAAGTCACCGACACAGACACAGTCAAACACGCACATGCAACTGCACACACACACACACACACAATGTCAACCCTGCAGCAAACAAACTTAAAGTCATGGTATATTGCCACATTACTAATAGAGAATCCAAATAGGTGTCATACAGAATCACAATACAAAAAACAAAACTAAGAAAGCAGTTTAGTGAGCTCAGGAATAAATGAAATGATGATAAGGAATACATTATCAAAGAGACTGAATCTATAAAATAACCAAATAGTATTGGAGGACCAGGAGAATTTAATAAATGAGATGAAGAAAGCAACAGAAAGCATTGGAAGTAGACTGTCTTTGTGGAAGAGAGATTAGCAAACTCACCAATACAAAACTAGAAATGATAGGAGAGGGCAGAGATTCAAGATATTAAAAAGTGAGGGAATTCTACAATAGCCATCAGACTTCTTCAGGAAGTACACATTAGACTGGAATCCTGGAGGGAGAAGAAATTTAGAAGGCAGCTAATGGTTTATTTAAAGAAGTAATAGTTGATAACTTTCCGAACCTGTGTAAGAAGCTGATATACATGTCCGTGAGCCAACACCAATAACTATAAGAAAAAGGGACCTCCTTCAAGATACGTCATATGCAAATTGGCAAGTCAATGACAGAGTAAAATTTTAAAAGCATCCAAAAAAGTTATGATAATCTACAAATGAACCCCCATTAGGCTATCAGCAGATTTCTGAGAAGAAAACATAGGCCAAGGGTAAATAAAATTACATTTTCAAATACTAAAATACAAAATGTCTCACCCATTAATACTTACACAATTATCACTTAGAGATACAGTGAAAATAAAGACTTTAACAGACAAACAATACCTGAATGAGGTAAAATAAACAACCGAGATAACTTATAATAGGTGTAAAAAAGAAGCTTTCCAAGAAATATAAAATGGCAAAAATATGCAAAACATTGACCAAAATGCTAAGGAGAGACCACGAGAAATTTGCAACTGTTTCTTTGGGTATGTTTTTAAATGCTACTATAATATATGGATTAAAGAGAGAAAAATGGGAAATCAGTTGCAATAAATATAGATACTTCAAACTGGTTACATGTTCATAGCAGTAAAAGAAATAAATTGAAACAGTAATCATAAAAGGTAAAGATTAAAAATAAAATAATATTTAAGGAAGCTTCTATCAGCTGATAAAGGACTAAATTACACATGAGATGTTTTATTTTTAATTGAAGTACAGTAGATGTAGTATATTGTGTAGTTTCAGAAGTAAAGCATAGTTATTTTTACCAGTTTGTAGATTTTATTGCATTATGAATTATTAAAATGATTGTAACATACAATTATTTTAAGCCATTGTGTATAATTCCCTGACCTATGCAGATTATTCTTGTTGCTTCTCTCCTTTATTTATACTAGTTTGTATCTGTCAATGTCCTACCATTAAATTCTCTTTTCCTTCCGCTTTGGTAAACATAAATATTTTCCCATATCTTTGAGCCTGCTTAAGTCTTGTCTATCTAATCTCTTTACCTCTCCATCATGTCTCTGTCTATTTATCCATGTATCTATCTATCTATCTATCTATCTATCTATCTATCTATCTATCTATCTACCTACCATGTATGTATGTATCTGTCCATCTATTTATCTGTCATCTATCAAAAGATAGCTATAGATTGATGTAAACTGATAATTGTTATTCTTTATATTCCACATATAAATTATGTTATATTCTTTTGTCTTTTTCTAAGTTACTTCACTAAGCAGAGTATTTACTAGGTTCATTCATGATGCTGAAATAACATAGTGTTATACTTTTTCATCACTGAGTAATATTCTATGGCATATTTATAGAAACATCATATCTTCTTAAGTCCATAGTCTATTGTGGACTCTTGGATTGCTTCCCTGTCTTGTATATTATAAACACTGCTATTGGGAACATTGGTTCCTCTCAATTTAGGGTGTTTCCCCAGATTTTTTCTATGAGAGGCATTACTGGGTCATATGGTAGTTAACTTTTTAGGTTTTAAAGAAATCTGAATACTGTTTTCCATAGAAGTTGTAGCAATTTACATTCCTGCCAAGAGTATACAAGAGATTTGTTACCACAACATCATCTCCAACACTTACTATTTGTAGACTTTTTGATAATAGCCATTTGACCTATGTGAAGTGATAACTCATTTCAGTTTTGATTTGCAATTACCTAATAATTAGTTATGTTGAGCAATTTTATCACTTGCCTGTTACTCATCTGTAAGTTTTCTTTGGAAAAATATTAACTCAGGTACTCTGCTCTTGTTATTGATTGGGTTTTTGTTTTTCACCTTGTGTTGTGTAATCTAAATACATCTTACATCTATTAACATACATCTATTAACCCCTGGTCACTTGCATTGTTTGCAAATATGTTCTCCTATTACACAGGCAGTGTTTTCATTTCATTGATATTGTCCTTAGCTGTGCAGAAATTTTCAAGTTTGTTTAGGTCCCACTTGCTTATTTTTGCTTTTATTTCTTTTGCCTTAGGAGATTGATATAAGAAAATATTCCTATGATATATATCCAATAGGGTTTCACCTACATTCCCTTCTAGACGTTTTATATTATCAGGTCTTATATTTAGGTCCTTAATATACTTGGAGTTTATTTTTGTATATGATGTCAGGGAATGCTCTCATTTCACTGTTTTACATGTAGATGTCCAGCTATCCCAACACCATCCATTGATGAGACTGTCTTTTCTCCATTGTGTACTCTTGCCTCTTTTATCATAGATTCATTGCTCATAGGTGTGTGGAATTATTTCTAGGCTCTCTATCTGTTTCTAATTGATTATATCTCTTTCCCAATGCCATACTGTTTTTATTACTGTAGGTTTGTAGTATAGTAAGGTGTCCGGGAGGGTTATACCTCCAGATATGTTGTTTTCCTCAAGATCATTTTGGCAATTTTTAATGGTTTCATGTAAAACTTAGAGTTATTTAATTTCTGGTTCTGTAGAAAATACTACAGCTTCGTAACAAGAATTGCACTTGATCTGTAGGTTTCTTTGTGTAGTACGGCCATGTTAACAAGACATCTTTCAATCCAAGAGCACAAGACAACTTTCCATTTCTTTGAAACATTTCAATCCAAGAGCACAAGACATCTTTCCATTTCTTTGAAACATTTTTAATTTCTTTGTCAATGTTGTGTGATTTTCAGTGTGTAGATATTTCACATATGTTGCTACATTTAATCCAAAATATTCTGGGGAATGGGGTTTTAAACATTATTGCTTTCAATGTCCATTTTATGGTATCTCTTCATTAATGTGTAGAAATGCAAGAGACTTTTTTAGGTTAATCTTGTACCCTGCTCCCTTAATGAAATTATTTATTGTTCATAATAGTCAGTGTGGAGCCCTTAGGACACTCTATGTAGATTTTTATGCCATCAGTACTGGTGAAAATTTGGCCTCTTTTTCCATTTTGCATTTCTTTTACTTTTTTTCTTTTCCTCTTCCTTTCTTGTATTAGTGTGGAACACAAGTGGTGACAGTAGGAGCCCTTGTCTTGTTCCCGAATTTACCCAGAAGGCTTTCAGCCTTTCCCCTGAGTATTATAAATTGTTATAAATGGCCTTTAGTATGTTGAGAGATGTTCCCATTTTACTCACTTTCATGAGAGTTCTTAAGGTTAATGTATGTTGAATTTTCATGTGCTTTTTCTTTGTGTATTGACATGGTCTTGTGAATATTGTCCTTCCTTTATTAGATAATTGTCATACTGATTGAATTGTGTATGTTGAACCATCCTTGTGTCTCTGGAAGGAATCCAACTGATCATAATGTATAATCTTTTCTATTTATTGCTGGATTAATTTGTTGATGTTTTTTGAGGATTTTTGAATATATATTCATCTAGGATATTGGATTTTCATTTTCATTTTTTTTTGGTATTTTCTTTGACTGGTTTTGTTATCAGTGTAATGGTGGCCTCATAGAATAACTTTGGGAATTTTCCTTCTATCTTCAGTTTTTAAAATAGTTGGGGGGAAAGTGGTTTTAGGGAATGCATCCAGGCATTTTGTTCAAGGGGTGTTTTTAAAATTACAGATTTTATTTAACTTATACTGATTGCTCTTTTCAAGTTCTCAGTTTTCCCTTACTTCACTGTTGGCAGGCTGTACATTTCTAGAAAATTGTGCATTTCTTTTAGGTAGTCCAGTTTGTTGTCATGTAAAAGCTCATAGTGCTTTCATAACCTTTTTTTTTTTTGTATTTCTGAAATATCAGATGTTATTTCTACTCTTTCATTTCTTATTTTGTTTTGGTCCAGTCTCTGTATTTCTTGATAAGCCTGGCTAAATGCTTACATGTTTGTTAAATTTTTAAGAAAAATTAAAGATGTTGATGATATGAATTGTAATTTATTTTTCAACTTTTACTTTATTTATTTTCAACTTAATCATTAAAGATTTCTCTTTCTATTGCCTTTGGGTTTTGTTTCTTTTATTTCTTGTTATTTTTGGTGGTATGCTTTGTCCTTTCTATGAGGTTTTTCTTGTTCCTTGTAGAAGCCCTGGCTTCTTCTCAACTTCCCTCTTAGATTTGTCTTTGCTGCAACCCATACATTTTATGAAGCTGTGTTGTCATTGTAATTTGTCTCCAGGTATGATTTTATTACCTCTTTGATTTCATCATTGAACATGTTTTATTTTATTTTTTTAAAGGATGTGGTTTGACCTCATGTTTGTGCTTTTCCTATTCTTTCAACAGTTGATTCATAGTTTCATACTTTTGTGTATGTAAAAATACTTGCTGTAATCTATATTTGCTTAAAGTTCCTGAGGCTCATTTCATGACATAATGTGTGGTTAATTCCTTAGACAACATCCTGTGCACACTTGAAAAGTTTATGTGTTCTGCTTTTCTGATGCAGTGTCTAACATTTCAGTTAGGTTCAAATGATCTAATATGCTATTAAGACCTCTGTTTTCTTACAGATATTCTTTCTGGATGATCTGGCCTTCATTATAATAAGGTCTTAAACTCATCTACTATTATTGTTTTATAATGAATTAATTCTTTGTTGTCTACTAAAATTTCTTTTTATACATAGGATCTATGGTGTTGGGTCCATATATAATTTAATGAGTGTAATACCCTATTTTTTTATTGATCTCTTTTTCTTTATATAATCTCATGTTTCTTTCATTTTGGCCCTTATTTTAAAATGTATTTCCTATGAGTTGAGCATTGCAATCTGCACTTTCTTGTCATTTCCAGGGAATATCATTTCCATTTATTTCCAGACTATGTTTATCTTCCACCATAAAGTGAGACTTTTTTGGGGGGGAGGCAAAGATGTTAGAGCAGAAGGATGCCCGTAGCTCACCCTTTCACACAAATGCACCAAGACTCACATCCACAGACCCACTCAGCTAACCAGAGGACCTGCAAAACTCTGCCAGAACATTGTCCTCTTCAATAGATAAAGGTGCGAAAAATCTGGTAGGAGAAATGAAGAAAGAAAGAAGAAAAGGCAAAACATAGTGGGACAGATCCCATGGGGAGGGAGCAGCAAAGAAGGACTGGTGCTCATTCACTGTATCTCCCCTCTACAACTTAGAGTTTGGCAGGACGGAAGGGGAGCCTCCAAGGTTTGACCTTTACAAAGTATAATTTGACTGACAATTCTAAGTTAACAGGCACAGAGGATCACTCTGAAACACAGCCAAAAATGCACCCCAGATGCAGGGGGCAGGGCCTTGCTGCCCGAGCTGGGAGGAAGATGGGGATGGCTGCACTGAGGCATCCCAGTGGAATGGAAAAGGCTTTGTGCCATTGCTGTGGGTGCAAAGGGCAGAACAACCTGGGCCTTCCATAAAACGACAGGGCAGATGTGCCCTGTTGGGGGGAAGGGTACTATCCCCATCTCTGGAAATCTGCAAAAAGTTCTAGGTGAAGAGAGTTGGGGCTAAGACACAGCCACCATAACCTCTGGTGTTTTGCACCCAGGTGACAGTGGGGGCAAAACCTGCATCTACACCTAAGAACCTAGATGCCTCAAGAGCCAGATGGAGACTTGCCTGCAGCCTGAAGCAGATAGGATACTACTGTCCTGGTTTCTCAGAGATCTTGTCCACCAAGACAAACAAGGAGCTGGATTTTGGCCCAGAACAGGGACAGGGCAGATACTCAGTCTACCCTGAGCCCACTTCTGTTGTGCAAACCCGAGGCAGAAAGTACAGTGTCACAGTGCAGCAGAGTGACCGGCACCCTGAGGGTGCATGTGGCCCCCTACATTTTGGGCTGGAATGCAGCCCCTGAAAATGGTGTTGGGAAAGGTTGTGATGCCCAATCCTGCCTTGTCAGTCTGCAACATCTGACTGCAGCATCAGGCAGGGCAGTGATAAGCCAGCCCATAGTAAAGAGAGCTGAACCTGACCCAGTGTTGGGTTTGGGAGCTATCTGCTTGCCGACATGCCCTGGGAGCACCACAGATGAGGGCTCCAATGGAGGGTCTCAGGAAACAGCAGGCTGAGATTCCAAAACAGGATGAATACAGAAAAGTTTCACAGTCTCCAGGAGGACGCTGACCACCCCCATGTTTTAATCTGTTTTACCTATTCCATTTTCCATTACCCTCCTAATTTTTACTTCTTATGCAATTATATATACCCCCATTTAAATCCCTTTGAAATTTTTAAAAATATTTTTATTATTATTATTTATCAGATTTCTGCTTCAACTTGCTTTTCTATTATTCATTATACAATGTCTTCAAAGCTTTTGTTCTCCCTTCTTTAAAATTCTTCATCTCTCTCTCTCTTTTTTCCATTTTCTAACTTGTATTACTACATAGGTATTAGGTAGATAAACTCTTTTAGGACCGCAGTAGATAACTGATACTCCATAAATCACAGTGCCAGAGAGGTAGGTGCAAGATGAAGAAGCTGAGAAACCATTCACAATTAAAAGAACAAGAGATATCCCCTGAATTAATGATCAGTGAAATAGACATCAATATCCTACAAGATCAAAATTTCAAAAAAATAGTGATCTTATTATTGAAGGAAATTAAAGATAGTGTTTAGAGATATAAAATATGTTTAAAATGAAATGAAAGGTATAAAGAAGAGCCGAGTAGAATTAGTAAACCCATTGACTGAGATGAGGAATGATATAAAAGCATCACAAAGCTGACTAGACAATGCAGAGGAAAGAATTATTGACTTAGAAGACAGGACAATAGAAAGCACACAATCAGAATAGCTACAAGAGAAACAATGAGAAACAAATGAAAAATGCATGAGATCTATGGGATATTATAAAGCATGCCAATCTTGGTATGATAGAAGTCCAAGAAGGGGAGGAAAGATCAAAGGTGATTGCAAAGCCGTTTGAAGAATTCATGACTGAGAACTTCCCAAACATAAAGAAGGAATCAGATACTCAGGTACAGTAAGCTCAGAGTGTCCAAAACAGGAAGAACACAAATATACCCACACCAAGACATATAATTAAGATGGCCAGAGCCAAGGATAAAGAAATGATCCTAAAGGCAGCAGGAAAATAGCAAAGAGTGAGATACAAGGGAATACCCATAACTCTCCCAGCTAATTTCACTACACAAGTACTACAGGCCTGAAGGGAGTGGAAAGATATATTCAAAGGCCTGAGTGAAAAAAGATATACCCTAAGATACTTTAATAAGCAAGTCTATCCTTTTTGGTAGAAGGAGACATAAAGAATTTCACAGGCAAGAAAATGCTTCAAGAGTTTAGCAACACTAGACCCATGCTAGAAGAAATATTGAAAAGTCTACTCTAAATAGAAAAGAAGCAGGATGCTTCAGAAATGTGAAATTCACAGCTGGAAACGTGATAACTCATGAATTACAAATAAAATATGCACAAAATTTTAAAATAAGATATCCAAATCATTGAGAGTCGGAGAGGGAAGCAGGAAAATAGAACATTTTTTTTTTTAGTCTTTAAAAATTCTTTTGTTTTTGGTTAAATGGGATTGAGATCATGTTACTATCAGTTTAATAAAAGCAGTTATAATAATGGTCTAAAAGACTTATAATGAAGGGTGACAACAAGACTAAAACATATCAGGGAGTCACTAAAACAAAATAAAATTCATGAAAATACAAAGGAAAATGACCAAACCATAAAAGGAAGGTGATATGAACAAAGAGGAAATAACAAATCAACAGCAAAGATAAGGTAAAAATGGCAATAAACAGAAACCTATCATTGATTACTGTAAATGTTAATGGAATAAATGCTCCAGTAGAAAGTCAAAGAGTGGCATGCTGTATAATGAAGCACGAACCTTCAATATGCTGCATACAAGAGAACCACTTCAGATAGAAGGACACATATACATTGAGAGTGAAAGGATGGAACAGGGAATTACATTCAAATAGGAAATCCAAAAAAGCAGGTGTTACAGTACTGATTTCAGACAAAATATTCTTTAAAACAAAGGCCATAAAGAAAGATAAAAAAGGACATTTTATAATGATTGAAGGAGTGATTAAAAAATGAGAATAGCCCACTCGTTAATACATATGCATGAAAAAAAGGAGCACCTAAGTACATAAAATTATTACTTACAGATATAAAGGGGGATAGTGATGGGAATCTAATCATAGTTGGAGAATTCAACACTGCATTAACATCACTGGAAATATCACTGAGACAGAAAATGAATAAGGCATCAGAGAAGGTAAATAATACAGTAGAAATATTACACTTGGTGGATATTTTCAGAGCATTGCAACCACAAAAAATAGAATAAAGTGCACATGGGGCATTTTCCAGGATTCATGATATACTTGGGCACAAAAGAAACCTCAGCAATTTTAAGAAGATAGAAATTATCTCAAGCATCTTTACAGACCACAAACCCATGAAGCTAGAAATCAACAACAGAGAAACAAAGGGGAACAAAAGGAAAACACGGAGATTAAAAAATATGTTAATAAAAAACCAATGGGTCAATGAAGAAATCATAGCTGAAATGAAAAATACTTTGAGACAGAAGAAAATGAAAGCAATACCACACATAATTTATGGGTCACATCAGAAGCAGTGCTCAGAGGGGTGTTTACAGCAATACAGGCCTTCCACAAAAAGAAGAACAATTTCAAAAAAAATTTAAACCACCAGCAGAATGCACTGGAAAAAGAAGAACAAAAAACAACAAAAGGCAGCAGAAAGAAGGAAATCATAAATATTGGGGAGGAAATAAATAAAATAGAGATTAAAAACACCATAGAAAAATATCGACAAATCCAAAAGCTGGTTTTTCGAAAAAGTAAGTAAATTCAACAAATCTCTGTCCAAACTCGAAAAGAAGGAAAGAGAGACCACAAATTAGCAAAATTAGGAAGGAGAATAGAGAAATAACAACAAATAAAAAATACAGAATATCATACGAAAGTATTATTAAAAGTATATGGATAACCTACAGGAGATGGACAATTTTCTGGAAACATACTGTCCACCAAGACTGAATCAAGAAGAAACTGACCCCTTGAACAAGGAGAGCACTAGAAATGAAATCAAAATAGCAATATGAAAGCTCCCTACAAATAAAACTCCAGGACAGGACGGATTCAGTGCAGAATTCTACCAAACATACAAAGAAGAACTCATACCAGTCCTTCTCAAACTCTTCCAGAAGATTGAAAAGTAAGGAATACTCCCAAAGTCATTCTATGAAGCCACAATCACCCTGATACCACAACCAGGCAAAGACACTACCAAAAAAGAGGATTCTAGATCAATATCACTGATGAACACAGATGCAAAACTCCTCACAAAAATTGTAGCAAATAGAATCCAACAACACAGATGAAAGGTTATACATCATGACCAATTGGGGATTATGCCAGGGACACAGGGGTGGTTCAACATATGCAAATCAATCAGTGTAATACAGCACATCAACAAGAGAAAGGAACAAAACCACATGATCTTCTCAATAGATGCAGGAAAATTATTTGATAAAATTCAACACTCAAGTTTGATAAAAAATCTCACCAACATATCTCAGCATCATGAAAGCTAAAGATAAACCTACAGCCAGCATAGTACTGAATGGTGAGAAAATTAAACCTTCCCACCAAAATCTGAGACAAGACAAGGATGCACACTATCACCACTCCAACTCAATATAATCATGGAATTCCTAGCCACAGCAGTCAAACAAGAGAGAGAAGTAAAAGGGATGCAAATTGGAAAGGAAGAGGTAAAATTCTCACTATATGCAAATAATATGTTACTATATAGAGAAAACCCTGCAAGATCCAACCAAAAACTACTACAGCTGAACGGAGAATTAAGCAAGGTAGCAGTTTACAAGATTAAGGTTCAAAAATCAGTGGCATTTCTTTACGCTAACGATTCAGATAATGCTAAAGAGCTACAGTAAAAATGACAGCACTGTATTGGTAGGAAAACAGACATATAGGCCAGTGGAACATTATAGAGAGCCTAGAAATGAACCCACAAACTTTTAGTCAATTAATCTTTGACAAAGGAGGCAAGAAAATACAATGGAATTGAGACAGTCCCTTCAGGAAATGGTGTTGGGAAAACTGGACAGCAGCAGGAATATCAATGAAGCTAGAACACTCCCAATGAAGCTAGAATACCATACACAAAAATAAACTCAGAATGGGTCAAAGACTTAAACATAAGACAAGATACAAGAAACCTCCTAGAGGAAAATATAGGCAAAACGTTATCTAACTTACGTCTCCAAAATTTTCTTGCAGGTGAAATAAAAACAAGAATAAACATGTGAGACGTAATGAAACTTACAAGTTTCGGCACAGTTAGAAATCGGAAGTGAAACAAAAAGACCACCTACGGAATGGGAAAATAATTTGCATATGAAATCTATAAAGGCTTGATCTCCAAAGTATATAAGCAGTTCATCCAACTGAATAAGAAAAAATAAACAACATAATACAAAAATGGGCAGAAAACCTAAACAAGCGATTCTCCAAGGAAGACATACAAATGACCAAAAGACACATCAGAAAATGCTCAATATCTCTGATTATCAGAGAAATGCAAATCAAAACTACAGTGAGGTATCACCTCACACTACTCAGAATGGCCATCATTCAAAAATCCACAAATGACAAATGCTGGAGGAGCTGTGGATAAAAGGGAACAGTCCTTCACTGCTGGTGGCAATGCAGTATGGTGAAGCCACTGTGGAAAACAGGATGGAGATTCTTCAAAAGCCAAGGAATAGACTTATCATATGACACAGGAATCCCGCTCCTGGGCATAAATCCAGAAAAAACCCTATTGTAGGATGACACCTGCACCCCAATGTTCATAGCCAGCATTATTTACAATAGCCAAGATGTGGAAAAGTCCAAAATGTCCATCAACAGTTTATTGAATAAAGACGAGGTGGTATATTTATACAATGGAATGCTATTCAGGCTTATAAACTGACAGCATAATGCCATTATCAGCAACATGGATGCTCCTGGAGAAAACCAGTCTAAGTGAAGTAACCCATATATAGAAAGAGAAATACCATATGAGATGGCTCATCAGTGGAAACTAAAAACAAAACAAAACAAAAAACAAAAAAAAACAGAAATTCAAAACAGAAATAGACTCATAAATATAGAATACAATGTTTTGGTTGCCAAGGGGGCACGGGGCAGGGAGAGATAGACTGAGAATTCAAAATTGTAGAATTGATAAACAGGATTGTACTATATAGCACAGGGAAATATAGAAAACATCTTACGGCAGCTCACTGAGGAAAAAATGGGAAAACAAATGTGTTATGTTCATTGTAACTGAAAGATTGTGCTCTTCGCTGGAATTTGAGTCAACTTTGTAAAATGAATATAAACGAATAAAAAAAGTTAATAATAGAAGAAAACATGATCCTAAATATTACAGGTGTAAATATAAATTAGAGAGCAAAAACACTATGCAAAAGAGTAGTAAAACACCAGATTTTGTTTTATGTTTTCTTTTTAAGGTAAGCAAAATCAAAAAACCTCTAGCCAGGTGCACCAAGAAGAAAAGAGAGATGCTCCAAAGAAATAAAATAAGAAATAAAAAGAGAAATAATAATTGTTACCTCAGATATACAAAAAAAGGATCATTTTGTCAACACATACATGCCAATAACCTGGACAACTTAGAAGAAATAGGCAAATGTCTAGAAAGAGACAGAGATAAGGAAAAACAAATAATTTGAACAAACTAATTACTAGAAGAAAGTTAGAATCTTCATTTAAAAAAATCGTTAAACATTAGTGCAGATATAAACAGCTGTCGTGGAGTACTGTACAAACATACAAAACAGGACTTATACTGTTCAAACTATTCAAACATAGTGAAGATGTGGGAAACTCCCAAATTAATTCAATGAAGACTTCATCAATGTGATAGCAAAGCCAACAAAGTACAGGCAAAGAGAATTTCAAGCCAATATATTTGATTGATTTAGTTGCAAAAGTTCTACCAAATATCATTAGCAAACTGCATGCAACAATAGCTAAAATGAATCATGCACTATGATCAACTTGGATTTATTGCAGGGTCACAAGAGAGGTTCAACATACACAAATCAGTTTGATACACCAAATTAACAAAAGAAAAAGTGAAAATGATGTGGTCACCCCAATAAATCCATAAAAAGCATTTCAAAAAATTCAACATTTATTCATTAAAACAACAACAACAGCAACAACAACAACAGCAACAACAACAACAACAACAGCAACAACAACAACAGAAACCTCTTACAAAAGTAGGATTCAGGAAATAAATCTCAACATAACTAAAGTCATTAATTACAGACCCACAGAAAATATAATATGTAAAAGTGAAAAACTGAAAGCCAAAATAAGAAATAAGACAAGGATGCCCACTCTCAAGATTTCTATTAAACACAGTATGGGATGCCCTAGCAACAACAATTGGAATAGAAAAAAATGTATTCAAATTGGATTGAATGTAGTACAACAGTCATTATTTTAGATGACATAATAATCTATATAGAGAACTCTAAAGATTCTCCACATCAGAACAACTAAAACTAATAAAGACATTTACCAATGTTGCATGATTCATGATTAATATAAAATACTGTCACATTTCTTTAACAATGAAATATTCCATAATTTAAAAAACCATATGAAATCAGATGAAAAATGAAAAACCTATTAAAAATCAAGATAAAAAATCATTAGGACACTGATAAAGAAAATTGAAGATGATGCAAGAAATGGAAAGAAATCTCAAGGTCCTAGCTTAGAGGAAATAATATTGCTATAATATACATACTACAAAAATGTCTACAGATATAAAGTGATTCAGATCGAAATACATGATATTTTCCATAGAAATAAAAACAGTCCTAAGATTTGTAAGGAACTGCAAGAGAACCAGAACTGCAAAAGGAACAATGTGGGAAAAGAACAAAGTTGGAAGCATAACCCATAACCCTCCCAGATCTCAGACAATATTACAAAAATACAGTAATCAAAACAGCACAATACTGGAAAACAAACATCTATATCACTGGAACGGAACACAGAGGTAGAAATAAAACATCACACCCATGGTCAACTAAACAATGACAAAGGAAACAAAAATATACAATGCCTAAAAGACAGTCTTCAGCAAGTGATGTTGAGGCAATTAGACAGCTACATGTAAATCAATGAAATTTGAACACTCCCTCATACAGTACAAAAATAAACTCAAAATGATTTAATTATCTGAATCTAACACATGACACAATAAATCTCCTGGAAACTAACATAAGGAAAACAATAGATAAATTGTACTGAGATTTTCTTATCTCACTCTCCCAAGCTGAAAACAATAAAAGCAAAATAATCAAATTAGTCTGAATTAAAATTAAAAGCTTATACACAGCAAAATAAACAGAATGAAAACATGAAATTCCAAATGGGAGAAAACATTTGGAAAAAATGCAATCAACAAGAGGCTAATTTCTAAAATACACACATCGTTTATAAAACTCCATTTCAAAAATCTACAAACAACCCAGCCAGAAAATGAGCAGAAGACAATTCTCCAAAGAAGACACACAGATGACCAACAGGAACATAAAAACATGCTCATATTGCTAATCATTATACAAAGGAAAGACAAAAATATAATAATGTTTTACCTCACACTAGTGAGAAGGGCTGTCATCAAAATGTCTACAAATAATAAAGACTGTGGAGGTTGTAGAGAATAAGGGACTCTCCAACGCTGTTGGTGGGAATGAAAATTAGTGCAACCACTTTGGAAACAGTACGGAAGTTCCTTTTAATAATAAAAATAGACCTATCTTATGACACAGTAATCCCACTCCTGGGCATATAAAACATAAAACCTGAAAACAACGAATCCTAGGGTAAAACAAAAGAAGTACACTTGACTTAATTTGATTTTTCATATGTCTCCTCTGGCAGGGGAAGCAGAAGCAAAATTAACAAAAGATGATTGTATCAGTCTAAACAGATTTACACTGCAGAAGAAATGATCAATAAAATGAACAGTCAACCAAGACAATGGGAGAAAATATATGCAAGTGATATTTTCCTATCAAGTGTTAATATCCAAAATATATGGCAAACTCATACACCACAACAAAATAAAGACCAAACAATTCAATTAAAAAAAGTCCATAGGTACTGAATAGATAGATCTGAATCAATTTTCTGTAGAAAACATACAGTTTGCTAAATGACACATGAAAATATGTTCAGAGTTATAAATTATTAGGAAAGTCATAAACCAAAAATGAGACAACACCTCACACTTGTCAGAAGGCTCTCAACAAAAGGAAAAGAAATAGATATTGGTGAGATTGTGGAGAAAAGGGAACACCATGGAAACTGTTGATAGGAATGCAAAGTATTGATTCCATAACATATAAACATCAAATTTTCTTCATCCAGTTTTCTGTCAAGGGATGTTTGGTTCGTAGGCCCCTGTCTGAAGGCTCTAGAGAATAAGCCCATGGGCTGAACTAATAAACAAGCTGTGAGGAGTGTTACATATCCAGGCTGGAAAAGAAATGGCCTATTCAATGTATCCTGTATGGTTGGCTGGATAGCCTATGCTGGATAAGATACTCATAGGAGGACAACGTAAGACAGGCAGAGCCGGCTGGATAAGAGATGGCCTACTTAATGAAGTTCTGTGATGAACTTTTAAACAATCCTTGATTATTTAACATCCAATGCTTACTGCAGGAGCATGGGGACATAAATAGCTTACGATTATTAACATTGTTATAACTTAGATGATATGTGAGGCATTGTGCATGATGTATATAAACCCTTTTCCTAAGAATCAATAAACAGAGAACTGCTTCGCTTATCTCCACACAGTGTTTGTGTGTATATTATATCGTGCCTCTGACAGGTTTAATTTAATTTGTTGGGAGTAACTTAAAAAGATGTTGCATTATATACAATACTCTTTCTGCACCTATTGAGATGATTATGTGAGTTTTATTTCTCATTCTATTAGTGTGGCATGTCATCTTTATTGATTTGAATATTTTGAAGTTTCCTTAAACCCAGGGATAAATCCCTTTACTCATGTATGTGTATGATACATTAAAAGTTTTATTGAATCCATTTTGCTTGTGTTTTCTTGAGAATTTTGGCTTATATGTTCATGAGGGTTATATTATATATATTGCATATAATGTCCTTTCTAGCATTTTATGCAAATATAGCTGGCATCATAAATCTAGTTTGGAAACTTTCACCCCATCAAATTCTTGGAAGATTTGGGGTAGAATTGGTGAAAAATTGTCTTCAAATATATGACAGAATATACCAGTAAACACTTTTTGTAAATATTTTCTGGTTTCAGAGGTTTGGATTACTGATTTGCTCATACACAGTTTTGCTATATTTAACTTTCTAATTACTTCTTGATTCAGTATTGGAAGACATATTTCTGGGAATTTGTCTTTTGTTCTAGGTCATTCAAATTGTTATCTAGTGGTCATTTTTTATGATGCTATGCATCTCTACAACATCAGTGTTAATATCTTCTCTTCTATTTCAAATTTTATTTGTCTTTATTTTCTTAGCCAACCTAAACTTTTGTCCAGTTTATGTTTAAAAGAATCACACTTAGGTATATTTTTTGTTATCTTTTCAATTGTTTCTCTTGTTATTTGCCTTACTCTCATTCATTCAATTTTCTTCTTCATTCTTTCTGTTTTCTCCTAGGTTCTTGATGTGTAAAGTTAAGTAGCGTGAATCTTTGTATTACATTCATTATTAAATATTATTTATTTATTTATTTATTTATTTAATTTGTCTATTTATTTACTTATTTATTTTCTTATTTACTTATATATTCATTTATTTATCATTGAACTACTTCCATTTACAACGTGTCAATCTGTGGTGCATAACACAGTGACCCACTTCATGCATATGTTTGCATGCCTATTAAATTTAACTTCACGATATTTAACATACTGCCCTGTGTCATACAATAGACATTTTGAAAATATTTATTTTTATATATAGTGGATAACATTTATAAATCTACAGCTCCCAAATATATCCTATCCTTGACCATTTCGGCAGTTACCATAAGATTATTATGTAGATCTGCAAGTGTGTTTCATAGTTGTAGATGAAATCATAGTGTTCTCATCCAAATTTTTTTTTTTAGGTTTCTCCATGTGTCATGCCATGTATAATTTTTCTTTCTCTTTCTGGCTTACTTCAATTAGAATGACACATTTTGGGAGATATATTTTGCTGCAAATGTCATTGTTTTATCAATTTTTATGGCAGAATATTATTCCATTTTGTAAATAAGGCATAAATTCTGTATACTGTCATCTGTTGATGGACATTTAGGGTGCTTCCATGTCATGGCTTTTGTATATAGCACTGCTAAGAACATTTGTGTGCAGGTGACATTTTGAATTAGGGTCCTCTTTTATATATACCCAGGAGTTGGATTGCTGGATAAGTTAAATATATTTTTATTCTTTTGAGGAATACCCATCCTGGTTTCCACAATGACTTCAACAAACTACATTCCTACCAACAGTGTAAGAGGGTTCCATTTCATCATAGCTTCCCCAGCATTTATTGTTTTTGGACTTTTTATTGACGGCCATTGTGACTAATGTGAGGTGATAATTCATTATAGTTTTGAATTGCCCTTCTCTGATAATGAGAGTTAGCAATTTTTTTTTCATATTTCTATGTGGCATTTGTATGTCTCTAATGGATAATGTATTGTTTAGGGCTTCTGTGCATTTTCAGATTGGGTTTCGTTTTTTTTGTATTATTATTAGGTTGTATGAACTCTATATTTTGGAAATTTAGCCTTTGTCAGTTGCATCATTTCTAAATATTTTCCTTAATCCTGTAGTTAGTCATTTTGCTTTGTTTATGGTTCCCTTTGCTGTGCAAAAGCTTATAAGTTTAATTAGGTCCAATTTTAATAATTTTGCTCTTACATCCATTACTTGGGTAGACTGTACTAGGAGATCATTGCTGAGATTTATCTCAGAGTGTTTTGCCTATGTTTTCTTCTTGGAGATTTACTCTGTCTTGCCTTACATTTAAGTATTCAAGCCATTTTGAGTTTATTCTTGTGTATGGAGCGAAGGAGTGTTCTAACTCCATTGCCCTGCTTGCTGCTATCCTGTTTTCCCAACACCAGTTGGTGAAGAGATGGTCTTTTCTCAGTCATATTCTTGGCTACTCTGTCAAAGATTAATTGAACATAGGCCTGTAGATTTATTCCTAGTCTCTCAATTCTGTTGCATTGGCCATATGTCTATTTCTGTAACAATATCATGTCATTTTCATTATTGTAGGTCTGCAATAGTGTATGGAGACCAGGAGGGTTATTCCTCCAGCCTCTTTCTTTGTCTTCAATATTGTTTGGAAAATTATAGATCTTTAGTGTATCTATATAATTCTTATGATCATTTGTTTCAGTCCTAAAAAGAAATGTTTTGAATAATTTGATAGGAAATCACATTAAGCCTGGGGATTGCCTTGGGCAGTATGGCCATTTTAACAATATTATTTCTTCCATTACAAGACCATTGGTTATCTTTTCAATTCTTAAAATCCTTTTTGATTTCCTGAAACAATGATTTCCTGTTCTCCATGTATAAGTCATTCACCTACTTGGTCAGAGTTTTTTTAAGCATTTTATAGTTTTGGGTGCAGTTATAAAAGGGGTTGTTTCTATACTTTTTTTTTCCTGTTGATTCAATGGTAGTGTAATGAAATCTAATTGGTTTTTGTACATTACACTGGCTACCTTGCCCAATTCCTTTTTTACCCTAAGTATTTTTTGTGAAGCTTTTACAGTTTTCTATATATAGTGTCATATCTGCATATCATGACAGTTTTAACTCTTCTTTTACAGTCTGAATCATTTTATTTATTTTTCTTGCTTGATAGTTGTGGCTAGGAATTCCAAGACTATATTGAAATTGTGAGAATGTGCATCCTTGTATTGTCTCAGGTTTTTGTGGAAAGGGTTCCAGTTTTTCACCATTGAGTATTTGCTGGCTAAATATTTGTCATAAATAGCTTTCATTATGTTGAGATATGGTCCTTCTATGCCCACTGTGATAAGAACTTTTATCACAAATAGGTGTTAAATTTTATCAAATGCTTTTTCTGCATCTACTGAGATGATCATATCATTTTTGTCTTCTCTTTTGTTGATATGGTGTATCACAATTGTTTGATTGATTTGCAAATGGTAAACCATCCTTGTGTTCCTGGGATGAACCTAAAGTGTAAATGGTGCATGATCTTTTTTTACATGCTGTTGGATTCTGTTTATTAATAATTTCTTAAGGACATTTACATCTATGTTTATCAATGATATTGGCCTATAGTTTTCTTTTTGGGGTAGTGTCTTTTTCTGCTTTTGGTATCAGTTTGATATTGGCCTATGGTGTCAGTTTGGGAGTACTCTCTCCATATCAATCTTTTGGAAGAGTTTGAGGAGGACTGGTATGGATTTTTCTTTGTATGTTTGATCAAATTCCCCAGTGAAGGTAATTGGGTCTGGATTTTGTTTGCAGAGAATTTTATTTTATTGATATTTCTATTCGATTTCTGGTGATCTGTCTGTTCAAATGGTTAATTTCTTCTTGATGCAATATTGGTGGGCTGAATGTTTCCAAAAACTTCTCCATTTTTCCTGGTTGCCCAGTTTGTTTACATACAGTTGCTCATGGTAATCCCTTATGATATTTTGCAAATTTGTTGTACTCTTTGTATTTTCTCCATTTTCATTTCTTATATTATTTGTGTTCTCTCTCTTTTCTTGTTGGTGAGCCTGTACAGAGATTTGTCAATTTTGTTTACTATTTTAAAAAATAATTAGATTAATTTTTTTCTATTTTTTAATCTCTATTCCAAATCTTCCTTCCATGGTCTTTATTTTTTACATCATTCTGTTGACTTTTGGTTTTGTTTGCTCTTCTTTTCTTGATTAGTTTACATAGAATGTTAGATTATTTATTTGAAATTTTTCTTCTTCTTTGACGAAGGCCGTTTCACTATGAACTTCCCTCTTAAGACTGCTTTAAGTTTTCCATAGAATTTGTGCTGTGTTTTGTCATATTTCTCAAGATATTTTGTAATTTCTTCTTTTACTTCATCAACTCTCCCCCTTGTTTTAGTACCATGTTTTTTATTCTGGATGGTGTCATTTTTTCTCCCTGTTTTTCTGTTTCATGGTATTATACTCAGAAAAGATGCTTGAAATATTTTTTATCTTCTTAAATTTGTTGAGGCTTTTTCAGAGCCTGAGTTCATAATCTTTCCTAGAAGATGTTCCATGTGCACAGAAAAGAGTGCATATTCTGTTTTGGGGAGAATTACTGTTTTAAAAATATCAACCATCTCCAATTATTTTATAATGTCTTTTAGTATCTTTGTTCCCTTATTAATTTTCTGTGTGAAAGACCAGTCCAGTGATGTAATGGGGAGTTATAGTCTCCAACTCTGATTGTGTTCCCAGGGATTTCTGTCTTTTTATCTATTTGTATTTGCTTTATATATTTAGGGGCTACTATATTGAGTGCATATACATTAATGAGTATAATACCCCCATTTTGCATTGTTCCTTTAATCATTATATCATGTCCTTGTTTATCTTTCTCTATGGCCTTTCTTGTAAAGTCTCTATTGTGTGAAGTCAGTACTGCTAGTCCTGCATTCTTCATATGTACATTTGAATGGAATATATTTTTCCATCTTCTGACATAAATTTGATGTGTGTTCCTCTCGCAAAAGTGGTTCTCTTGTATTCATCATAATGTAGGGTCTTGTTATATTATCCCATCTGACAATATATATCTTTTGATTGAAGTACTAAATCCATTAACATTTGCGATAATTATTAATAGACTAGTGTTTATTTCCATTTTTAACTTCATTTTCCAGTTGATTGGTATTTCCTTTTTGTTCATTTCTTTTTCTTTTTGTGGCTTGATAAGTATTCTTTTATAATCTTGGTTTCTTTTTTGCTTTGTGAATTCATTGTAAGCTTTTGACTTATTATTACGTTGTTTTATATTTATATTGACCTATGATATTTCTGTTTATTTTAACTGATAAGAATATAACTCAAACCCATCCTGCAGAGAAGAGAAACAAGAAGAAAACACTCTGTATTTTCATGTTTCAGTCGGTGACGCATAAAATTTTGACGTCCTGTTTTACAACATCATATTTATTCTGTTGTAAGTCATTGTAGCTATTTCCTTTCTAATTATACCTTTCTCTTTTCTATAGCTTCCTGCTTGTTTTTTATTTAGAGTATATCTTTCATTATTTCTTTTTCTCTTGCTTAATTCTTTTAGTATTTGCTTGTGTGGAAGCTATTTATCTCGCCTTCTACACTAAAAGGTAGCCTTGCTTGATAAAGTATCTTAGATTACAGCTATTTTCATTCAGGACTTTGAATATGACTTGCCACTGCCTTCTGCCTGTTGTATTTGTGCAGGAAATGTATTTACAAATACAATGTATTTAATTATATATATGTAAAGAAAACCTACAAATAAGTTAACAAATAAGGAGAAAACCTATACATTAAAAAACAGAAAATATTGATGAATGAAATTAAAACTGGTCCAAAGAAATGAAAAAAATCTCTTGTGTTAATAATGTGAAACAATGTGGTTGCCACAACCCTACTACCCAAAGCAATCTACATTTAGTGTGATTCATGTCAAAATACCCATGATATTTTTCCATTTAATAGAACAAATAATTTCAAAATTTATATGTAACCACAAAGAACATGAGTTGCCAAAATAATCTTCAAAAAGTGTATTAAATATAATGGTGTAAAGTTCTCTGACGTTAAATAGTCCTACAAAGCTTTAGTATTTAAAACAACATGATACTGGCTCAAAAACAGACACCAATGAATTGAAGAGAATAGAGCAACCAAATATAATCCCTCACACCTATGATCTTTTAACCCATGATAAAGGAAGCAAGAGTATAAAATGAAGAAAAGACATTCTCCTCAATAATTAGTGCTGGGAGATTGAACATGTAAAAGATAGATTAGAATATTTCCTCACAATGTATACAATCCATGAGCACAGAATATCTTTGTATTTATTTTGTTTGCTTTTATTTCTTGCACCTGTAATTTATACATCTATGCTTAGATCTTTTATTTCACTTATCAAATTTATTCGTATTTTAATATTTTTGGTATTAATTTACACACAATTGGTTCCCTAATTTCTCTTTCTGATAATGTGTTTTTAGTATACATAAATGCAACGGATATTTGTATATTGATTTTGTATTCTGCAAGTTTACTAAGTTTGTTCATTATTTCTAACAGTCACTGGAGGAGTATATGGAGTTTTCTATCTATGCATAATTATGTCATCTGTAAAAATTTTACTGCATTTTTACAAGTTGGATGCCTTTTATAATTTTTCTTGACTACTTGTTCTGGCTAGGACATCTAGTACTGTAATTTAGGACTTCTGAAAATGAGCTACTTCTTCTTATTACTGGGCCAGATGAAAACATTACTGTATGTTAATATTGAACTTGATGTTAGTCATGGGTTTCCCATATATGGCTTTTATTATGTTTAGTTACATTCAATCTAGAGCAAATTTGTTAAGAATATTTTTATAAAAAAAGGTAATATCCAATCTGTGAATAATTTTCCTACATATTTTCAGATTGTTATTTTTGAATTCTTTGTTTTCTAATGGACGGTATCACATATATTCATTTACATATGTTAAGTAATATTTATGAATGAGGACTAAACCCAACTTAACTATAATTTCTAATACTTATAACGTGCAATAAATTCAGGTTGCTATTATTTATTTAGAATGGAATTTACAGATACTGAAGGAAAATTTTACATTGTAGCTTGAGGGTACATTTATTTATTTAAAAATTTTATCTCCCATTTTGAATTTGGCTTATGTTTAACGGAATTTATTTCTAAATAAGTATATAAGTATTGGTAGAACTGGATTTACTACAGTTTACTGATACAGAACATAGCTATTGTTACAATTAGTGCACAAGACACTTGCCTTAAAATGCCATATTATACTTACAATGACAAATGTTTCAGGACTGAGAAATATGTTGCTTCCTAAAATGCATTACCTGGTCTTTTCCAACCCAACCCACATACACTGTTATTTCTTTGTTTTTTGATTGTTTGTTTCCCCCTTAATGGAGGCACATTTATTGAACCCAGGATATTGTGCATAAGAGTATTAATCAACATCATTTTGGAACACATAACAGAAGCCCCAAGGGTATGTATTATATAGATGACAAGAAAATTTATTAGTTCTATGCACTGAGAAACCTCTGAGTGAAAGAATGGCAAAAACAAACATTTGTAAATATACAATAAGATTGTCTCTCTTGTAATTTTAAAGTAGTATATTAAATTACATTTGTTTTACTTATAGCACTGAATTACAATTTAAAACAAAAATGCCACCCTTTGGGATTTCTTAAATTTTAATGATTATTTTAATCTAATTTTATTTCATAAATATTTATCATTTATTTATAAACATAAAAAATAAACATATTTATTCTTCACGTTTTGAATATAGAGATACATATTGTAAAGTACACAGATAAATAACTACTTCCATTTCCAAATCAAACTAAGTTTCACTTTAATTACAAATGATGATGAAATCATTATACCATTTCTTTACAGTTTTTACACAAATTTCACTTTAAATTCCAAAACTTTAAAATTACTATAGATATTTTGTGCATTATTTATACTCTGTTCACCAATCTGGTATAAATTTGTGTACAAAAGGATGGAGATTGGTTTTATTTCATAGACCCCAAAATTAAATTATTTAAAAAGATTTTGTGGGAATAAGATTTGCAGATAACACTATAAACATAAGCATCCTATATGTTTCATTTTAACTGGATGAATGAGAAGTAAACAGTGGCTGAATGTTACTCTTGGGTTGGTAGGAGATCAGTCGCTTTGTGATGTGACAGCTACTCAGATTGAGAACCATTGTGATGGCCTAGCAGTTTATCTGTGCAAGACTGCCAAAGCTGCATTTGTAGCTGCAGTGCTCAAAATCATGCTGATTAGAAAAGTAGCTGTGGAAAAATTTATTTGAGATGGTACATGTTTCTTCAGAAATTCAAGATGTGTCTCGTAAAGATGAACAAACTGGTTCAGGAAACCCCGGTAGATCTCTATTGTGTGATCAAACATTCTCTGGGGACTTGGACTTGAGGTCTATGATTGAGGAAAATATTTTCCAGACTTTCTCTGAAGAATCCATGATAAAAAGACCATGTTACACACATTGTGTCTCTGAACCAGATGAAGATAATAATTTTCATTCTCTGACATTTCCCAGAATACTCTGGAAAATGACTGGGAGTGACCAATTTAAATCCATCTGTTGGGATGATAATGGAACCTCTGTAGTGATTGATGAAGATGTCTTTAAGAAGGAAGTTTTGGAAAGAAAGTCCCCTTTCACTATATTTGAAACTGGAAGTATGAAAAGTTTAGTTAGAGAGCTTAAGCTTTATGGGTTTAGTAAAGAGTGGCAGAATTTTCAAAGATCTGCTTGTCTAGCTGACATTCTGGCAGAAGAAAAATTAGTCTCTGTTTTAAGCAAGATATTCAGAAATATTAGTTACGACTTGGTAACTTATATATAAAAGTTTATTTTGTACATCAATCTATGGTAATATAAATGTAAAGCTAGATTTTGAAAATTGTATAGAACTACTAAGACTAAAATCCTTTATTTTTTCAAAAAAATGAGGACAGTGCCTTAAGTAGTCAAGATTATGAGAAACTTTGCTTGCAACTATGAATCACACCAGAAATCTAAATAAAGGTATTAAAGTTGCTTTAAAAATTGGAATTCACCGTTGCTGCAAATGTTAACTTCTTAAATTTGATGACTATAAAATTTAAATTTGTATTTTCCAAATAAGGAACTTCAAAATATCATCAGCATTGTTCATATTTTGATGATATTTTCTATGCACAGTAAACGTGAAATCTGAGGTTTTATTAGTTAGGCTTATTGTAGTCTTGTATTTTGGTTTAAAATATTACTAAAATTTTTCTCCTTTGGTTGTAGCTGCAATTCTATCATTATCCAAATTTTAAACGAGTCTGTCCCCAGCTTTTAGTGAGAATAAAAAGAAGAGTTGGGATTAAAAATGCCTCTCTGGTATCTTCATTGGATGAAGATTTCAAAAAGAAGCACTTTAAATCAGGTGGTAATGTGGATAATCTTAATTCTGGTTTTGTGGCTGACACTAGTGGAGAAAGTCCATTTTTATCTCCTGCAAATTTAAATATGAATCTAATAAGTAAGCCCCCTACTAGCCACATTATTGGTGATACAAATACCCCGATCAGAGGTGATTTTTCTCCTCCATCATCAATATCAGTTAGACCACGAGTGCAAATTGCAGTGGATCAACGTGCTATTTTAAGTCAGTTTACCACTGTCCACGGGCACTCTCAAAGCAGCTTCAATGAAGCAAATGACACTGTTGTGAACTTCATTACAACTACAACTTCTAATTCTCAATACAGCATCTTGTCTCCCATACAGAGCAATTGTTATGGACTGATGTTGGAGCCTTCTACTTTTCCAAATAGATATCACAACAAATCTGCCAGTGAAGGTCGTTTTTCTAAACTTCAACCAGGGAGCAACCCACGGTTTCCAGTGCCAGGGATAGCTGATACATCAACTACCTCTCTTTCAAAGCCAACTCATCAACCATCTTCAGTTTATCAACGTCATCCTAATTAAAACTGATCTACCAGAGGACTACCAGATTATGCAAGATAACAAAGATTAAAATTGATGTTGTCAAATGTCCACAAATATCTGCAAATTTCTTTTTTGAACAATAAACATAGATTTGTACCTGTATTTTCCTTATTTGTTTTAAATGGAGTTAAAATTTAAATGTGAGACTAAGTAACCATTTAAGAAAAAAAATATTTGATTGATTTGATCATTTGATGGAACAATATGTAAGTAAATTTAAATAATTTCTTGTAAGGAAGAAGAGAAAATGGAAGAATTTGGAAAAAAACTAACACATGGAGAGAGACAAATGTACTAAATGGTTTCTGGTTCATCCTTGAAAGTATTAATAGTGTTAAGTTAGGATAGGTTGGAACAGAAGGTAAATGTAGGACAAGCCCAGGGATCATGGTCTCTATTGTGTCACTCCTGGAACCATAAAGTTCACATAATGTAGTCTCAGATGGCATATTAAGCATGTGGTAGAATTTAAGAAGCAATTTTATCTATGGTCTTCTTTGTGCTGTTCTCAAAACATTCCAATTGGTGGTTTCATTTCCTGAACTAAAGAGTCTACAGTATATTAACAAGTCAATAATTTATGTTGCTTTTACGTTCCAGCTAAAGACAAGCTTATGTCCTCAGGTTGGCACTTAATGCCTATCCATCTCTAAGCCCAGAAACTCAACTTAGTTTAGTCATTCCTTAATAAATCTGGTATCTGACTTCCTTGGAATATCTTTATGTTTCACAGTATCTGGAGATATATCCAGGCAAATGCTTGTCAACAATGTAAGCTCCAACCTTACCACTTTTGTTCCAGCTCATCCATGGACTTTAGGTATCCTCCTTTTACCTTCTTAGACTTTCCCAGTCTCAGCATGAAACCACCTCCTCCAGATGTTTTCTGTCTATCCCCCTTTCATTGTCTAACTTGGATACCAGCACTGTAAGCACAGCACATGCCACAGGATGCAATTTAATATTTAGTGAATGAAAGATACATGTTGACTTTAAGGAAAATCTACTTTCCTGAAACAACAAATCTCTCATGCTTTTCAAACTATTTCGTTATGGTGTTTACTCTTCCCCACAAACTAGCTCTTTTCATAGCCCAAGGACTAGTCACTCAAAACAGTAAGTGGAAGTAGGTAAAGTAGACAAAGTATTATTTTCTTCTTAATTCATGCCTCGAGAGGCATAAAGTATTCCATTCTCATTTGCTGGATTTCTTCCTATCTCTTCATCACACACCCACCCAAAATAGCTGATTCTCTTCCCCATACCAATAACTATACTGCCTTCTAATTAATTTACTTCTTAGAATCAGAGCTTTGTCCAGAAGAGACAGTGCCATTTCAAACTTTTAATGTAGATTTATACACCCCACATAATTTGTGCCCCTTCTAACCTTAACACAGGAAGTATCTAAGAGGTACTAGACCCTTGGTTGTGGTGGTCGTATTCAGTAACGAAATTGCAATCTAATATGTGTGGAATAGTAGGAGGTGAGGGTGGTGGAATTAAAATTTGTCCAACTGCAAGATTACCAAATTTCTGCAGATATTAGGAAATATAATATATTCCTGGAAGACTTTGAGTATTTCCCATTTATTTAAAATAAAAGGTGAAGCATTTTCAGAATGTGAAATGCCCTGAAAGGCTGGAAAAATTGTAGGCAAGGTCAGGGTGTCTAAGGCTTCTGGTCATAATCATGCAGCCAGTGTCAGCTGATAAGACTGGAATGGTAAAATTGAGTCCTGAAAATGTGTCACCAGTTGTGAAGAAAGTATTTGATTATCTGGAGAATGGGCAAATGGTCCAGGGTAAGCTCTTGGCACATCCCACCAATATGACCTTTATCAAGAGAAGAAAGAGACCACTTGCAGTAGGAGATCTGTGTATTGACAGCAGTGGTTTTTCCTACAACAGAAACATCACGCTTTTAAGTTTGTCAGCTCAAATCTGATGGTGGCTATGTTTTTGCTTACATTAGCAGTCTTGGGTTCAGATGGGCTGGTTCAGCAGCTAGTTTCCAGCTCTCTTATCAGACAGTGGGTCTTACCGTAATCATCTTAACAAGGTTCTATACTTATAAGCCAAAAGCTACAGTTTACTTTCAAAATTCAAAATCCTAAAGAAGAATATTGTTTGTTTGTCCATCTGTAGTTTTCTCCCTGGTAAAATCTAGACCATTGGCAAAAGTACAAAAGTTGGCTGGTGCTTTGAAAACTATTCTCTGTGCACTGCCCACTGAATTCTTCCCAGTAAATACTACAAATCTGTCTACCACTGTGTGTGTGTGAAGATGGATTGTTAAGTTTGTCTTAGCTGAGTCATCAGTGAAATATTCCTCTGCATTTGGCAGAATATCTGTGTATTAAGAGTTTCATTGAGCCACCAGATTTTCTACCGATCAGGGAGAGGTAGATTATATTTCTTCCAGTATACTAATTGTTAACTGTTCATTGAATCCCGAGCTGAAGCTAGGGCCAAGCCTCTGAACCCTTGAATTGGACTGAGGCAGGTACATTCTTCAGTCCACAGAGCCCAGAACAGGATTGTGTCTCCTTTTTAATTTAAGCTTACATCTAAGTTATTTTTCTTTTAATTCTCATTGTTGTCACAACTTATTTTGGCTTTGAAAACCCGTTGACTAATTTATAGAGACTGAACCACTGACTTATTCCTGTTCACCTAGAAATTGCAATAATCTTTCTTTCCTTGGACTACATGGAGTAGAGTTTGCATTGTCATCATTTTGAAAGCAGTCCTCAGTCCTAATAATGCAGAACATTTACAGTTCTTTGCCCAGCTCTTGAGCGAGAATATTTGTTGTGGGTCTCAATGATTATCCTCACATTCTCTAATGCAACCATGAGAAAACACCACATTGTTATCCAAAATCAAGTCTTTGTCAGTATTGACTTCCCATTGCAAAACAGTTAAGAATTGTAGGGGTTCTGAGATTTTCCCATGCTGAGATTTTTAGCAACCTAGCATGTTCCTTTCTTACTGATGCTGTCATGGAGATGAGACCATCGGTCAGAGACAGTGAACTTTATCACTCAGCAGAAGAGCACCCATTTCCTAATCTCAGATGAATACACAGAGTGAAATTTTGATGCCTACAGAAGCAGTGGGCTGTTAACATGAACAATGTTTAAGGCATGGTAAAACTAATTATATTAGTATCTTTATGTATTATTTATTAGAATCACATATTTATTAGTATCTTTACCTAGGATAAGTATATCATAACTCAAATTTACTTGCTGCAGAAACAATCATGAGAAATATCATGGGAAAAATGAATATTGTCTTTCCATTTTTCCTTCTGCATCTATTGAGATATAAATGGCATAGAACATTGTGTAAGTTTAGGTGTCCAGGATATTGGCTTGATTAACAAGTATCTTGAAACAAATATCATAGCAACATTAGGGAGAATTCATTATCTCATTTAGATTCAATATTAAAGAAATACGATTTGCCTTTTGGTTGTGATATAAAACCTTATTGTCTACTTCCTTAACAACATTCATATATAACATAAAGCAGTATTTATTGTAATTTTCATATTACTACGGGGCATCCCTTGAACACGTTTATTTTATGGCTGGAGGTTTATAGCATTTGAGTGCATTAATCAAATTCTCCTTTCCCAACCCCTGCCCCTGTTAACTACAAATCT